>NW_027508914.1:32500-115000 GCF_051911475.1 Siphateles boraxobius
CTTGAGTGGGTGAGAGTCGTTTGGAGAAATTGGATTTCTCACCCGATTGCTTTGTTAAGTGGCCATTATGTGTTGTCGTGGTGATAAGAGAGAGCGCTGTGTCATGTGACGTGTATTGTTGGGGAAGAATAGAGGCATGAACCGGGCTATAAAACACGTCTCCCTGTATAATAACTAGATGTCACACACATGTATGCATACATAAGCTAAAACGCTGTGAAAGGGCGTCTCTGATTCAGATATTACAGTCAAGGGTCAAATGGTTATTGCTCACTAATTTGAAAATCTAATATTGAAATTGATCAAATATGAAGTGTGTCTGTGTCTCCTATTGTAGCTGGTTATATTTAATTTTATTTTTAATGCTGTGATATACTTGTAGTCACTCTTGTGATTTTAGAAATGGATGTGCTGGCCTCTAGTGGTTAGAAGCCTTCATGTGCAACATACACCAAGAAAAGAGAAGCATATACAGTATATATATATATATATGTGTATGTGTGTGTGTGTGTGTGTGTGTGTGTGTATATATATGTGTATATATATGTGTGTATATGTATGGCAGAACATACGAATATTAAAAATAAATTACAAAAATAATAAAAAATAATATTGATTAAATTTAACATATGTATTATAATTATTAATTTGTATATAGATACAAGTAATAAGACAACCATAAATACATATAATAGTAATACATGTTTAGAAGTAAATAAAAAAACTCAATTTATGTTTATGCATTGATTTTATCATAAAATTATTGCTTCTATTACAATTATTATTGACATGTTATGCATATATGTGCATTATGCATTAAAAGTATATTTGTATTTATATATGCCAGATGTATATTATAAATATACAACTATGCAAAACAAAATTTGTATTAATAATATAAGCATAAATAAATGTAACAGTAATAAATAAATGTTTAGAGCTCAGTATGTTTTTTCTGAAGTCATTATACATGTTATTATAATAAAATTATTGCTTCTAGTAAAATTTGTTCTTTAAATGTATATGCATCTATTTTAAATGTATATTTTATATATTTTTTTGTTTATATTTCAAATATACAATTATGCAAATACAAAATAAGCAGAAAACAAAAAAAAATATTTGATTTGTCACTGCAGTGTTTATTATCAGTCCTGTATATGCTTGGATGTCTGCATTACTGGTGATGACGAGTGCTGTAATGAGTGCTGGTGTTACTGGTGATGACGAGTGCTGTAATGAGTGCTGGTGTTACTGGTGATGACGAGTGCTGTAATGAGTGCTGGTGTTACTGGTGATGACGAGTGCTGTAATGAGTGCTGGTGTTACTGGTGATGACGAGTGCTGTAATGAGTGCTGGTGTTACTGTGTGTTCACACCGCCGCCGGCGAGAGCGTCAAAGTGGCCGGAAGTCATTCATTGTCAATGAGAGCCGGCGGCGAGCTCCGGCGAGAGCGGCGCGGCCCGTCTTGGATGGTGAGAGCGGCGAGGAGAGTTGAAGTCAGGTCAACTTTATGGTAATAAGCAATGACGCGGTTCGGCGGCAACCGGCGGCAACCAATCGGAATATAGAAGTGCTCCGTTTGAGAGGAGTCCAGAGAACGCAGTCCTGTAAACTTTGGTTCCGACCACATTAGTTCCCAAGCAAAATTGAGGAGGTTGATCATTTGAATTTGATAAGGCGCGCAACATTAGTATTTATAGGCAATATTTTCGCGCTATAAACGCTTGTTTTTCAGCGGGAATGCAAATTATAATAGCACTTAACCATGAACACAAAAGCCACACCACACAAATGGCTTTTAATTTGTTTATTTCATTAGCAAACATGTCACTATAATTGTTAAGTTTTTTCCATTGATCAATTTTCTGCAAAAATAACAATCGACATGCTTGTTTGCTTTGTGGCCCCTTTAAATAAAGTTGTAAAAAAGACCACGCGTTCGATCTACGTCAGAGCATCAGAGCGTCCACGAATCTTTCCACGGCGTCGCTGGCAGTGCGGCGAGAGCGAATTTTGCCTCTCTCGCCGGCGGCGGTGTGAACGTACAGTTACTGGTGATGACGAGTGCTGGTGATGAGTGCTAGTGTTACTGGTGATGACGAGTGCTGGTGATGAGTGCTAGTGTTATTGGTGATGACGAGTGCTGGTAATGAGTGCTGGTATTACTGGTGATGACGAGTGCTGGCAATGAGTGCTAGTGTTACTGGTGATGACGAGTGCTGGTGATGAGTGCTGGTGTTACTGGTGATCAGTGCTGGTAATGAGTGGTATTGTTACTGGACATGCGTGCCGGTGTTACTGGTGATGACGAGTGCTGTAATGAGTGCTGGTGTTACTGGTGATGACGAGTGCTGGTAATGAGTGCTAGTGTTACTGGTGATGACGAGTGCTGGTAATGAGTGCTGGTGTTACTGGTGATGACGAGTGCTGGTAATGAGTGCTAGTGTTACTGGTGATGACGAGTGCTGTGAAGAGTGCTGGTGTTACTGGTGATCAGTGCTGGTGTTACGGTTGATCAGTGCTGGTATTGAGTGCTAGTGTTACTGGTGATGACGAGTGCTGGTAATGAGTGCTGGTGTTACTGGTGATCAGTGCTGGTAATGAGTGCTGGTATTACTGGTGATGAGTGCTGGTGTTACTGGTGATGAGTGCTGGTGTTACTGGTGATGAGTGCTGGTAATGAATGCTGGTGTTACTGGTGATCAGTGCTGGTAATGAGTGCTGGTGTTACTGGTGATGAGTGCTGGTGTTACTGGTGATGAGTGCTGGTAATGAATGCTGGTGTTACTGGTGATGAGTGCTGGTGATGCGTGCTGGTGTTACTGGTGATCAGGGCTGGTGTTACTGGAGATCAGTGCTGGTAATGAGTGCTAGTGTTACTGGTGAAGACGAGTGCTGGTAATGAGTGCTGGTGTTACTGGTGATCAGTGCTGGTAATGAGTGGTAGTGCTACTGGTGATGAGTGCTGCTGTTACTGGTGATAAGTGCTGGTGTTACTGGTGAAGAGTGCTAGTGTTACTGGTGATGAGTGCTGGTGTTACTGGTGATGAGTGATGGTATTACTGGTGATGAGTGCTGGTGTTACTGGTGATGAGTGAGTGCTGGTGTTACTGGTGAGGAGTGCTAGTGTTACTGGTGATGAGTGCTGGTGATGAGTGCTGGTGTTACTGGTAATAAGTGCTGGTGTTACTGGTGATGAGTGCTGGTGATGAGTGCTGGTGTTACTGGTAATAAGTGCTAGTGTTACTGGTGATGAGTGATGGTGTTACTGGTGATGAGTGCCAGTGTTACTGGTGATGCGTGCTGGTGATGAGTGCTGGTGTTACTGGTGATGAGTGCTGGTGTTACTGGTGATGAGTGCTGGTGTTACTGGTGATGAGTGCTGGTTAAGTGCTGGTTTTACTGGTGATGAGTGCTGGTGTTACTGGTGATGAGTGCTGGTTGAGTGCTGGTGTTACTGGTGATGAGTGCTGGTGTTACTGGTGTTGAGTGCTGGTGTTACTGGTGATGAGTGCTGGTTGAGTGCTAGTGTTACTGGTGATGAGTGCTGGTGTTACTGGTGATGAGTGCTGGTGTTACTGGTGATGAGTGCTGGTTGAGTGCTAGTGTTACTGGTGATGAGTGCTGGTGTTACTGGTGATGAGTGCTGGTGTTACTGGTGATGAGTGCTTGTGTTACTGGTAATGAGTGCTAGTGTTACTGGCGATGAGTGCTGGTGTTACTGGTGATGAGTGCTGGTGATGAGTGCTGGTGTTACTGGTGATGAGTGCTGGTGTTACTGGTGATGAGTGCTGGTGTTACTGGTGATGAGTGCTGGTGATGATTGCTGGTGTTACTGGTGATGAGTGCTGGTGATGAGTGCTGGTGTTACTGGTGATGAGTGCTGGTGATACTGGTAATACATGCTAGTGTTACTGGTGATGAGTGCTGGTGTTACTGGTGATGAGTGCTAGTGTTACTGGTGATGCGTGCTGCTGATGAGTGCTGGTGTTACTGGTGATGAGTGCTGGTGATACTGGTAATACATGCTAGTGTTACTGGTGATGAGTGCTGGTGTTACTGGTGATGAGTGCTAGTGTTACTGGTGATGCGTGCTGCTGATGAGTGCTGGTGTTACTGGTGATGAGTGCTGGTGTTACTGGCGATGAGTGCTGGTAATGAGTGCTGGTGTTACTGGTGATGAGTGCTGGTGATGAGTGCTGGTGTTACTGGTGATGAGTGCTGGTGTTACTGGCGATGAGTGCTGGTAATGAGTGCTAGTGTTACTGGTGATGAGTGCTGGTGTTACTGGTGATGAGTGCTGGTGTTACTGGTGATGAGTGCTGGTGTTACTGGCGATGAGTGCTGGTGTTACTGGTGATGAGTGCTGGTGATGAGTGCTGGTGTTACTGGTAATGAGTGCTGATAATGAGTGCTGGTTTTACTGGTGATGAGTGCTGGTAATGAGTGCTAGTGTTACTGGTAATGAGTGCTGGTGATGAGTGCTGGTGTTACTGGTAATGAGTGCTGGTGTTACTGTTGATGAGTGCTGGTTAAGTGCTGGTTTTACTGGTGATGAGTGCTGGTGTTACTGGTGATGAGTGCTGGTTGAGTGCTGGTGTTACTGGTGATGAGTGCTGGTGTTACTGGTGTTGAGTGCTGGTGTTACTGGTGATGAGTGCTGGTTGAGTGCTAGTGTTACTGGTGATGAGTGCTGGTGTTACTGGTGATGAGTGCTGGTGTTACTGGTGATGAGTGCTGGTTGAGTGCTAGTGTTACTGCCTGGTGATGAGTGCTGGTGTTACTGGTGATGAGTGCTGGTGTTACTGGTGATGAGTGCTGGTGTTACTGGTGATGAGTGCTTGTGTTACTGGTAATGAGTGCTAGTGTTACTGGTGATGCGTGCTGCTGATGAGTGCTGGTGTTACTGGTGATGAGTGCTGGTGATACTGGTAATACATCCTAGTGTTACTGGTGATGAGTGCTGGTGTTACTGGTGATGAGTGCTAGTGTTACTGGTGATGCGTGCTGCTGATGAGTGCTGGTGTTACTGGTGATGAGTGCTGGTGTTACTGGCGATGAGTGCTGGTAATGAGTGCTGGTGTTACTGGTGATGAGTGCTGGTGATGAGTGCTGGTGTTACTGGTGATGAGTGCTGGTGATGATTGCTGGTGTTACTGGTGATGAGTGCTGGTGATGAGTGCTGGTGTTACTGGTGATTAGTGCTGGTGATGAGTGCTGGTGTTACTGGTGATGAGTGCTGGTGAGGAGTGCTGATGTTGCTGGCGAGGAGTGCTGGTGATGAGTGCTGGTGTTACTGGTGAGGAGTGCTGGTGTTACTGGTGATGAGTGCTGGTGTTACTGGTGATGAGTGCTGGTGAGGATTGCTGATGTTACTGGTGATGAGTGCTGGTGATGAGTGCTGGTGTTACTGGTGATGAGTGCTGGTGATGAGTGCTGGTGATGAGTGCTGGTGAGGATTGCTGATGTTACTGGTGATGAGTGCTGGTGATGAGTGCTGGTGTTACTGGTGATGAGTGCTGGTGAGGAGTGCTGGTGATGAGTGCTGGTGTTACTGGTGAGGAGTGCTGGTGTTACTGGTGAGGAGTGCTGGTGATGAGTTCTGGTGTTACTGGTGATGAGTGCTGGTGTTACTGGTGATGAGTGCTGGTGATGATTGCTGGTGTTACTGGTGATGAGTGCTGGTGATGAGTGCTGGTGATGAGTGCTGGTGTTACTGGTGATGAGTACTGGTGATGAGTGCTGGTGTTACTGGTGATGAGTGCTGGTGATGAGTGCCGGTGTTACTGGTGAGGAGTGCTGGTGAGGAGTGCTGGTGTTACTGGTGATGAGTGCTGGTGAGGAGTGCTGGTGTTACTGGTGAGGAGTGCTGGTGAGGAGTGCTGATGTTACTGGTGAGGAGTGCTGGTGAGGAGTGCTGATGTTACTGGTGAGGAGTGCTGATGTTACTGGTGAGGAGTGCTGGTGAGGAGTGCTGATGTTACTGGTGATGAGTGCTGGTGATGATTGCTGGTGTTACTGGTGATGAGTGCTGGTGATGAGTGCTGGTGATGAGTGCTGGTGTTACTGGTGATGAGTACTGGTGATGAGTGCCGGTGTTACTGGTGAGGAGTGCTGGTGAGGAGTGCTGATGTTACTGGTGAGGAGTGCTGGTGAGGAGTGCTGATGTTACTGGTGAGGAGTGCTGGTGAGGAGTGCTGGTGTTACTGGTGATGAGTGCTGGTGAGGAGTGCTGATGTTACTGGTGAGGAGTGCTGGTGAGGAGTGCTGATGTTACTGGTGAGGAGTGCTGGTGAGGAGTGCTGATGTTACTGGTGAGGAGTGCTGGTGAGGAGTGCTGATGTTACTGGTGAGGAGTGCTGGTGAGGAGTGCTGATGTTACTGGTGAGGAGTGCTGGTGAGGAGTGCTGATGTTACTGGTGATGAGTTCTGGTGTCACACTGAAAGTGCTCCTCTCATTGGGGAACAGGATTTGGAGAGACGCTTAGTTGCATGTCAGGAAGGGTTAGTGTAGGAACAAGTAAAGCAGTGGAAACACACACACACACACACACACACACACACACACACACACACACACACACACACACACACACACACACACACACACACACACACACACACACACACACACACACACAGACGCATACACATACACAGCTACATCTTATTATGGTGCAGTCTTAGTATTTGAGGTGCTAACTAACAAATTGTGTTGAATTTGAATTTACTGCATGACTGTTAAAAATATGCTTTTATATAGGATGAATATGGGTAATGAAATTCATGAATTTAGTACATCCACTATGTTGTCACGGTCATGTGATCTACAACGTCATAAATCCTCTCCCGTGGCCTCATGGGATAGTAAAGTGTCCATCACATGCACACTTCAGAATCTCGACGGAAGTATTAGGTCATCCGGGGACTTTTCACCTTCTGTTTTTCGAATACCACATATTTGGACATACTACTCTGTTCGCATACTGCATAGTAGGGAAGTATTTGATTTCGGACACAGCATCAGTGTTTATTTTTGTCCATACAATAGAAGACATTGGTAACAAACTATTATGCTACCAAAATTCTCATTGAAAATTCTTCCGCTGAAAATTCTGTGATCATTTAATCAACCTCAGGTCTTTTTAAACCTATATGACTGTGTGACACAGAAGAAGAAGTTTAGTAGAATATCAAAGCTGCTTTTTTTCAGCACACAATGAAAGTGGATGGGGACTGGAACTGTTATACTCCAAAAACAACCTAAAAAAGTGCCATCATTTCACCATTTTGCAAGCAATACGATTGGATGGCTTTAAAAATCTTGAAATGTAGTGCAAAAGTCTAGTGCTTATCTATTTTTTGTGGAGCTTGGCCGCTCCAGTCCCCATCCACTTTCATTGTATGGAAAATAGAAGCTTTCACATTCAGCTTTTTGTGTTCACAAAGAAAAAAGAAAAAATTGGATTTGAGCAATGAGTAAATTATGTCAGAATCTTACATTTTAGTATATTTAATACATAAACACCACAAGAATGTGTTTGCATAAGTGTCCACTAGATGGCAGTATCAACGCTGAAATGACATCAGGGGGTTGAGATTGTTATTGACATGCCTGATCATAGTGTTGTGACATCTACATTAGCTTTCTGATTGGTTCCTCAGTGCTAAAGCAAGATCCATCGGCATGGCAACAGAGCCATCACACACTGCCAAGGAAATCTGACAGTGTCTAAATGGGCCACTAACTGTTGCCTCCATCTAACTGACCAGTGTGTGGGAATGAAAGGTAGACTGTCTCACGTGTAGTACTCCTGAGAGCGAACACACACACACACACACACACACACACACACACACACACACACACACACACACACACACACACACACACACACACACACACACACACACACACACGCACACACACATGGAGAGCTCTTCAAAGGGGTCGAGTCTTCAGAGGAGAGGCTTGTTCATCTCATTTGTCATTTAGTCAATACAGCACACTCTCTGATCAATGCCGAGACTGGCGCCTCACAATCAGAGTCGATACGTGACCTTACTCTCTCTTTCCATCGCTCCGTCTTTTCCTTTCAAAGCACTTCTCGCTTCAGTTTCAAGGATACTGTGAAGAATATAGAGATATAAGCGAGGACAAAGTGCTGGAGCGCAGAAAGTCTGTTAAATGTGACCTTGAGTGTGTGTTGACGGGTTTTCTGTTAGTCTACACCTGTTTGACTAGTTGTTTAGTAGCAGACGTTTAATGTTTCCTCCCTTACAAGAATGTTTGATGTTGATCATTAGCAAACAGCACTAATAACTGACTCAAATGTTGGTGCAGACTGGTCTAATTGGCTTTTGATAGTTTGTGTTTTTATCTCTGCATACTAATTAAGGCTATGCTAGAGCTACATTATTGATACTGTTATATTTTTTTTAATTAGCTTTTGAGTATTTCAGTTTTTATTTGAGTTTTAGTTATTTTGTGATGCAATTTTGTCGTTTCCTCATAATAATAAATAAATTCTATTTAACATTTAATTTTTTTTCATTTTTATTCATTTAGATTTATTTTATGTTAGTTACTTGCCAAGGCAACATTTCAAATTTTAATTTACGTTTTCGATTTTATTTTATTTATTTTTATTTGTTAATTTAACTTTTTTTTTTCGTTTTAAGTTTTAGTTATAATAACTGGACTGTTGGACTGTGAGGACTGAAGATGAGTAGAGAAGCTGATGAAATGAAAGAGTTCAGTGATGAAATTCAAAGAGTTTTAAAGATCAATTTATTGAATAAAACTTAAAATTCACAACATGGACTTGCTGTCGGTTTTCAAGATGCGATTAAAAAATAATAATAAATGAACGTGTAATGCAACAAGTCCCAAGCAACAAGTAATTGCTATGTTCACCCTGAAACGAAGATATTGCATGACGCAATCACGATCAATCCGAGCATATTTGATGGTAAATACGGTTATTGTTATGTGAAGCAGGATCCCAACTAACAGGGAACGTTAATACATGTTTCACCAAAGTTATATAAAGGTTATGTAAACATTCTCATGATTTTAATATATTTGCTAAATGTTCTCATAACGTTGTGAGAAAATATTCTTAAAACAACATTCTTGGGACATTATAATGTTAATATTTGATGGAATGTTGGGTAAAAATTGTGCATAGAAAGAAAATCTTGAAACATCCTTTTTGAAATAAGAATGACAACTAACTGTTTAATTTTCAAAGCATAATATTTTGTTATTATATCCTTTCCATCTGGTGGTCATCAATGCTCATTTAAATAAAGCTAAGCAAAAAGGTGTTGTATGTAACTTTTTCACTACACTAAAGCATAAAAATACCACACTATGTTTGCATTGAGGAAACACGCTAAGTTCACATTAGGGATGGGACGATTACCGGTTTCACTATAAACCACGATAAAATGTACTGGCGGTTAGTAATATCGTTTTAAATTCAATTATCATTAAAACCGTGTTTGATTATCGCGATTTTAATAACTCACTATAAAACCTGTCCAGCAGGCAACAGTCTGACGCAGGCGCGCAATGTTGTGGTTTTTGTCATTCGAGAAGGAATGGCGGAAGGCGGTGACCGTGTTCGGGAGATTTTTCAGCATTTTCTGTAAAAAATAAATCAACTCTGATTTCATTTTCAATGCAATCAAAAACGGAGACGCAAGATGACAAGTTGTATTTGAATGAAATGAGAGCGCGTCCGTTGTGATACATGGATGTGCGCTGTGTTATAATATGTTGCTATTGACGACGGTCATTATAAGGAAGGAAATGCCACATAATAGAATCTTACTTTAAAAAGTGCATAGAGCTGCTCGTTTTATTTGTTGTTTGTTGATTCTCAAATATAAAACTTGTTGAAATGTTTTCAGTGTGAGCATCACAAAAAGAGCATTCTTTTTTAACAATTTCATCTTCTTTTAACAAAACCGTGATAATATTGATAATCACGATAATTTCGGTCACTATAATCGTGATATGAAATTTTCATACCGTCCCATCCCTAGTTCACATACTTGTTTCTCTGAAAAATACTTCTACAGACAGGTATTTTACTTTGAAATGTGCGTTTCCAGGCTGGAATGTTCATTGTTCGGATTGTTTGGAATATTGTTTGGAATATTGTTTAATGTTGGAATGTTTATTGCAGAAACGACGATCTCCGATATGTTTAATTTGACTGCAGTACCTATTTCCACCACTAGTTGTCATTCTTACATACTGCACTTTTAAACTTAAATACATTCCTTTAAAAGCAATCTTGTTATTTTTAATTAAATCGCTAATCCAGCACAAGAGCAGAAAAACAGACATGGTTTTCAAGGTTAGAATCTCCTAAATTAGCCTCAGAAGTGTTGCAGACGTTGGGTTGACGTTTCTCCTGCCGAAAGCTCTTTCTGTCAGTGTCTCTGGATGTTCATCATGCCAAATCTGCTCACCAGCTCCAGGGTCTTTATCTCAGGGGCATTTGGTGTAATCTTTGAGTTCTGGCGAAACACACACACACACAAACACACACACATACACACACACACACACACACACACACACACACACACACACACACACACACACACACACACACACACACACACACACACACACACACACACACACACACGTACAGTCAGGCAGAGATGTTTGTCTCAGCCGACAGCTGTCAGCTCTGATAGTGCTCTGGTAATAAAACACTCTGCCAAACAGCCTATTAGCAACGGCTCGTCTGGAAGGAGTGGACACACACACACACACACACACACACACACACACATGCAGATACGCTCAGATAGGCAGAATGAGGTCAGACATAAGGGTGCTCTAAAACAGAGGAGACAGGCCTGGACCTCCTGCTGGGTCTCCCAATCGCCCTCGAGTACACACACACACACACGCACGCACACGCACGCACACACACTGTTGTTGTTTGGACACATGATTCCTATCTCAAACTATCATGACATAAACTTTTTTACTAAAGAAAATGAAGATTATAATATGATTGTCCAGTGTCCACACCTGAACCCATTAATCAAGGTGTTTCTAGAAACTTCCAGACAGGTGTGTTGAGGCGAGCTGGTTTTAAACTCTCCCGGACAGTGGTTTGGACACACTGATGGAGACTAAAGCGGTGTGTGTTTATGTAATACCTGCGCTGTCCTCATGGAGGCAGTGTTTCTCTAGCCCTGTTCTCTTGTTTACAGTATAATCTGCACAGCCAGTCAGCATGAAATCAAAATCGACCCTGATGTCACTTAGGGGTGTGTGGGCTATTGGATAATTTGTTAATCCTTAAACTTGCATTCAGTTCTACTTGTAGAGGTCAATTACAATAACATCGCAAAATAATTCAAATATAATATTTTTATTAATTACTTATCCAAAGTTATATTTCAACCTGCACTACAAACCCGTGAGTGCACAGTCAGTTATTGTATTTTCTACATAATTAAGTTGAATTCTGATTTACTGGTTAGTTCGTGGGATTTTCAACAGGTTTGAACTTGACGGACTCCACGGCTGCCGTCACAACAGTGTGTGTGAAATATGCAGAAGAAATAGTTTTTGTTGGCAAAGAGAGAGAGTTTGGGATTGCGAGAGGCTTTACCAGGAAACAATGTAATTTAATCTAACATCATCTAATATGGGAATTTCTGACAGTGTATTAGCTTCTGATGTACACAGGGCAATAATTAGAGATGTGTTGTTAACCAATCATGTGACTCGCTGTAAAACCTCTGAGAAAATAAATCAATAGATAATTATATAGACAAGGTTAAAGGGACCGAATAATTACAGTTCTGTTACAATTTCCTCGTTATTTTGCAGCCGTATGAATTTCTTCTCTGTTGTTTTTATAATCCACTTCATGTTTAACCTCATAACAACCTTTAACTGTGGTAAAGTCACTGTAAAGCAGTGGTTAAAAACTAAAATACCATAAAACGTCCCTTTAAGTATGTGCGCAGTGTTGTTAGTTTCTTGTGTGGCAGTTCAGTGTCAGTTCTGTTTCAGTGCTAATAGAGAGGTTAGCGCCCTAAGCCTTTTCTAAAATGATTTAGCTTTAATATCTCTTTCTCAGTTTAGCATTCATGTTCTGTCGGGGCAGATGTAGGTCACACTGCCAGATTTAACAGCTCTCTGTAGACAAGTGTGTGGCTGTCTGTGGCTAGAAGCTCTCTTCTTTACTTCTGTCTGTCTGTGCTGTGGATACAAACACAACTAGCCTGACTGTCACTGCCAAACGTACAGGGAATAATATCTTAAATGAAGAACCTCTTGACAGTTACTTTTTATTTAGGGCAATGTGGTTGATATTTTCATTATCTCACTTTTGTCTTTTCATCACCTAGCATTTATATCATTCTCTCAAAATGTTTGCTAAGCTAGGCCTAGAGTGAGAGAGAGTGAGAGAGAGAGAGAGAGAGAGAGAGAGTATTAATGTAAATACAAATACATGGATAGGCTACATTGTCATGTAATTCCCTAATGAGACTGATCAACTTCTATACACTTTGTGGTACAAAATTGTTTATTGTAAATTATTGTCAGCTATTACTGTTAGCATTAGCTTTCATGGTTTGAAATACTGTGTTGAGCCCTTTCACGTCTTTTTGCGCTTAAATGGACAATTTCACACACAATTTTGTCACCATGCCGTCTTGGCGAGTATCCTATAGTAAACATAATCGGTTATGGCTTATGTGAATTTAAACAGTCGAGAAAGAAAACGCATGTGTAACGGTATCAGTATATTAGATCCATGTATTCACTTAAAGTGCCAGATTATTGTGATAAAAGCGAAGAATGTTATCCTAGCAGGGCTCCAGACCATTTTGCAACCATTTTTCCTGCCGGTGCGACCAAATATTTATTTAGGTCGCACTGGCGCGACCACAACGTTGACGAGCAGCGAATGCAAACAAAAAGAAAGGGGAACGAAAATGCGCTACTCACTTCACGGACCGTTTATTAGTTCGGACCAATAATAAAGAGTGCAGCGCCCCGAACTTGCCAGTCGCGGGACGATCTCGATCACGCGACACTGTTTCTAGGAGATCCAGTGAAGAAATCCATATACTTCGCCTCAGAATTAATAACATCACCGCTGCGAGATCTAGTGAGAAACACTCGGATTCGGCGCAGAGTTCTCTGTTATAAACCATAGATCAGGCATGATGTGGTAACCAGGAGAAAGTAATATCAAATAATACCTGCCTAGTAATATCATTTTGTAATATCATCATATCTAACGTTGTGGCAAGGTTCTCTCAAACTTATAAACAAACAAACAAATCTTCCAGTTACGTTAATATAATGTTCGTTCAAAAGTAACATTCCCATAATGTTATAAAATTCTAAAATGGAATGTTTCCTTCATGATTGTATTCATACTTTGCACGTGACGTCATAAGTACTTGCTGGCGGGCAAGAACGTCGTTCTCTAGCAGCGAAACCCAGTAAACTAATCAAGGATCTTGCCAGGACGTCGCCAGTATTAATATACAAAAGTTGGTGTTTTGAGGTGTAAACGACATGCCAGATAGTTGTTGTACGATTGGATGCACTATTATTCAGTATAATCGGGTTAAGAACGTGCATGTAAACGCCCTCATTCCCTGAAAGTGAAAGTAGAAACGGACTGAGCTTTCAGCATCTGTCGCTGCATTAACGCCGCGTTCTCTCAGAGACGACGATGGATATAACGGTATAGCGACTATCTTCATTTACTGGCTTAATATTTCTCTTGTGGACCTACATTAATGACAGTAAAAAATTTTAAGAATATTTATTTTTAAACAAGTTTTTGAAGCTGCTTTTGATTTTCACATGGCAGAGTTGTGCTGTTCGTGAACTAAAGACACTATTGTATTGCTTTTAGTGTTATTAGTGTCATTAAGAGTTTTGTTAATGTGCTATGGAAACAAAATAGCCTCACTATATAATTGATTGTAGTATTGGAAGTTTGCAAGGCTGCAATTCCCCTGGCTGGCCACTGTTTGTCGCCATTTTGTCAGCGCTTGTTGCCCGCCAGGTATCCATGGTAGTCACGTGACTGCAAAGTGTGAATAGGCTAACCAAGATCAATGTTTTTAAAACATTTGACATTTGAACGTTGAGAGAACATTTAGAAATGTTCTTAGAACATAGTTTTGTTAGCTTATTAATATCAGAATTACTGTATTATTTCAATGGCAGTTTTCGCTATTCCCATAAACCATTCAAGCCATGCTGTGTTCAATATTTAGTGTTGAGCATTATGTTTTACGTGGATACAATATTCTTGCAAATCAAAGATAGCACAAGGTCAGAGTTTAGGGCAGTATAACCTAATGTGGCTGATCTGAGCTCTCACTAGATTTCATATTCAGCACGAGAGGAATGAGATTCACTCATGTGGAAACAGCAGCGGCTGAGAATTGTCCTGAATCAAGGGCTTATATCGAGTGTGTTTGACTGAGATTGGCTGTATAATGAATCTCTGAACTTATTTGAGCTCCATCTCATTTTCGAGATGGTTCAGTGGTGTGTGACTGCGTTAGCATATGGGTGTGTGTGTGTGTGTGTGTGTGCGCGCTTGAAGAGAAACAACATGACAAGCCCTGCACTTCAGTGCTAATGCTGATCTGTCAGTGTACTGTTGACAGATCCAAACCAGCCCCAAACCCCCCATCCCAAACGTCAGCTTCAACCCCCTCCTCTGCCCGGGCCGCGTTCCTCACCCCACTCCTTCCCCTTTCTCCCGAGAGATCCGAGTCTTATTAGTGCCGAGAGGGAAGGGAGGAAGAGAGAGTGAGAGAGAGGGAAGCACTTTGTCCTCGTACGCCCTCTGAGACGAGACGACCCTCCCTCCATCAGTCTAACATGTTCACCCCGCTCACCATTAAGAGCTTTCCGCGGATCAGTCGACTCAACCTTTACCCTCATAATGCCAACTCTGATAATACAAAGAAAAATCACCATCATTTAATAGGAGTAAACAGTAATTTACTGCAATAAAATAGTGGATTCTATGGAAGCTTGTTTCCACCACTGAAGAGACCTTTTCTCTTACAATTCTGCAGCCCTCTAATATGTGAGTAAATCACCTGAATATGTGATCTAATTTCACGCTGGGCAACTAAAAAAAAAGTCTTTAATTAGCCAATGGCTAGGCAATTGTACTATTGCACATGTTTTTTTAAGCCAAGCCAATTTAAACTTTCAAGCGCAAGAAGATGCTAAAATAACTCGCACATCCGCGCCCAGAAAGCTGCGTCTGACAACGCACAGATACTGAATCGAGCTCTCTTTCACGTCGTCTTGCGCTTAAACGGACAATTTCACATACAATTTTTGTCAACATGCCCGTCTTGGCGAGTATCCTAGTAAACATAGTCGTTATTTATGGCTTATGTGAATGTAAACAGTCGTGAAAGAAAACGCATGTGTAACGGTATCAGTATATTAGATCCAGGCATTCGCTCTTAAAGTGACAGCAGCCTAATATCTCTGCTGCTCTTGTTTGTTTGTAAAGATTAAGAAATTAAAAGATTAATAAGGATTCATCATTCAAGACTATGCAGTGTTATTTTGATTATTCAACATTTGTACCTATTTTACCTAATCTGTATCTTACAAGTGTTCGATTTTCCTGAAAAACCTGAAAAGCACTGTTTATTTAATTTGTAAATTTGTTCTATTGTCTTTATTTGTGCTTTTGTTTGTAGTTTGATTTTTTCTTATTTAAGTAAAGGCTGTTTACTTGTCTTTAATAGTGTTTGTAATTTATATTTTATGTTATATTTATGTTTATGCATTGTTCTTGCATTCCATGTAAAAAGTCTGGCGAGTAAAATAAAGAATGTCCTAGCCAATGGGAACTCGAGCTTCAGTGTGTCTGGTGAAGGTTGGTCTGACATTTTTTTTCTTGCAATTTAAACTTTATTTCTCAGAATTGCATGTTTATATTTCACGATTCTGACTTGATAGCTAGCAATCGTGAGTTTATTTTTTGCAATTGCAAGAAAAAGGTCCGAATAGTGAGATAAGTGGTCTGTCAACCTCCGTGTCTAAGAATGTCTGACTCTCAGGAGCTTCAGGAAGAAGTGTAGGATAGCACTTGTCACTGAGAACTCTGCAGCGATCCAGACGCTCCGCATCTCATGCGTTCAGACATCCCGTCTTCCTTCCTTCCTTTAATCTGTTGAGAAAACCCCAGCTGTCAGAGCCGTACTGTGAGTGACTGTTACAGACAGGCGTTCTGCGCTCAGGTCTTCTCCCTCACCGGCAGGCCTGCACCCAATCACCACACAAAGATCTGAGAAATCTGCACAACACCTACCACCAGAAACAGTTTGACTCAAGAGGCACACTAGACTTTTTTTTAAATGATTTTGGAATTATTTATCATTTCAAATATGACAAAAAATGTCATGCACCAGAGCTTCTGCTCTGAAAAAAAAAAAAGCATAATCAATTCAAAATGTTAATATGTCTACTAAATTTGAGAAATTTCTCCTTTTCTGCTGACTTTTGTGGCTCGTTTCCACTGAGCGGTACGGTACGGTACAGTTCGGTACGGTACGCAATTATTTGCGTTTCCACTGTCAAAAGTTGTGAATGGTACCAAAAAGCCGAACCGTACCGTACCACTTTTTGGGTACCCTTCCGTTGGGGTACCTAGCACAGTGGAACGGTACTAAAGGGTGGAGCTAGACTCACTGCAGAACGCTGATTGGTTGACAGAGTATCATCACTTGCGCGTGCTATAAGGGGAATGACAACATAAGAAGCGCCATTTTTAATATACAGTTGGAATATAATACTACGGTTATTCTTTCACGAAATGTAGTTTTAAGAGTTTTTGAGGCGAGAATGTAGTTGTTTAAAGCTCAAATCTGTGGTTTATTTATAAGGATTTATGATAATTTGATCCATTCCAGGCGATCACCGGGCGCCCGGCGCTCATGTTCCCCGCCTGGAACAGCCTTTCCTCGGCTAGTCGTTCTGACGTTTGCCGCTGACTCTGTAGTGGTAATTCGTCTTGTGTATATCTAACGGGTGTTCTTTGGTCTCGTGAATCGATAATTCATTCCCTGGCCAATCGTTTTGGCTGAGGGCTAAGTGAAGTTTCATATATTTAGGCTATTTAACTTTTCCGTTGTAACGTTAACGTTAGACTAGCGCTGAATTTGTATGTTTGACTGAATTGTTTGCTTTATTTCTTATTGCATAGCTTCTTGTAACGTTACCTTTTACTTATACTTTTATAATGGCTATTATTGATAAAACTGAAATTTAACAAAAAGAGATAGGGTTGAGTTTTGTCATTTTTTATTACAAGATTATCACTGTAATGTTGTTTATTGCAACATTTGTACAAATGCACATATTGCCTGGAATATGTTTAATATTTTTTTAAATTTAAACGAAATGCGGGGTTGTGTTTTATATTTCGTTTTGTTATAGGCTACCGTTAAACATGCTGTGAATAATGTCATCAGGTCTATACATTGCCTGAACCACATTTGTGTGCCTATAATGTTTAAAATTTATTTAAATGAAAACGAAAAGAGGCAGAGTGGTGTTTTATAACATATTTCGTTTTATTGTTGCCTAAAATGTACATGCAGAGCGAGCTGAGTGACGCTTTCACGAATACGCTGTTCCATTTGGAGAATTACCGGACTCGCGTCCTCAGGAGTCCTTCTGCTGAGAACTTTACATACTTGGTATTGAGAAATGCCTAATGTCGGCGCATGTCTTCTTGTGACAAACATGCCGAGAAGCAAGGACAAGATCTGCTGTATGCCATCCACTGGTGTTTACTTTGTCGCTTTCTTCTTTGTGCGAAAATGACGTTGACCGCTTCTTTCCGGCAAACACCACGCCTATCAAGTAGGGTTCTGTTGGCGGTGGAAACGCTAGCCGGATCATGGTTTACTGACCCGACCCGAACCGAACCGTACTGTACCGTACCGTACTGCTCAGTGGAAACGAGCCATTACTATCTGTGATGTTTGGATCCCCCTTGGGTAAACATGTTGTCACTTGCGTTGCATTCTCAGCGTGGCCAGAAGGGGTGCTGTGGTGTGTGAATTGTTGTTGTTCTGTCAGTTTTCTCTTTTTTAGGTCCTGTTACACTCACTGCGAAGTTCTTATGTTCTTTGCTTTAGTTGTATAAAAGTTTGAAATACTTTGCAGCGATATACTGTTAGCAAATATTCATCTAAACGCTTACGGTCGCCTAAATATGTGCTTTGTGCTTTCCTACATGTTTTTAAACGCAAAAAGAAGTCCATGTGGTCGGTGTTTTGCTCTTTGTATTAAACTATGCTGAACACACATGATGCTGTTTTGTTCATAATTGCTTATGCAATATACAATATTATATTTGATTTATAAACGTTAGTTTAAACGTTATGCACTTTTAAAAAATTTTTTTTTACAGACGGTCGTTATTTTATTGCTTTGAATAAACAATTTAATGCGGTGCATTTTGCTCATTGCACCCTATTTTAGCCTCGGGAAGCTTTTTCCCCTAACTGAAATTATCTTTTAAATTCAGTTATAATTTGAATATTAGTAATATTTAAAAAGTTTTTCAGCCTTTTTTACCAACCAGAACTCAACTTTTGATTCAAACTCCAAAAAAGAACTCCATACGAGTTTTGTTTTGGCTTGAGTTGGTTCGAAATTACGTCATACAGGTTCTTTTCTTTGATTAGCTTGAAGCATATGTGGGCCTTTGGGTTTTTGTAAAGTGACCCAGCAACAGTTTTAAGAGAATCTTGCTGAGCAAGAAAATTTGCATGACTTCTCGCTGAAGAAGAAGTGAACATACAGTCTGTGCTTGCGCAGTTACCTCAGTGCTAAAGCCTGAGAAGAGCACTGATCTGATTGCATGTCAAAACACGGCTGAGGCTCCATACGCGACTCATGGGCTTTAGTGCACCGCTACTCACCTCTCCTGATCATCTAAAGCACATTCCCTATGCACCTCTCTCCTGCTTTTCATACCTTCTGCCTCTTTTTACAAGGGGATAGATGCATAAAAAAAGAAAAACCGTGGAGAAGAGAAAAAGAGAGCAGGGAGTAGATATACCAATGACATTTGAAGTGAAAGGGAGAAGGGTGTAAAGAAGTAGAGCAGAGAGGCAGTGTTGAGGATGGGGCCTCGGCTTCTCTCTAATCTCGTATTGATCTCCAGTCAGGGAATGAATTGTGCCTCACTCCTGCTAGGCCTCAGAAGTCTCAGCTATTGATCTGGGCTGTCAGAGAGCTCTGGAGGAACTCTACAATGCAGAGCTGTCCCTCAGCGCGTCCGTGAGCACTGAGAGCGCAACAGACGCTCTCTACCGTATTTGTATTTGAACTATTGCTTGGAAACTGCTTATGAACTTCATGTGTTGCTTATGCAATTTAAGTAGATTGTTAATCGTGCATGTAACTTAACTGCTTTATTACAAACAAACCACATTCTAACTAACTCAAAGAATCCTGGAAAAAAATACGCATGACGGTTTCCACAAAAAACTGTTTACAACATTGATAATAATCAGAAATGTTTCTTGAGCATCAAATCATCATATTATAGTGATTTCTGAAGGATCATGTGACACTGAAGACTGGAGTAATGATGCTGAAAATTCAGCTTTGATCACAGGAATAAATTACACTTTACAAAATATTACAATAGAAAACCATTATTTTCAATTGTAATAATATTTAACTGTTTTCACTGTTTTTGTTGTATTTTAGGAGGTATATACTGTACATTTTATATGTATACTGCATATAAAGAGATTTGCTTAGGAGAAAATGTGGTTACATATTGTTAATGTACATTTTATTTTTTGATATTCAATTTTAACTGAAGATTTTGGTCGCTAAAAAAATCTGAAATCGGTGTTTATAAACTTTTACACAGATGAAAATTTAAAATTAATTTCAACAGAAATAATATTTGACTAAAATAACATACAGTACACTATATTGCCAAAAGTATTGGGACACCCCTCCAAATCATTGAATTCAGGGGTTCCAATCACTTCCATGCCACAGTTGTATAAAAATCAATCACTAGGCATGCAGACGCTCAGTGCAATAATTAACAAACAAACAAACATCCCAACAAACATCCCAACAAACAACAACATACAGTTATGTTATACAGTTACATATATATATATATATATATATATATAAATAACTGTCTTATATCTTAAAAAGTTGCATGTTCCAGAGCTTTTGTCTTGTTCTGCTCCTGTTGGAAACATATACAGGTCTATTTTTAATTGCAGACATGTTTGGGGGAATAAAGCATGCAGAAGGGTTTGGCTGATGCAGGGTGGGCTGGGTGGCTTGGGGGGCTTGACAGTAACAGTCTCTGAGAGTGACGTTTGCCTCTGTATGCAGAAAGCGTCTGGTGTGGTGTGTCATGTTTACCTGTAGGCTGAACACGCTGCTTTATGGAGACTGGTTTTGATCATTGGAAGAGCATCCCTACATGGAAACCACCTGACTGACTTCTATTTATTCAATATTAATTTTTCATGGCATAGATTCCACAATGTGCTGAAAACATTCCTCAGAGGTTTTAGTCCATATTGAAATGATGGCAAACACACTTGCGGCTGTACATCCATGATGTGAATCTCTCGTTCCAGCACTTCCCAAAACTGCTTTATTGGATCTGGTGACTGTGGAGGCCGTATGAGTTTAGTGAACTCTGTCATGTTCAAGAAACCAGTTTGAGATGATTTGCTTTGTGACGTGCATTATCCTGCTGGAAGTATCAGAAGTTGAGTCCACTGTGGTTATAAAGGGATGGACATGATCAGCAACAATACTCAGGTAGACTGTGGTGTTTAAAGATGCTCAGTTTGTACTAAGAGGCTCAAAGTGTGGCAAGAAAATATATAACACACCATTACACCAGCAGCCTGAACCACTGATACAAGGCAGGATTGATCCATGCTTTCATGGTGTTTACGCCAAATCCTGACCAGACTATCTTAACGTTGCAGCAGAAATCAGATCAGGCAACGTTTTCTCAATCCTCTACTGTCCAGTTTTGCTGAGCGCGTGTGAATCGTAGCTTCAGTTGGCTGTTCTCAGCAGACAGGAGCGTCACCGGTGTGTGTCTTCTGCTGCTGAAGCCCGTGTGCTTCGAGGGTTGTGTGTTCAGAGATGCTCTCCTGCACCTCAGTTGTAATGAATGCTTATTTGAGTTATGTTACCTTTCTATCAGCTAAACCAGTCTAGCCTTTCTGATCTCTGACATCAACAAGGCCTTTACTCCCACAGAACTGCCGCTCACTGGATATTTTCTCTTTTTCAGATCATTCTCTGTAATTGTGAAAATCCCAGTAGATCAGCAGTTTCTTAAATACTCATACCAGCCCGTCTGGCACCAACAACAATGCCACGTTCATAGTCACTTAAATCACCTTTCTTCCTCATTCTGATGCTCAGTTTGAACTTCAGCAGATCGTCTTGACCATGTCTACATGCCTAAATGAGTTGCTGCCATGTGATTATACTCGATTAATTATTATTAGTTATTTATTTACTTAATTTTATTCATTGATATTGACACACTGATGTAGTAAGTGATGTAGTCATGAAATCAGAAGACCTGGACTGGAACTTGCTAGTATCAAAAAGGATTCAAAAGCACCATAAAAGCATCATTAAAGTAGTCGGGTCATGATAGTATGAACCACTTATGGTGCTTTGCATCCTTTTTTTTTCAATAAACATCCACAGCTTCAGTCTCCATTCATTGAAATCTAATGAAAAAGAGCAGCCAACACATTCTTCAAAATATTTCCTTTTGTGTTTCAAGAAAGGCATACGAATTTGGTAAATGATGGTGAACGATCCCTTCAATCGTAGGTGTAAACAGGGTCTTTGACAAGGCAAAAAAGACCTTGATTCTTCTCAGCATTGTTGTAAACCGTAACGATGACAGTTTTAAAGTGTTCATTAAAGCTTAATCGCTTCACCCCTACGCTTTCTATGAATGCATCTTTCCGCAAACTCAGCCGTGGCGCTCTTTGATAAGAGGCGAGCGTTCCGACACTCCCTCCGTCCGATTCATTAGAGCAGATTCTGCAGTAATTATCAGCTCACCCACGCTCATTAAATCAAGCGTATTATGAAGCTCAGCACATCAGCGTATCCCACACGTGAAGCTCTTATCCTCGCGCCGTACACACGCAGCTGTTGCTCCGCTATTGTTCCGTGCACGGTGACTTAATTACTCACACACACACACACACACACACACACGCATTCACATGCTCACAGAACAAACACTCCCTACATGTCGCAATCAGGGAGTTACAGCGCTTGCGTGTTGTTGTGTCTTCGGACCCCTGGGAGGGAGAGTCATTTTTAAATGAACTCATTTAGAGTCAAACCCGCAGTGGATATTATGAACAATACAATCACACTACGCAGTGTTGTGTGTGTGTCCACCTGTCTCGGTTTCCTCTTCCTGATTATGTAGTGAATGTTTCTCATACGCCTCCAGGAAGTGTTGGAACTGTATGTTGTTTAATTCTCTATGTATATCAGTGTCCGTCTGAGCGTGCAAGTGTGTTTCTGGCCTCGGACACTTGTCGACTGTGTGATGCAACTGTGACCAACACTGGTGCAACAGTCCCTCTGTGTTTTCATGGTGTATTTACTGTACACAATCATAGCGTTATGCGGTTGGTGACAGGTATTGCACGAGAGGTTGTGGACAACAGTGATGTTACTGTAGTAAAAACACTAACGCAGGGTGTATGCCAGATGTTTGGGTCAACAATACCCCAATGGCCAAAGCAACTGCACATTGTTGAGGCGCTAATATAGGCCCACTTTATAAAATATATGAGCATTTTAATATAGTATTTTATTCTAGTATTGTATTTTATTTAGTTATTGTTGCATAATTTGAAGAAATTACAAATTTATTAAACTGGATTTATAATATTTATAGTATTGATTGTTGAGGAGACACGATCCTGAATGGTGTGATTTTCAATGGTTTCAATATTTAAAAAAAACACAAACTTTTTTAATATTTTTTTTATATATTATTTTAGTAGAACACATGTAAAAGAATAGAACAGACATGTCCCTCCAAAACTAATTTACCTGAAAATAAATTTTTGGCCAAATATTTTAAGTCGAAATTTCAGTGCATCACTAGCAGAGATAGAGCCACAACTGAGGGACAGTCATTATTTTTAATAATAATAAAACGTTTTTTTTACACAATAAATATTAAAATGGCTAATTTGACTCCTTTTATATCTTTAGTTATTTTTATGATGTATTTTCATATTTCATTCAATGTTTGGTTCTGACACAACGGTAAAGCTTAATTTACTTTTTTTTAATTATTACAATTTTTTTTCTTATATCAACAGGAATAATAAGAGTAATATTAATAATAATCAATAATGAATTAATATAAACAATGGTTACGCCAAATAATATTGTGTGTGTGTGTGTTGTTATTCTACATCTTTGATATGTCCTATGACTATTTTTTAGAGCCAGAAGTACCTGTTTTATAATCTGGAGATTTTGGAGAATAGGGTAGGCAAATATAAGCCTCGGCTTCAGCCTACTCCTTTTTTTTTTTTGGTTATTTCATTGTAAATTTACCAAAAAAATAAAAATAAATCAATCAAAATCAATAAAAAAATTGTATGTCGCCACTCATTTGAATGTATTTGCCTTTTTACACTGACTTGTTTTGCGGAGACGTTAATGTGACATTGACTTGTACCTGCCGTCTCGTCTCCAGCTGACGTGAGTTTCTGCTTCCAAGCTCTTTGATGTTCAGTAGGCCAGAGCTCCTCTTGTGCTCCTGTGGAGTTTTGTGCCAAATAACCTCACAGTGACCAGCGGGCCCTTGACCGAGCACTGATGTCACTGTGACCCTGCTGAGGGCCGGTCCTGAGCGGTGTCAATCTCCACATCTGCTCAAGAACCCGCTGGTTGAGCAGCAAGCCTCGTCCTTGCCTCATATTTCTATATGCATATGCTGAAGAATCTGCCAGCTGGCAGGATGTGTCAAAAACTCTGTTGAACTTCTGGTGGTTCATTGGTTAATGAACTTTAAATGACTTGAACTTGCATTGCCCACATCAACTCAATGTCTTTTTTTCTCTCAATGGAAGTGTTGCATATTATATGCTAACATGCTAAAAATGTGCTCTCTGTATTTTTAACAACATACAACTGTTCCAGCAGTCGCTTTAACGAGCTTCCCTTAGTTCTTTACCAAAGCATGAACCTGGTTTAGCTTGTGTTGTGTTGTATGCCTGCTGAACATGGCTGTCGTTACTTTTTGAACCCTGGAGTATTTCTCCCGCACGGTTTCACTCGGCTTGTCACGACACACGCCAGATTGTTTGGATCACATAGAAGCCAGGAGCTCTGCAGTGCTTTGCACTTGTCACCTGAACTTTAATTAGTTTGGTCTGTTTGCGTTTCAGAAGGGACCGAAGACTGCTGTGCGGTCCCTCGTTGTTTTGATTCAGAGCCGAGTGCTAGTTTTTGTGTGTGTGTGTGTGTGTGTATGTTCACTTTTACCTTGCCATTGATTTGAATTTCAAAGTCCTTATGCGCTCGTTGGCACTTTCTGGCTTGTTGGCGGCTCGGAATCGACGGTAGGCGTGACAGGTGGAAAGTGTGTGTGTGTGTGTGTTTGTGTGTGTGTGAGTGAGAGAAAGATGCAAACTCATTGCCGTATGCTGAGTGCATCTTAAATCACATCACATTGACATTAAATTCAGGCAGGTGGAAGTGTTGTATATTTACCGCCATGTTCACATTCCCAGTTTGCTCAGGCAGAAAGAGACAAATTAAATATGTGTCTTCTTCCTTTTCTCTTAATGAACCTCTCCAACTTTATACCCTAAATCTCTGACTAGATTTTGGCATATCTGCCCATAGCTGATCCAAAATTATTTATTTTCACCACATTTCAAATGATATATATTGTGTTTAATAACTTGTTTTAAGTAAACTATCCTAAATGTTCAATCTTTTTGCACAATTTGAAAAGTTAAAGCCTGACTGAAAAACTTTAAATACTGGTAAAATTGTTTAAGGTAGAGATTCAGTCAGTAATTTTTAGTTAAAATAGATTTTTTTTACACAATGCATATTAAAACCGTTTAAAATATATAAATATCGGTAAAATATATACATAAAGGGCATTTGTAAAGAAGTGAAGGCACGGTAACAAAAGTTCACACTTTAGATTACGGTCCAATTCTCACTATTAACTAACTACAGTAGTCAACATTTGAAGTGGATCAAAACCTTTCATCAAAGTTTTACATACATTTTTAAACAATAACGGTTCTTGTCTTAGGAAAACTTTGAAGAACTTTTTTGATTCACTTCAAATATTGACTACTGTATCAACTATACAGGGGGACTTTTGCACCAATTGTTTTGCCTCAAAAAACTAATTACTGCTTATTAATAGTTAGTAGGTAGTTTGTTTAGGTATTGGTTAGGATTAAGGGATGTAAAATATGGTCATGCAGAATAAGGCATTAATATGTGCTTTATAAGTACTAATAAACAGCCAATATCCTAGTAATATGCCTTCTAATAAGAAACTAGTTAATAGTGAGAATTGGACCCTAAACTAAAGTGTTACCAAAAGTTGAAGTGACCTTCATTTAACAAAATGTCTAGGACATAAAAGTGCTGTATTTGAAGAGACACCAATCTGTGTTTTCTGTGCATTTTTCTTCTTGTAGTGCATATGTGTTTAAAACAGTGGTAGGTCCCATTTGAAACACCCCAGCCCGACTGAGGCAATCACTTCCAGTGAATCGCTCGTCGCGTGAATCACTCTCTCACAAAACGCGTGGGATAACGACAGAACCCCGAATGTGCCATTTTCTCTCCTCTGTCAACAGGCTCTGAATGGCATCATTATGCTGCTGATTTCAAAAACAAAAGATAAAGATTGAGGCGGCACCATAAACTGCACACACGCACAAACAAACCCATATCTAAATAAAGTGGTTTTCTATTGCTCAGTTGGGGCGCTACATCTCATGCTGTTATACATAATGGCACCTGTTATAAGAGCCATCATCCATAAGCAACCTCATGGGTGGTAACGAAAACTCAGGAGACCGTCCCGTTTGCGTATTCTGCTGATAAGATGGGATGGAAACGGAAACGAGCAAACTGTTGTTGCCATCTGAGGGACAACACATTCTCTACAAGAACCCAGATTTAGACCGAACAAAAATATATCAGTGAATCGACTCAGCAAAGACCAGTGTAGATCGACAGTCTGGTCCAGGCTGGTTTATGCTATTCTGTGCTGGTCTAGTTGGGCCGTAACCATCCTACTGGATGTCCTCCCTATTGTTTAGATTATTGATTTGTCTATATGGTTTTCAAGTTGCTACATACCGTTTACATCTGGCTATCCTCAGTTCTAAACATTTCTGGTTCAGCTAGCCAAGCAGTCTGAGTGGGACACTAGGCACTAGCACATCAATAACTCAACATCTAGTACCAGAGAAATATACCATATGGTGCACTATATTAGTGCATTGGCTGTATTTTATTTCATTAGTACTGTAACATCCAACCTCCTCTCTCAGTGTTGTTAAATAGTATTTTGTTTACTAAGTTCTGGTAATCAACATGGAAGAATTGTAATGACTGCTTCTCAAGATTCAGAATTATGTTGTCTGCTATGATTTTAGGCTATGAAAATGAAGTGAGTAATGCTCTGTTTTGAAGCCTTTTAAAATCTAATCTCACAAAATAGCCTAATGCGAGAAGTATGTCCCAGTGGATTTGGAATATATGTTTGAGGATGTAATTGAGTATATGAACAGAAGGGGGCACTGTGGTACTTCAGTCGAGTTGTCTTTGCTTTTTTTAATGCTTCCCTGTGATCAAACACTCCCCAAACACAAACTGACTACCACTCAAACTCAGTATCTGTGTATGTTTTTTCATATTGCAAAGGTTCATTTGTGTTTAAGATAAAACAATTTGCGTGTTTGTGTGTGTATACACATGTGTTCATAAGCAAAAACAATTTTTACTTTCAACTAAACATTTTTCATTGCTAACATGTGCACGCTTTCTACTTGTTTAATGGTAACTTACATCTGGATCCAATGCACATAATCACCTTATGCAGAAGACTACAGACTTCACCAAACCTCTAACACACACCACACATTCCTTTTCAGAGGACATAATCCTCGATACTTGCACACTGAGGCCCCTTTGATCTATCTTTAATCATCCACGGACTCCCCCTACAGATAAATGTGATAGACAGACATGCATTATTTTTTAGAAGATGATATTTTCTAGGGCATGACTCTGATTCTCCAGCCATTAAGAAAGCGTACATGTTTCCAACTAGGCTTTGAACTCCTACGCCGAGCAGCCCATCCTCTTGGCCGAGTATCTCCTACAGAGAACAGAAGTGCATTGAGGAGCTGAAGTTCACCTCTGAAAGTTCAGAGTTGACTATTGGATATAGTACTTGCACTTTGTGTTCAATGATAGCCTACGGTCAGACAACTTTTCCTTCTGTTGAGCCTCAAGCGAAAGGCCTTGCGGAATATCACATCCCCATAGTCTGCACCTTTGTGGATGGGTTGGGGATGAAGACAGAGAAAGGACGTGGGAAAGAAAGGGAGAGAGAGACAGTGAGACAATGTGAGTCTTTCAATCCCATCACCTAATTCTCATTTAACAAATCATTCGGCAGATGCATGATCCATGAAATGGCTACAAACCAAAGGGATTGTCTCTCGTCTCTCATTCTCTTTTTTTCTATTTGGCTAAATCTCTCCTTTTTAGTAGCCTTCGGAGTACAAGCTGTTTTCTGATTAATTTTCATTCGTTTTGTAATCCCTTTTCTGAAACATCACACGCTAAGGGTTCAGAATCCATACTGATGTCATTAATCCCTGCAGGATTCTGGCATGCGTGCGTTTGTCTGGAAGAAGCGCTGGCCTCGACGGACAGAAAACTCCAAGGTAGCCATTGTCTGTTTTTGGTTAATTGATCGACCAGTCTCAGCGGATCGTCCTTCTGCAGCTTTGGAGAGGACCCCTCGCTTTTATTGACTCTCTGTTGGGTTGCTGAGGAAATACAAATCACTTTTATCAGGCCTCCAGATGGTTTTCCCGTTAACTGATATCCTACTACATCTATCCCGTTGTCAAAGTGACTCGGTCTGAATGCATTCAGGTGTCGTCTTCTCTACATCCTCACACAACTTTCCAGAGTCTGCGAGCTTCTTTCCAAAGTCTTTAGCTACTTTAGCCTAATCTTTGATTCATGTTGTCTTCAAGTTACTGAATTGCGGCCTGTGAAGTTTGGATATGGATCAAAGGCTTTCCGGCCTAGTCGTGGATAGCTCAGCTTTTTTAATGCCTTACCCATCTCAGTTCAGCTTCCTCCGTCATTATCTCTCCTCCCCCTACTCTCACACCATATGTGAATCCAACATTGTATCTCGTGACTTTCGATGCCTCTTTCAGGGATTGCATCTTACTGTAGCGCCAGCAGGAGCTGAGTCGAGCTAATCGTGTACTAAGCTTCAGCTCATCATTGATGTAGTCCCAGGAAAACTTTCTGGATTGGCAAGCTAAGACTTTGAACGGGAGAGGAAGGATTTCTATGTGGTTAAATCTTGGCAATTCTAAGGCAACGACACATCTCAACTTGATTCTGCATGATGAGTCAACTGAGAGATCCGGAACTGCTAAATCCACTTTTCCTAAAAATAACCTAGGGTTGACGTCAAACATATTGATATTAACAAGTTCTTTGGCTGGCTTAACTGGTTTTCAGTAGGAAGACATAATTTGTCCAGATGTATGATGGCTAAGAGAAAGGTGTGAAGTCATTAAACTCAACATCTCCTTTTAATGGTCTTTTATAGTGGCAAATGAGAACATAGTCTAAACTGATCTATGACATAAAGGCCACCAGATTCTGGCTTCTGTGAGGCAATGCATGCAACGTAATGCAATAAACTTACCTCGATCTGCCCTATTCCTCTCAAGAAAACTCTTCTATGGACTGTTGATCCACAGTCCATCACCTTCCACTCTTGATTTCCAGCGCAGTGCCCTGACATCCTGCGATGCTTGGTTTTACGATAGTTTAGGGTGATGAGGTCACTTAAATGCCTCATCCTCTTGTTGCATGCCATTGAATTTATGACAGTGCTCCCTCTGCGTATACGCAAGGGCCGGATAATTTCTTTATTAGCATTATTTCATATGTTTGTGCTGTGCAAGCTCTAAAACAGTTGAACAATGGAGAATTCACAGGCCTAATTCGTCTCGCTCCACGAGAGGCGGTTTTATATATAGAGAGGTGGATATTAGTTCTGTCTGGAACAGTCTTTCTGATGGCTGTGCAAGTGAAGTGGTGCATTTTCAGGGGCAGATTGCTCACATTGGAGAGCTCATAAAGATGATCCAAATGCATCTCCATCGATTCCTGCCAAAGTGGCTCTCACGGACTTGGCAGCGCTGTGAATGTTATTTGGTTCAAATAAATGGTACAGATTGTATGGTCATTCATAGCTTTTGTATTGTCAACTCCCACTATGATATTGTGGACCATTTTGTGGAATAGATGGGCAGGTATGGAATCGGTAATTCCTCATCTTTGTTTGCCTTCTGTGCTGTGTCTGACACCTTGCTGCTTTCCTGCTCTCTCTCCTGTCTCCTCTTCTTTTCATCTATATCTCAGTCAAGAGAAGGGAGACGTGCCCCCGACTGGTGGATAAACAGGACGAGGGCTGGTGGAAGATACTAAGAAGTGTGCAAACTGCAGGGAGCAACAGGAGGATGCCGCTTGGCTTTTATTCTAAGGGCCACGGCAGGAGTTTAGGGAGTTTCCACTTGAAGAGTCACAAGAAGCACGATACTCTTACACATACAGTGTGATTTAGAAAGATGGGAGAAGTGTAGGTATAAATAGATCATCTTTTTCTCCTCTACTTAACCCCAGCGATCTTTTCTTTTGCCTGTTTAGTTACCTATACCGTTTAATTTCAAACCCCCCCCCCCCCCCCCCCCTCTCCATACTTCTTGCTGCAAAAACAAGGTCTTGGTTATTGGCCTTGTTTTTGAAAGATTTACATTTGTTTTTGTGCATTTGACAGCCTACTTTATCCAAAGGGACTTCAAGGTAGACAGTTCATTCATTCACTAGGAATCTAAACCATGCCCTTGTCCTAAGTACAACTCTCTACTGTTTGAGCTACAGCTGTGAAAGATGGTTGCTAATTTTTTGCCAATGGTCCAGCTGATCAACCATTCAGTAGGTTTAAATGACCAGTTTGGACCAGATAGAAATCCTATCAGAGGCTGGTTTTAGTTGGATTTTCCATCCTTCTTTCTCAACCTGTTGTGCTGCACGTGTGTTCATGGTGTAGTTGTTTGGGGATGAGCTCATGGCTTCTCTGTTAGGTCTGTGCTGAATAGGCTATACTTTACACACCATTTCTCTGGCCACTTACTGATAAGAACCTCATTACGCATCAAATGGGCACAAATTGCCTCAGTCTTGCAATGCTATCTGGATGAATAGATCCCTCCTTTGCTCTGAGGCTGTAATAGAGCTGTGTTTGTGTGTCTGAGCAGGCTTCCTAGCGTGCTTCTATTTATGTTGTGTCTCTTGTTTGTGCTTTTAAGTCTCTGACTTTTGTTGTTGTGTTGTACTTAAAGCACTTACTGAGGTATATATTTGTCTATGGATATACCTCCTTGCAGTGAAATGTAAATACAATCAAACAACCGTAGCCCTAGCCAGATTGCCTGGCTCTGTTTGCATGCTGCTTGGGGAACAGAGATAGAGGGCCTGATAATGTGCTATCAGATGAGTGGAGGAGGGAGAGGAAGAGTTCTGTTCACAATCACCTATCTGGTTCTCTGTTAAGCCAATTAAGCTCATTACCAGTTTAGCCCATTCTGGCACTTTACACACAAACTCGCGAAGAGAAACATATGCGGCTATAAAGTTTTCCTAGTGTTTGAACCAAATGTTCAAATAGTGTTTAAACCAGCAGCATCCTATTTGGAACAGTGCATTAGAAAGTCAGACTTTCAACTTAAGTTAGTAGGGGTGTAACAGTACATTTATTCATCCCGAGCCATCACAGTACAGACGTCATGGTCCGGTGCATGTAAGTAAGTACCAAGTTCTGTGTGTACCATTACACTTCAAAAAATCTAGACAATCAAATACCTGCAGAGCTATTGTTATCATGCCTGCAAACCTAATGTTTGCATCACTAACTTATCACCTCTGATGTCAGAAGTTGGATGTTTAAATTTTGAATATTCCACATTTCTGTGTGTGGAACACAATAAACATAAACAAATGTTGATGCACTGTTTTGTGGCTTGGTACAGTGTCTAGTGTTCACTGAGGACAGACAAAATACACAATGCTGGAAACGTATTGTTTTGGACCTGCTAAGGATTCATTGTGCACCAACACTAAACCAGTGCGTCTGAAAAGTATAGAGTTCTTAGTATAAAGCTGAGTTGCAATAGTTGACACGGTTATTAGTTTACTTAATTTTTTTAGCTGAGGTTAAATGAGGACATTTTTAAAGCACAGCTGCCCCATGGCATCCCTGTATTGTTCAGTCTGTGTTAATTAGAATCAGCATCCGCTCGCGCTCTGTGCCCTATTGGGGGTTGGCAAATGTGTTTGCATGCTGTTGCCCCCTGTGGTGAAGGTTATGTATTGCGGACATGCACCTCACGTTTTGGACCCCAGGGCAGGGAATTAGACTGGTAAATAGGTCAACACTGAACACAAAGACACTACGGCAGGTGGAAGTGGCAGTGCTGTGATTCTCATCTGTCTAAACAGTCAGGAATGAGGAAAGGGGGATTCAAATAGTCTGGAATCTCAACTCAATTCCCTTTTACGTCCCATACCTCGTTCTTAACGTTAACATTCTTAACTGCACACACATGATTGATCACACATGAAAGCAGTTACACACAAGTGCATTCATGAGATACAGGTGCAGAAACACACATAATCAGATGCTGTGTAGCAGATGCATGCACATACACACGCAGTCTATAAATATTTAGATTAAATCCTTATCACTCCAGTTAATTAGCACAAAAATTACATTCACAATGAGATACGATCAATCAACATTCAGCCGTCTGCAATCACTGTTTACAGTGACCCTCAGTGTTTGCATGAATACTAATGCGTGCACACACACAAAGCTGCATGATTAATGAAGCCAGTTTGAGACAAAGACCGGGGTCACACCTCTTCTCTCCTCCCATGGCGGTGCATCCAATAATAAGACCTGTTTTAATAACACCAGCTCTTTTTAATAAAGCTCCATCACCTTGACGACTGATCCGGGCAGGATTCCACGCCGCCCTCGTGTGCCCGGGAAGCACTGACCCCATTGACATGGGAACCCCTCTGTGTATAAAGTAATTCTTTTGATTTAAGGAAAACACACATCCTATTGTTCAGAGGCTCCTCTCTGTGCATTTTGGGAGATGAATTTAAGGTCTTGACATCGCCTTTGACCAATAGTGTAATGCAGACTGAGAGACCGCATGCTGAGCCGGCAGTCGCATTGGCTGGGTTTGGCAGGATGGCCTTGAAATAACAGTAAGACTTCACAAAGCATACTCTTTCCATACCAGTTTTTGGAAATCACAACTCTTTTAGGGTTGTTTGGAGTTTATTGTTTTGTTTAGTTGTCTATACCATTTTTGGATTTTTTTAAAGGTTAGTTTTAAGCTGCAGTGTATCATTTCTGCAGCACCAGCCGAATTGGTATAATTAAGACTTTTTATTTATTTTTTATAATTCTTCTTTTAAAACTTGAACAATGTCTCTTAATATTGACATTCAAGCATGTCGTTTATTGGCCGGACAAACAGAAAATCCTGCCTCAAAATTACACAATTGTTTAGACTATTTAAACAAAGAGAGCAATGTTTAATCAAAATCAACACATTAATTGTCTTCTTAGTTATTGTTCTCTCTGCACATTAAAATGGTAAGTTTTTTTTAGAGAAAAAAATTACATTATCTTTTAAGCGGCCATATCATGGACAACAGAATTATATTTGCTTTTATATCAATGCATTTTGAGTATTTAGCTACTTGACCTGCTTTGGTAAACAACAGTGTGAATTGTACTGTTAAGTAGAGATTAGCCAATCATAGCATTCAAGCAATTTGCATAAGCCTTAAAGGTACAGTAACAATTCAACCTGTTTATGTCCTATGGCCTATACCTTACATTTTCCATCTCCACCTTGCAGTAGCCAGAACTGTTTTTCGTGCAAATAAGGTGTAAAATAAAGTTAATTTAATAACACTGCCGTCTGAAGTGTGCAAATGTGTTTTTGCAGTCCAGCACACTCTTCAGCAGTGTCTCTCGGCATGTTTTAGAGGTACCACAGGCCTGTTTAGCATTCACACAGGCTCTCTGTGGCAGCCGATTGTAAAACTCATTCTCTCTCATGCGCTTTCCTCTGGCCCGTTGAGAGATGGCATGTCTGTCTCTCACATGGATGCCTGCACCTGTCAGATAGGGGATGCTGCAAGTCTCTTTTGAACATAACCAGGGTGCGAATTACAGGGGGGTTTGGGGGGGTCTGACCCGCCTAAAGAAGGCTTGATCCACCCGAAAGGACGTCAAAACTAGATGTATAAGTCAGTTATGCATAATATATGGAGCTTTACTTGTAAATATGAAGATGCATTTCTTTCTTGGTCAGAGCAAAAACACCCACGTGTCTAAAATGCATGTGCAGAGTTTGTTTAAAAGTATTATTGTAAAAAAACAAAAAAAAAACAGTATTTGTTAATTTTGTATTTGTTACATGGTTTTAGCTTTGCATTTTTGGGATAGTGCATGAAGACAGCTGTATTATGTTATGATATATATATATATATATATATATATATATATATATATATATATATATATATATATATATATATATATATATATATATATACACATTATAAGTGTTCTGGTAACATCCTGCAGATAATTGGAGCTCTTCAATTGGTTGAATAGACCCTGAGACATGAATGATTGAAGGTCTCCTTGAAGTGTGTGAGGTAAGACCTGCAGGAATGACAGCTATCCTTCGTTATTTCTTTGTAAAATGACCTTCGTGTCTTTTTTGAGACGAGTACATTGTTGTTTACTGCAGACCCTTGTAGTGTAAAATAATGCCACATGTACTCCAGGTTTCCCCGAATCCATGTTTTTAGTTATCTGGACGCCACTAACAAGAAGAGCTTGTTTGAACCATTCTCCCAGTATCCCGTTTCATCAAGTCTAACTTAAGTCTGAAGATCGTGTACTACAGTAGTTGTTTGGTTCCTGTCCATGCTTTTGAGTGTACTTGCCTACATAGAGGAAGATTTTAGTGTAATAAAATGAACATAATTTATTATAGTTGTACCATAGATGAAGACATACCTCCACTTTGCTTCATATGATTCCGGTATAAAGGAAAAATACACCACTAATGTGACCTAGTCATACAGAGTTACCACCACAAAGAGTGGTGTGTGTTGTTTTTCTATTATTTGTGTGACCGAAGCCAATTTCAGCACTGCATTCAGGCTGTCAGGCGTCTGTGTTTTGCACATTTACAGGATTTCCTGAGGAGCGTTTCTCCACTTTGAGTTACAGATAGAGACTCCTTCAGAACGAAGAGATTGATGGAGGTTTTAGACAATCCTGTCAGGAGGACATTGTTGAAACATTGTTTGTGCTATGAAAAATATGTCTGGGGAAACATTTCTGTTCCTTTTTAACAAATGATCCGTGAAAAGAGGCATTTAACCTTCAGAAAACGTTTGTCCGCCTCAGGAGGACCCAGATTCGATATTATATGTGCGCTTTTATTTTACATTAATTTTATATGATGTTCTTTATTTTTGAAACCCTGTTATCAAAACTTGAGATGTATACGTCACATCTGTGTTTGAACTTTATTTATACAAATATATACAAAATAACCAAAAAAAAAGTCATATTTGGTAACAGGGTTGCTGGTTAGTTTGCCTTGTGGTTACTGACTAACCTATATTTCCCATAAAAATAAAATACTTATTTTATTATTTTTCTTACATTTACTTTGACAAATAGCCTACTATTTACTCTTAAATTTGCTTAATATGAGTTTGAAAAATAAATAAATAAATGATGTTGCGCCCTGAGTTTTTTTGTTTTGTTTTTTTCATTAAATTTTTATCAATCGATTGAATGATTGATGGGAAATTATGCAGTAACAGCATGCAAAGTGTGGGACACATTTATGTTTTTTATTTATTATATGATTTGATGATAAAAACATTAAATTAATTAAAGAACAGCTTAAATTAAAATTCTGACATTTATTGTATGATTTTAATTGTTGGATTTAATCAAGAAGTTCAAGACCAGTGCGGTGGGAAACGACATAATCTCTTTTAGTTCATCAAATATATCTAATATCTCTCTCAATAGAGGACATTATTACGAACAGACACCAATTTCCACCCCATTCATGAAAATTGCCTCAGGTTTTTGTTGTATAGATATCTGTTAATAGATACAGGTTTGTTCTGTTATTGGAATTTCAAATGATCGTATTATAACTTTCATAATTCTGTTGTACATGTTGAACAGGAGTGAATAATATCAGGATACTATAATATTTCTGGGGGTCTTGTGAAAAATAAGATGCTGTTTTTCAATGTTTTTCGAGCTGTGTCTCAATATGAGGAACAGGAGAGCGTCTCCGAGGCTTTCTGAGGGGAATCCCAGCATTAGTGAGAGTGTAATTTTCACTGCTTACTCGACACATGCGTTCTTGAACTCGCGCACACCATAGTACAGTTTCTTACCCTGCTTTCAGATGTTTTGTGTTTAGTTGTTTACCCAGAAGCGTTGTTGGAAAGGTCAGCGTTTATTGAGTTTTCCTGGAAAAGGCGCGTCTAAAAGCCCACAGAGAAAACCATACGTTTGGCTTGTTCACCGATGGACACAAGAAAAATCTTCACTGTCTGTTTCCTCACATCAAGCACAAAGGTCACGCTGTGCTCAAATAAGATCTTACAGCATTCAGACGGCTGGCGACATTTTAATCGTCATCGGTTAAAAAGAACAGTTGTTAAAAATCATGGACAGTCATAAAGACGTCACTTTACTGCGACAGGTCATTTGTTTTTATCCGCTTAACTAACTTCATCATCCTAATATGTGGAACATTTTGCATTTTTTTAAGATAACGAAACTTATTGTAAGTCAAAAAGTTTTTTTTTTTTTTTTTTTTTTACATAAACCACTTATTTTTTTAAAGAGACATTTTCTCTGTTATCTATGGAGCTTTCCGCCACTGAATAAAACAATTGAGAATATAATTGCAACATTGTATCTCACAATTTTGACTTTATTTCTTGCAATTGCAAGTTTATAGCATACAATTTTGAGAAAAATAGTCAGAATTGTGAGATACGTCGTAATTACCTTTTTTATTTTTTAGTCAGTGGCAGAAACACGTTTCCAGTTATCTCTTTGTGCTGTTTTTTAAGATCATAGCAATGCAGCATACATTTAACTCCATTATTTGTGTCTGTTTATCTAAAGGAGCTATAGGGGGTTGAGTTGTGTGTACACTGGTATGTGTGTGTGTTTCTAATGCATGCATGTATCACACGTGTGCCCATTAGGCGTCTAACAGCAGCTCCTGTGGGGCTGTTTTGTCATCGCTAATAGAACTAAAGTAGAAGCCCAGACTCTCTCAACTTTGCTGTAACAACACAGACCGATGACAATGATATGAATCATTGGATACTGTAGCTAGTGTGTGTGTGTGTGTGTGTGTGTGTGTGTGTGTGTGAGAACATGTGAAGAAAAACACCCTTTGGGGCCTTATGTTCCAAGCAAAATAAAAACATACATCAAGCGCCTTATTTCGAGTCACTGGGGAAAATATCTGGCTGCCAAAAAAAACGCCAGGTTATAGTTATTGGAATAGATTTGACTTGTTATTTCAGATACTTAAATAGATTTCCCCCTAATCATTAAGTGCAGGGAACACGTGCACAGAAAGCCGAGTCTCAGACGATTAGTGCATGAATGCTAAACTGAGCTCTCTTTCACGTCATCTTGCGCTTGAGCAGACAAATTCACACAAAATGATGTCAAAAAATAGCGATTATTAGGGCTGGGACGATACACCAATCGATTCGATACTTGTGTGCCGGCTGATACGATATGCATTGAGATTTTTTTAAGAATTGTGATTCTACATGTATTGCGATTTGATATTGCAAATCATACATTTATACAGATACTTATACAGTATAAGTGTATGTTAAATCATACACTTATACAGACTGCACATGATGTATAAGATGAGTTATATTTACAAAAACAAATCATCACATCTTTCTGACTTTTATTTCAGAAGCATCATACAAAACTACATTTATTTTTGAATAAATTATTCAATAACACATACATTTTTTAACAGTCACTTGTCGCCACTTAGTGGTGAAACAATGTAATCAATAAATGCGTTATTTTAAGCACCACGTTTCTATCAAAAGCTGATTTTGATCGCTATCGTGGACATCAGTGTTCATATTTAAACTTTTATCCAAGTGCTTCTATAATAATTGTAACTATTGCATCACAGAAATAATGATACAATGATGTTGAAAAGACTGTTTGTGAAGCGGTTTCATGACGACTCTCTCCGGGTCAGCGCCAACACAGCTTTGAATGTTGCGATATGATTAATATACAGACGAATTGAAAGATCGCCTGGGTGTTTAAATGGAGATCTCCGTCTTTTAAAGATGAATCGTGCAGCTCTATAGTCTTATCTAGGGGGTCGCCGATCCGATACTCAGTATCGGTATTGCTCCGATACTAGCAATATTTGCCGGATCGGGTATCGCCAGACGAGACCATCCAAATCCGATCCGATATTGTAGCCTACGTATGTTATTGTTATACAACACAAAAGGCACAAAAACATTATAAAGCACTATAATGTTTTCGTGTACTGTATTCCAAGATTTCTGAAGCCATTACATATAGTTTAATGTGAGGTACAGGTTTAAATCGTTAAATTAATCTTCACCTAAGTGGTTCCCTCCGCTGCGGCTGTCAGTCATTCTCAGCACTCAAACAGCGCGTCGCGCTCGGGTAAAACAGTCAACACGATGAAACTCTCTCCAAGATGAGTCAATGTTCCTATTATTATACTGTAGATATGTACATAAAGGTCTATGGTTTGCATAAAAGGACTTTAACGTGCTGGAGTTTCACATGTTACTTTCAACCGGGTGTCTGTTAGATCACAACACAACTCCTCAGTGATCACAACACTGGAGTAGAGAGCGATATAATTGCTCTTCACACGCACATTAACTGAAATTTAAAACTGTTAAAAGGCTCAAACTAATGAATAAATAAAGAAATATCTCACTTTTGTGCTTTGAACTTTTCAATGCGAAGCGCTGCGCGCCGTGACTCCATGTTGCTTCGAGCGCATCATTCTGCGGACGGGATGCGCTTAAGGTTTCGTGCCGCTCTGAATTGGAGCCTTTCATATTACAATACTTTTGTGCAATGGCAGTTTATTGATAGCCTTAGTTGTTCTGTCCAATCTATGTATCATATGTTGCTGCTTCATTAAAAAGTTGCGCTTAAAATTTTTAAATAAATGTATTTTAATTATATAGTATATATTTTGTCTGTATTGTTTTACAAAGTAAGGAAAATAATGTTTAAGTCAAGCTTTGATGCCTTTAACAAAAGAATAATCCCAGTCTCTTCCCCACAGTGAGGCATACAGATACAGTTTATTAGGTAATTTGGCACTGTTTTTTTAATTATTATTTTAGTATTGGATCGGATCGGTATCGGCCGATACTGAGTCCCAGGTATTGGAATCGGTATCGGAGGCAAAAAAAGCGGATCGTGCCACCCCTAGTCTTATCTCTCTCTCAGTATACGAGTATCGCGAGGGCTTTCAGTGCGTTCAGTCTCACGTCTCTTCCACGCGTACACTTATATTACGTCACTCACCTCTCATAGACAACGACACATTTCATCCTGTGTTGGAACGAAAGTGTCTAACTTCTGTCAACCTCATCTACAAGCAAGGACAAAAATAAAGCAATTGAATTTGAATTAATGTCGATTCTGGAATGAAGAAATTGATTTTAGAATCCTAGTGTCCTAGTAAACATGGCCCGTTGTGTCTAAAGTGCTCGTAAACAGTTGAGAAAGTAAATGCACAACAGTATCAGTATATTAGATCCGTGCATTCGCTCTTAAAGTGACAGCAGCCTAATATTCCTGCGGCTGCCGGTTTTAAAGGTGCATTGCGCAACAGTTCATGTTAAAAATACCCATTTTTCTAACCCATACATGCATAAACAATTGCCTGATGGACTGAATGAGCCCTTCTCTGATCACTGTGATTGCCTCTATAATCCTGTACAGTAAAATAAATAAGAGGGATTCGGGTTGAATTTGAGACTGGCAGTGACGTCATGCGCGTTCACGCTCACTTGGCTATGTCTGGCAGGTTTGTGTATTCGCCGCAATTCTCCGTATCAGCGAAGACAACTCGCGCGACAAAAGTAGAAGATCGATTCAAAGAGACCGGCTTGTAGTCCGTTCAAAATCCCAAGGCAAACTCCATGTAAGACAAAGAAAACACACTCTGGTTGCAGTTTCGCTTGTTGCCAGAGGGGGGATAGTTCTGCAAAAACTCAGACACTTGCTCTATGCACCTTTAATGTCAATCAAACAACAAAGGACAAAGAAAAAATCACTCAATGCTCTTGACTGAATGACTTTTGTAACTTTAATAAGGATTGATTTAAAGGATGTTTAATTTATACAGTGAATACTATGCAGTGTTATTTTACATTTTACATCTCTGAACCTGAGAACTACTGTCAGACCTACCTTAGAAACCTGAAAAGCACTGTTTATTTCATTTGTATATTTGAGGTTTTGATTGTAATTTGATTATTTATTTTTATTTTAATAATAACTGTTTTATTTGTCTTTATTGTTTTAAATGTATATTAGTCAGGCTAGTAGTTTTACCTGTGGTATCAAAGCTGGAATAGAGAATTTTGAATTTTCACTGGTATATAAAATTTTGGTGTCAGAAACCGTTACATGACCGGTAAAACATATTTATGGCTGGTAAATATTGTGATGACATCGGCCATTGGTGGCAGTGTGTTTTAGGCCCTGGATGCATGTGTCATGTACTGTACAATCTTAATTTAATCTGTAAAGTGAAGGTGTGCTTTGTCAAACACGTTGTTTGCTCATCTATACATTAAATAAATCTTTGCTGTGATTTGGTAATCGTGCTGAAGTAGGTTAAGAACAGATCGTGGTGTTTTGTTTTAATAATTTGTCGTTATGTTTTTTGCTCTCCAACACAGGATTTTATCATTTATCATCGGTCTTTCATTTCTGAATGCTCCTCAGCCGCAGTGGGTCTCGGGGTCGTGTGAACGAAGCGAAGTCGTGTCTCACTACTGTTTTTCTAGGCCCGAACTAGCGACCCATAAAAGCCCAGGCAGAACTGTCCCCAGAGTCTCTGGCGTTGGCTGCGATTGAAGCCCGTGTGCCGACAGTATTAGCTTTCAGTCTCTCCACTGCTGTCTGCACGCCTGATTAACAGGGTCAGGGGTCAGAGGTCACGCCACTTACATGACGGCCTTGTGTTTAGCGTTAGGAAAACACATTATTATTTAATATTTTTATTTAAATGATTTTTTTTGTTTAGTTTTTTATTTATTTTATTATTTTATAGTTTTTCTTTTTGTGTTTTTTTATTTTAATTAATTAATTAATTTTTTATTTATTTTAATTTATTTTTTATTTTTTATTTTTCTGTTTATTTTTGTTTTTTTCTGTTTGGGTTTTGTTTTAATTTAATTTTTTATTCTTTTATTTTTTTATTGTGTTTTTATATTTTTTGTTTTGTTTCTTTCAGTTTGTGGTTTGGATTTTGCTTTGCTGTGCTTCGCTTTTATTTATTTTATTATTGTTGTTTTTTAATTTTTTTTTACTGTCTGTATTGTTTTTGTTGTTTAGTTTTCATTTTGTATTTTTTTTACAAATTTTTTTTTTTAGTTTTTTTTGTGTGACTCCAACTAAACATAAATCAAAAACATGAAAACTCATAAAAATCTGGAGCATTCACTGAAAACGTGTGTCAGGTATCCAGTATAAACTGTTCATGGAAGTGTTGATAAAGTCTTTTGTGTCGTAGCCTCCAGGAAGGAGAAAGTTCCTCAGCAATAAGATGTTCTCTGCTGTTAGTGTTACATTTATCATGAAGACCATTAAAATGTGCAGCTTTTACTCAGGACTGGTACACCTTCCTCCTCCATGCCCTGCAGAAAGAAGAGGGGACACGCTGGTGCACTCTGGGTAAAGGGTATAAATGGCCCCACCGGATAAAGCCCAGTTCATAAATGATAGCAGTGAACAGGAAAGAGGAGAAGCGAGATTTATCCATTTGCAAAATGAAACACCCTTCACCTTATAGCCATTTCTTTATTATTTTACACACATTCATACCATAGAAAGAGAATACATTAACCTCTAAATAATGTATAAAGGGACACAAATTTAAACAATTTCTGTTAAGAACATTACAATTTAATTTTGTATTGTGTGTAATTTTTAAAATCACAATATATACCTGTATCGATGAACAATATTTTCTTTTTTGTTTTGTTTTTCTTTGGTTTATTTATATTTTTAATTAATAGTTTTTTTTTAATCCCAACCGAGCAAAAATTTCTATTCACAACATGGGAATTCATGAAAATCTGGAATATTTACAGAATTATTTATTTATTTATTTTATTTATTATTATTATTTTTATTTTATTATATTATTTTATTGAATTATTTTTTTATTTAATTACTATTTTTGAATAATCCAGTGAATTAAATAATTTACTAATGAAATGTACTTCACTTATGCTTCATCTGTCGTTACAATGATTCAAATTGACGTCTTTTGGTATCCAGCAAATATTACAGCAGAGCAATGCAGTGGAATGTGTTACTCGATGGATTCTCTCTCTCTCTCTCTCTCTCTCTCTCTCTCTCTCTCTCTCTCTCTCTGTCTCTCTGTCTCTCTCTCTCTCTCTCTCTCTCTCTGTCTCTCTCTCTCTCTCTCTCTGTCTCTCTCTCTCCCCCTCTCTCTCTCTCTCTCTCTCTCTCTCCCCCTCTCTCTCTCTCTCTGTCTCTCTCTCTCCCCCTCTCTCTCTCTCTCTCTCTCTCTCTCTCTGTCTCTCTCTCTCTCTCTCTGTCTCTCTCTCTCCCCCTCTCTCTCTCTCTCTCTCTCTCTCTCTCCCTCTCTCCCCCTCTCTCTCTCTCTCCCTCTCTCTCTCTCTCTCTCTCTCTCTCTCTCTCTCTCTCTCAGTTTTGGTGGTAGCAGGTGGTACGGTGACATCTGGATGATAATGAACTCTCCTCTGGGAGTTCCCTTTTTCATTTTCTCTCTCCCTCCATCTCTTTTAATCTGCACCTCATCAGGCAGGTCTAGGCCCTCCAGAGCTCCTCCATTACCCATGATGCCATCCAGTGATCATCCTCTCAGTTTCTTCACCTCTTCCAGCATACCTTTTATCTCTTTTCCTTTCACTCTCCCTCTGTCTCTCACATGGTTTCTTCCTCCGGGATCTTTGCAGCGTGGGACTATAATGATGCGTTAAATCCCGTCATCTGCTCCGGCTGCTGTTGTCCCAGAGGATGAGAAGCGAGAGACAGTAGAAGGACAGCATATGTATACGCTTCAGTCTCTGGTAAATGTGCTGTGACTGCTGGGAAACAGCTGGAGGAGCTGGGACTCGGATAATGTTCTCTGAACTTGCTTGATTAGCATTAGCTGAAGTTTGTGAAGAACCGAATGAAGCATCAGCACTTCTGTTTGCAATAGGGCTGGGTATTGACACAAATTTCACAATTCGATTAGATTTCGACTCACAAGCTTGCAATTCGATTCGATTTCGATTTTGATTCAATATTGATTATTTTGGATATCAAGTTGGCTACAATACATGGCAAATTCTCAAAAAAAAAAAAAAATCAAATCTCTTAACTAATGCTGTAAGCTATGGGAGTCAGTTGTAGCCTATATGCTTCATTAGCCGACTATAATATTGAAGGTAAAAATTAACTGATTTGTATACAAACACTTTGTGTACACTTGTATATTGTACACAAACATGCATTAAATATTGAAGAACATTAAAAATTATAATGAATATGTTAAATGGCGCATATATTTAGCAAAATGCTCCTCTCTAGAGTTCATTTTTCTAGCTGACTAACGAGTTCATGATCACTGGATATGTATTTTCTGAGGTAAATGATAGTGGAGGACGTGAGCCGAGTCTTCAAAAAACAGAAGACTAGGAAAGCCTCAGGCCCAGACGGAATCTCATCTGCTTGTTTAAAAGCCTGCGCTGACCAACTGGCCCCGGTCTTCACACAGATCTTCAATAGATCATTGGAGCAGTGTGAAGTTCCCTGCTGCTTCAAACGCTCCACTATCATTCCTGTCCCCAAAAAACCCAAAATCACTGGACTTAATGACTACAGACCTGTCGCTCTCACGTCTGTGGTCATGAAGTCGTTTGAAAGACTGGTGCTGGCCCACCTGAAGGACATCACTGGACCCCTGCTGGATCCCTTTCAGTTTGCTTACAGAGCAAACAGGTCTGTGGATGATGCAGTCAACATGGGACTGCATTATATCCTGCAACATCTCGACAGACCAGGGACTTATGCAAGGATCCTCTTTGTGGACTTCAGTTCGGCCTTCAATACAATCATGCCTGGTCTTCTCACAGCCAAACTGACCCAGCTCTCCATACCATCCTCGATCTGTCAGTGGATCTCCAGCTTCCTGACGGACCGGCAGCATCGAGTGAGACTGGGGAAACACACATCCAAGACACTCACAATCAGCACTGGTGCTCCCCAAGGGTGCGTTCTCTCCCCACTGCTCTTCTCCCTGTACACTAATGACTGCACTTCTAAAGACCCCACCGTCAAGCTCCTGAAATTTGCAGACGACACCACTGTCATCGGTCTCATCCGAAACGGTGACGAGTCTGCTTACAGACTGGAGGTTGAACAGCTGGCTGTCTGGTGCAGTTATAACAACCTTGAGCTGAACACGCTCAAAACAGTGGAGATGATCGTGGACTTCAGGAGGAACAGCTCAGCACTCCCCACACTCACCATCATGAACAGCACTGTGGAAGCAGTGGAGTCATTCAGGTTCCTGGGCACTATCATCTCTCAGGACCTGAAGTGGGACAATCACATTGACTCCACTGTGAAAAAGGCCCAGCAGAGACTGTACTTCCTTCGCCAGCTGAGGAAGTTCAACCTGCCACAGGATCTGCTGATTCAGTTCTACTCAGCCGTCATTGAGTCTGTCTTGTGCGCTTCCATCACTGTCTGGTTTGGTTCAGCTACCAAATCAGACATCAGGAGACTACAACGGACAGTCCGGACTGCGGAGAGGATTATTGGTGCCCCCCTGCCAAACCTCCAGGACCTGTACTCTTCCAGAGTGAGGAAGAGAGCAGGTAAAATCATCACAGACTCCACTCACCCTGGACACCACCTGTTTGAACTGTTACCGTCAAGATGGAGACTCAGATCACTGGCCACAAGAACATCTCGGCACAGGAACAGTTTCTTCCCACAGGCCATTTCCCTCCTGAACAGTTAACACTCCTCCCAAGGCATATGCCTGTAAGTGCAATACTCCCACTGTTTAGTGCAACATCCCACAACTCAGGTGATACTTATATGTAGATTTATTTATTTATAATATTCAAAACACCAACTGTGATAGTTTTATTCTCATATATTTATATTTTTATTTTTTATTCTTATAATTTGTAGTATTATGTTTCATGTTGTATTTGTATATGTCCACTGGAAGCCTCAGTACCAAAACAAATTCCTTGTGTGTGCAAGCACACTTGGCAATAAAGCTCTTTCTGATTCTAAATGTGACATTACATGACATTGTTTGCAAGCTGTTTGACTGACGTCTTTCCACGGGTGAAGCACTGAATGAGCGATTACATGTAAAATGATACGGATTTCGATAAGTTGTGCTCTATCTTTTAACACACTTTCAGATGCTCCTCGGCCTCGTCCTACTCATCAAAACAGTATTTTTGTTTTTGAATTTCATAAGAAAATGGACGTAATTTGAAATCTGAGACTTTGTTTCATGTCAATAGTAACAACACATAAAGATTATTGCGATTTATTGGATGGGATGCGCTCTACAATTTTCTATTCATTCATAAACAGAAAACAGGATGACTAGCCTTATCGGTTCTTTGGATTTAAGAATCGATATCGATTTGTAAAAATGAGAATCGATTAAAATCGAGAAATTGATATTTTTTACCCGGCCCTAGTTTGCAAAGTGATCAGATGTTGCTTGCTGTGAGTTTTTGGCCATTTCTGAAGTGCTCCAATATGCTGTGCAGTGCCATTGATCCGTTTTCCGAGTGATTACTATAGAAGCTGTTTCCACCTCAGTCAAAAATGAGAAGTTAAATGCGAGATATTGTTGAGATCTCGTCTGGAGTTCTGGCATACGGCCTTTTTCATAGCAGACACTTCTGAAGACTTAATGTGTCCTGAAACCCGCCTGTTTTATCCGGGTCGTTCTCACCTCAGAGTTGGAACAAGTCTAAACAAATGGACCTGTAAAGCTGTGGAAAAGTGAGACAACAACCAATAAAACACAGGGCTGCAACACACTCATTATACAGACACATGAATATTAAAATATGACTTTGGTGAGAAAAAAAGAACAGAGTTGAGGGTTAAAAATCGAACCCTATAATAAACTGCCGAAACGCGGAAGAACATTTAAAAGGTCTAATAATAATATTTTCATTACATTTATGAGCAGTAAAGTCTCTGAACAAATGATGTGCCAGTTAAACAGAAAGAATAAAGGCATAGTTACTTTTTATCCATTGTTCTTTGAAATGTCTTCTGTGTATCAGAATAATTCCTCATCATGTTCATGATCAGATGTATGGCTGAATGTACGGAAATATCCCCATAAAAAAGTTGGAACGCGCTCGATCTGGTTGTGTACATGAACAATATAATCCGCGTAGTTGAACTCATTACAGCTCTGAAGACTCACTTCTACCTCACATTTCGTGACGTTGCCTCGACTTTGCTTTTCAACCCGGAAGACCTAAATTGCTTGAAAAAATGCAAAAATAACCAATTTCCACTACATTTAACATTTATGAGTGCTTTTAGGGATTTCAGTGATGTGCTGTACATATCTGTTCACATCTCAAATTCAATGTTTCTCAATTTTTGGAGTGTCATGACCCTTTAAGCAAGATTATCCATTTGCTCGCCATTTCACCTCTTCGCTGCCTGAGAGAAACAATTGAGATATTAATGAAATGATTTTCTTTCAGTGTGTAAATGTGACAGTAGATGAACTCAGTGGAAGTGTATTGTGCATCTCCAAAGCTTCATTTACATGCACTTCCAGTGGTTAGAGTCGAAACCATCATCAATGTTTAGCCGTACCTTCGGCTCTTTATTCGGTCTCCAATCTCTTATCCCATTTATTCTTTCTGGTTGGCTTGACAGGACAGGAAAAGTGGAGTGCGCCACATGAAGCGGCAAACAGCCTGATTTCAATGGGCTTTGGAGAATCAATTTTGACCAGTGAAGGGCCCCTGAAACAAATGGCAGGGCCAGCATAAATAGCCATTAGGGTTTCTTATTGTCTTAGTGTCAGGTACAGAGGGGGATTTGCTGGGAAAATTGAGCGGCGGGCTGCATTTGTCAATGTTCGCTGTTGTTTTGGTCTTCTCCACTGTCTTGGTAATTGGCAGAGAAATTATTCAGTGTGTTTACCCTTTGAAAGAGCCCAACCGCGCGACGCTAGCTACTCATAACGGATTGATCTCCTCTAGATGGAGGACTGCAGTCCTTTCACTGCTCTCTTTCAGTCTTATAAATGCAGTCTGAATGAAACAAGCTAATGTTACGCTCGCGAAGGTTCGGTCTCGTTTTAGTGCCACGTCGATTTTATAACTTACTCTCAAACTATTGCTTTTATGCATTGCTATATTAACTTGTTGTGTGAAAAAGACCAGTCTGTCAGTTTTTCAACATTAGTTTTATTTTGCAGCTTGTTAATCAGCCTGGCTTGTTACTAAAGCTGTTGCCTCGTAGTCGTGTATGTGAATGCCTATTGAAAACATTTTGTCATTTGAAATGCTGGTGAATATATTTAATGCTTTTCTCTGCGTTTAAAAGAATGCTTCACTCAAAAACAAGAACATTGTCATCATTTTTTACTCAAACTTTATTTGCTCATGTTCAGGAGGTGTTTTGAAGAACGTTCACGCTGCTCTCTTCTTTCAAAGAAAGTATACAGTTCCAGATTTGAAAAACTACTGTAAAATACCATAAAAGTAGACCATATGATACTTTCGCATATTGTTTGAAGCCACATGGTAGCTTTATGAGAGGAGCTAACCTGTATTTTAGGAGAAATATCTTCCTAGCTGTAGGCTAGCTCATTTTCTTTCATATGCTTTCAAATGTGGCGTTTCAAGAAGACCAGTGTTAGTTTAGTATTAAATATATTCATACTATATAGTAAGCATGATGTTACTGACGTCAAACCGCACATGTATTTATGACATATTTGAATGTATGGGAGGTAGAATGAATGAATGAATGAATGAATGAATGAATGAAAGAAAAAAAAATGATGTCCTGGTATGTGAGTGCAAATAAGATTTAAGAGCTAAAGCACTGGGGAAGATTTTAAGTGAATGTTTTGAATGTTAAGTGTGTGACTTTTCCTCACACACAACTTGCTACAGAAGACAGAATATAAATGAATGCCATACTTGGATTGACTACTTGAATTTTTTTGTAACTTGACCTTTTTTTTTTGTTCTTTCTTTTCTATGGGAAAGAGCAATGTATAGGTGATGGAAGGCTGGCTGTTTGTTTTCTGTAAAATAAAGAAAGTCATACAGGTTTGGAAAGACATGAGAGTGTTATAATGACATTTCTCATTTTTGAGTGAACTTTTCCTTTAATTTGTGTGTGTCGGGTGTTAGGAAAGGGGTCGTTCACCCCGGTCTCGATAGATGTGCTGTGTCCGCTGACAGCTTGAATGCTTTATGCTTGTGTGGCATTAAATTGAATTTGCTGCCGCTCCAAAAACTCCCCTTTCACCTCGCGGCCCGCTCTCTTTTAGTCTCGTTCCGTCATTCTCGGTCTCTCTTTCAATGTCTTTTTTTAATTCACAGCACTGCTCACAGCAATCAAACTCCCATTGTGTGTGTTGCAAAGCCACCCGGTAGATACACACATTGATCAATATCACGAGGAAAATGCCGGGGCCTTGGAAAGGTTCATGCACAATCCGAGTGAATCGCATCACATTGTTTGAGCTATCCAAACTCGTCAACTTTGTATCAAGAAGCGCTTCATGTACCATTAGCGCTCTCAGCCGTCGCGTGTGTTCGTATCGTTTAAAGTTTAATGTATGCTATAACCACCCACATCTAGAATATTTCATATCCTGCTGCTTTTAACTTGGAGAGGGAATACATTTGGACCGTTTTATCTCTGTGATACACAAGCAGCACAAAGAAACCTTGAACTTGCGTTAAACCCTATTTACGCCGTTGATTTACTTCTAGCTTGAGCGCCTGTGTTGAAGAACCTCATCACCCTTATGGATGGCTCTCTTTAAGTATCCAGAATGCTGCAAATCAACTCTCTCTAGTGCCGTCTACGCTTAAGGATATATCTGTGACGGCTTCTCTAGTGGATCAGTTCATGTGACCACACTCCCCCTCCTGCCGTCCCGCACCATATTTCAGGAATAGCAGTCGATGTCGGGCCCTCAGAGACCCTGCTGATGTAAGCGGCGGTGACATCAGGCTTATAGCGTCTGAATCCAAGACATCTTCACTCATCCCATGATGCTGAGCATAAACCTAATCCCATGATGCTGACCTTTTTAACTTCAAAGCCACTGATAGTTAGGGATAGTCAATTGTTGCATTAAAATTGATTCATTTTAGTTTTTATTGTTTTATTTTTAACTTATGTAGACAAAAGAAGTGTAGAATTGCAATATCTGCCATTTACTGGTCATCAGTCATAGTATGACAATAATTATTGAGAATTTCTGTATCGGCCATTTATTGGTTAGTGGTCATAGTATGAAAATAATTATCGGCTCATCAATATCAGCCAGAATTTAAACATCGGCCATTATCAGTCATGGTATGAAAATAATTATCGACTTATCGTTATAGACCAGAAATTAAATATCGGCCATTATCAGTTATAGAATGCAAATAATTATTGATTTATCGTACCGAATTTAAATATCGGCCATTATCAGTCATGGTATGAAAATTATTATCGACTTATCGTTATAGACCAGAAATTAAATATCGGCAATTATCAGTTATAAATGTAAATAATTATTATTTTATCGTACTGTCTAGAAATTAAATATCGGCCCTTATCAGTCATGGTATGAAAATAATTATCGTCTTATCGTTATAGACCAGAAATTAAATATCGGCAATTATCAGTTATAAATGTAAATAATTATTATTTTATCGTACTGTCTAGAAATTAAATATCGGCCCTTATCAGTCATGGTATGAAAATAATTATCGACTTATCGTTATAGACCAGAAATTAAATATCGGCCATTATCAGTCATGGTATGAAAATAATTATCGACTTATCGTTATAGACCAGAAATTAAATATCGGCCATTATCAGTCATGGTATGAAAATAATTGATTTATCGTACCGAATTTAAATATCGGCCATTATCAGTTATAAATGTAAATAATTATTCTTTTATCGTACTGTCTAGAATTTAAATATCGGCCATTATCAGTCATGGTATGAAAATAGTTATCGTCTTATCGGGAAGAATTAAAATATCGGCCATTTATCATCTTATCGACCCGAATTTTACTATTTTCCATTTTTCTGTTGTACTATGAAAATAATCATTGGCTTATCTTTATCAGCCATAATTTCAATATTGGTGCGTGCATTCCTCATTTCAGATTTGTTGAGCTATCAACCTCTCAGATTTATGGTATGTTAGGAATAGAGGCGCTTGCGCTTTTGCGATGCGCTCTTTCACTTGTCTTGTAAATATTAAAGACACATTGTCAAGAACTGTATATATCTTGAGAATCCCACACTCTGTTCTACTCCTTTGAGCGCCATCTAGCTGTGCAAATGACGTTTCTCCTCTCTTCTGAAGTTGGACAAATTATAACATATTTTGAAATTCCACCTGGATTCCTTCTAAACTTCTAAACAAATTGAGAAGCTTTAAATGTAGTTATGTTTTGAAAACATAATTCCATATTAATACGCTAGGGTTCTGTTAATTCCTTCTTTGTGCAGTCTGTGTCCCAAAGCAAACCTAAATTGGAATGAAATTTTTACAAGCAGTCTTCAAACTAAGCAGAGCCGTATCGTTTTGTCTATAATAATGACCTGAGTATTGATTGCTCAAATGCTCTGGGATCGCAAAGCACTTAGAATATTTTTCCATAAAATGTATTTTTCCCCTCCTCTGATAAGACTTGAGGGAGAACATGAGCAATTATCTTGAAATGAGCTCAGCTCCTCGGTGAAGCCTCTCTCACCGAGGGAAATACTGTCAGGGAAATGACCCCTGCCGGGCCCCGTACAGCGCCGTGTGGGAGTCTCCGGATTATAGACCAACACTCGTGTGTCAGAGCGCTTATCGTTTCTTTTACCAAGAGTATTATAGTACATTTCAGTTCACCATTATTGATTTTTAGATATGGTTTTAAACATATTCTAATTAATTTGGGGCAATATATAATAAACAGCTTGTTAAAAAAGCAAAAATAATAATCACGATATCACATAGCAAATGATTTATGTAATGCTAAAACATACTCTTTTGCATTACTTTCTGCATTGAAGTTTCCTTATTACATACAGTACATAGCTCTGAGTGAGATACCGGGATCAGATAATACTGTGTAGTTTGACTTTGAGACTATATTGTATAATAAATGTGTGGTATTTAATTGAGATGCACCACTATATCAGCCACCAGCTGGTATTCAACAACATAATACATATTTTTGTAATAAAAATGACTTATCAACAATAAATGAGAAATAAAACCAATGCTGTATCAGAATGTACGAGTTATCTGAACTCTTCTTCCCTTCACAGATCTGTGTTTATGTGATATCATAAGCAATATATTCTACATTTTTGCTTTATTAAGTGTTTGAGTGTTGTTATTTTAAAAGTGCAGATCATCCTTTTGACTTTTCCAGTGCTCTCTTCGTCTGAGGCTTCTGTGCTTCCGGGTTTCTCATTAGCATATATATGGCTTGTGAGGCTATACTCATTTCACTTCATGCTGTTTTAAAGCGCCTTATTAGCATCTTTGCCATGGCAACCGCGAAATGATCTTAAATATGTTGTGTGCGGTGTCGTCTCTATCTGGAGGCGTTCTGTTGACGGGATTTTCTCCATCGAAGCGTTCGTTTTTCTTTGCCCTCCTCTTACTGTATGCAAATGCTACAGCCTCGAGACACACACACAAGCACCATTACGGAATTAACATAATTTCCAATTCCTCCCGTTAATTTGTTTTTTTGTTTGGAGATGTGTTTATTGGGATATTACACATCCACAGGAATGTAGTAATTACACCGCGTGAAAGCGGCAGCCTCCTCCGCATGTGACTGTACTTTTCGTACGATTGCTTTGATGCTTTATGAAACATATCTACACAAATCATGACTCCACCGTTTAAAGTCTCTTTATAATACACAATTTTTTGTTATTTTCTTTTTACACTAACAAATTGTTCTCCATGTTTACTCATAGTAATATTCTTTTGAAGCACCAAATTATTACTAGTGTACAACGGTTTTTTTGTAATTAGTGGCAATATATTGCTGATATATTATAAACAATTGATGCAAATGGAATGCACATACAATTTTAAAAGTAAATTAACAATCATTTTTCAACAATCAATCACCCAGTTTAAAATTCTATTTCACCAAAATATAAAAGAAGAATAAGGAATGTTTAATATGTTAAACTTGTTTTTTAAAATCCATATTTTCTTGTCAAAAAATGGACTAACACTTTTTTTTTTTTTGCAATCGGACTGTGATTGTAATTTGTATCGCAACACTTGGTCTAAACTAATCCCAGAGTCGCTGTTTTATTTTTGTGGTTGAGTGATGTTGAGTAGGGATGGTGTGCATGTGAAATATTCACCTCACCTGTTTGTATCTCTCTCTCTGTCTCTCTCTCTCTCTCTCTCTCTCTCTCTCTCTCTCTCTCTCTCTCTCTCTCTCTCTCTCTCTCTGTCTCTCTCTCTGTCTCTCTCTCTGTCTCTCTCTCAGTCTCTCTCTCTCTCTCTGTCTCTCTCTCTGTCTCTCTCTCAGTCTCTCTCTCTCTCTCTCTCTCTCTCTCTCTCTCTCTCTGTCTCTCTCTCTTTCTCTCTCTCTGTCTCTCTCTCTCTCTCTCTCTCTCTCTCTCTTTCTCTCTCTCTGTCTCTCTCTTTGTCTCTCTCTCTTTCTCTCTCTCTCTGTCTCTCTCTCTCTCTCTCTGTCTCTCTGTCTCTCTGTCTCTCTGTCTCTCTCTCTCTCTCTCTCTCTCTCTCTCTCTCTCTCTCTCTCTCTACTTATTTGTATTCGTAGCTCCATCACAATGCAGCACCCCCCCCCCACCCGCCGCGTGTCAAGACTCAGGGTTGCTTAGAAACACTCTGCCTCTTCTTCTGATGGGCTGAACAGAGGGAAGGGATGCTGGCTCATTGTGAAGCTGCATCCTCCTCCAATAAAAGAAAGAATGTGACAGGGCAGCTCTTTATATAGGATGCATGTTTTGCATATACATGTGTGCATGTATCATGTCATACTTCATACATGCATGCATACATTATTATAAATTTGTATTTTCAAATAACATTTTATAGGATAAAATAAATGTACTTATTTAAATACACTTACATTTATTAATTAAATTGTTTATCTACAATTTTATTTAAATTTAATTTTTTTACTCCAATTATTTATTGCTAGATTATTTTATTTTAATCTATTTTACTTAGTTTAGTTTTATTTGCTAGATTATTTTATTTTAATCTATTTTATTTAGTTTAGTTTTATTATTTTAATTTAATTTTTTTTAATTTAATTTAATTTAGTTTAGTTTTATTATTTTAATTTAATTTTTTTACATTTAAATTTTTTTATTTGATTTGTTTAAATATTTTTAAATATTTATTTATTGCTAGATTATCATAATAGATTATTTTATTTTAATCTATTTTATTTTTAGTTTCATTTGTTTCATTTGTTTTTTTATTTTATTTGACTTGGACATATAATCCCGATATTCACCAGTATTGATCACAAATTTATTTACCCAGTTTCTTTGTGACTCTAGTCAGTGACTTCATCTGGTTCACCCTGCTCACCCGAACTCCTCTGATCCCGAACCCTGCTCACCCCGAACCCTTCTGATCCCGAACCCTGCTCACCCGAACCCCTCTGATCCCGAACCCTGCTCACCCCGAACCCCTCTGATCCCGAACCCTGCTCACCCCGAACCCCTCTGATCCCGAACCCTGCTCACCCCGAACCCCTCTGATCCCGAACCCTGCTCACCCCGAACCCTTCTGATCCCGAACCCTGCTCAACCCGAACCCCTCTGATCCCGAACCCTGCTCACCCGAACTCTTCTGTTCCCGAACCCTGCTCACCCCGAACTCCTCTGATCCCGAACCCTGCTCACCCCGAACCCTTCTGATCCCGAACCCTGCTCACCCCGAACCCTTCTGATCCCGAACCCTGCTCAACCCGAACTCTTCTGATCCGGAACCCTGCTCACCCGAACTCTTCTGGTCCCGAACCCTGCTCACCCCGAACTCTTCTGTTCCCGAACCCTGCTCACCCCGAACACCTCTGATCCCGAACCCTGCTCACCCGAACTCTTCTGATCCCGAACCCTGCTCACCCGAACTCTTCTGTTCCCGAACCCTGCTCACCCCGAAACCTTCTGATCCCAAACCCTGCTCACCCCGAACACCTCTGATCCCGAACCCTGCTCACCCGAACTCTTCTGGTCCCGAACCCTGCTCACCCCGAACACCTCTGATCCCGAACCCTGCTCACCCGAACTCTTCTGGTCCCGAACCCTGCTCACCCCGAACACCTCTGATCCCGAACCCTGCTCACCCGAACTCTTCTGGTCCCGAACCCTGCTCACCCCGAACTCTTCTGTTCCCGAACCCTGCTCACCCGAACTCTTCTGTTCCCGAACCCTGCTCACCCCGAAACCTTCTGATCCCGAACCCTGCTCACCCGAACTCTTCTGTTCCCGAACCCTGCTCACCCCGAAACCTTCTGATCCCGAACCCTGCTCACCCGAACTCTTCTGGTCCCGAACCCTGCTCACCCGAACTCTTCTGATCCGGAACCCTGCTCACCCGAACTCTTCTGGTCCCGAACCCTGCTCACCCCGAACTCTTCTGTTCCCGAACCCTGCTCACCCCGAACACCTCTGATCCCGAACCCTGCTCACCCGAACTCTTCTGATCCCGAACCCTGCTCACCCGAACTCTTCTGTTCCCGAACCCTGCTCACCCCGAAACCTTCTGATCCCAAACCCTGCTCACCCCGAACACCTCTGATCCCGAACCCTGCTCACCCGAACTCTTCTGGTCCCGAACCCTGCTCACCCCGAACTCTTCTGTTCCCGAACCCTGCTCACCCGAACTCTTCTGTTCCCGAACCCTGCTCACCCCGAACTCCTCTGATCCCGAACCCTGCTCACCCGAACTCTTCTGGTCCCGAACCCTGCTCACCCCGAAACCTTCTGATCCCGAACCCTGCTCACCCGAACTCCTCTGATCCCGAACCCTGCTCACCCCGTAACCTTCTGATCCCGAACCCTGCTCACCCGAACTCTTCTGATCCACTTATTTGCTGTATTTGCATCAGATTGCAGTTAGGAAGCACTACAGCTAGATGGTAAAAGTAAAGGTGAACATCTCAACTCTGTAATCTTCACTCGATCTCTCCCTATAATCTGTTCTCGCATTACCAGTTGTGCCATTCTGTTCCTAACCAACTTCAACTCTACATAAACACTTTGCTTGTTTTTTTTTGTGCCATTTAAATTTTGGCTCTGGTGAGCCTCAATACCTCCTCACACCCTTTTGTCACATTAAATATTGATGTGAAGATGATCGATAAAGTCGGCGATCAGTATTGCATGTAAAGCAGAATATTCGAACTATCTTGCCATTAATAGTTGACAACTTTTAAACTGAAAGAATCCGCAATAGTGCAGCAGGAGTAACAGAGCAAGTGTTACTTTTTTGTGGTCCTTTGGTTTGTTTTGACAAATGTGTTTTCTCTCTTTCTCTCTGTCATGTGCTGTCGCTCTCGTGTTCTCTGCTGTTCGCTTTCACTCCACATTACTGATGCTGTACATCAGGACCTGAACATCCCAGCTAACATTTTTAGGTTATAAGAACGTTTCCATAACGTTCCCATTAAGTTGTTCTAGGAATGTTAAAAGTGTCCAGTTTTTTAGACGTTGTATTAACATTATTTCTTGGATATAAGAATGTTCTTAAAAACGTTATTAGAACATTCAATTATCTCGTTATATAAACTTTGTATTAACGTTATTGCTTGGTTATAAGAAAGTTATTCAAAAGGTTACTTGAGTCAAGGGTTTCCAAACTTTTCATTAAAGATAAACAGGTCGCTGTATGAAATCCATTGGTCAAAAACTGGGGTCTGTAAATTTTTTGCACGTTTTTGAAAAGTGTCTTATGCTCACCAAGGCTGCATTTATTTACATAAGAAAAAGTCAAAACTGTTTACAATTTTTAAATAACTTTAATTATTTATAAATAATCTATTTGAATAAATTGTAAAATGTAATTTACTCCTGTGATGCAAAGCTGAATTTTCAGCATCATTACTTTTTTGGATTCTTTGATGAATAGAAAGTTTAAAAGAACAGCATTTATTTGAAATGGAAGTAGAAATACTATAGAGATCTTTTGTAATCATAAATGTCTTTTCTGCACTTTTGATGAATTGAATGCATCCAAACGGGATAATATCTGATATATGGACTGGTAGATGTGTGTTTCAGTTTTATGAGGGCTGATTTGTTCTTAAAGATGAGGATCCAATCAGAGCGCTCGTATAGATTGATTAATAATAGCGGGTTTACAGTCAGCTGTTCATTATATAAATTTTTCCCAACATGACTGCAATCAAACACGGCGTAATAACGCTGATGATTGATGCTTGAGCGGTTTGTAATAATATGTTTATGTAATGCGTGTTTTATGGTTGCTTTATTATGATTGTAATGGTTGACCATGTTTGAATTGTGGGTCTATCAATCAAAGAAGATTTGTTTTACGCTTGTCAAATCCTTGTTACACACATAAATTAAATGTAACAAATTAGCATTATGAGCGGCAGGGTGATTTCCGTGTTTCTGTGGTTTTGTACAGTACTGCGGTGACTTGGGAGCTTGAGAACGGCACATTGACAAGCAAAGTCATTACTGGAGCTTTACTATTGTTGACAGTTTAAACAGGTGGAAGGGAATGTAAATATGCAGCATGTATAATTTATATAACGGTTTGAATCCCGAGCTCTGTTAACATTCAGAAGCTCTGACTCGTTGATCAGGACACTCAAATACAACATTGAACATCACTAATGGCCTCATTAGACTGTGTTTGATTAGTATCCACGGGCCATTCAGTCTGTGATAGAAGGACACATCTCTTAAAAATTCAGTTTAAATGTATTCTTATAAAGGACTCTGTGTTTGTTAGTTTCATATGGTTAAAAAAATAGTTAATAGGTAAACAGTTAATAAATAGTTAATAAAATAGTTAATAAAAAGGAATTAAAAAAAGAGAATTGGGGTGAAACGTATGGTTAATCGTCTTTTATATTAATATCAAAATTATAGTGGTCCTAAAAACAAGCTTATTTTTTTTAATCTAAAGGATAATTTATTTTATTTTATTTTGTTTTATTTTATTAGTTTAATTTAATTTATTTTAATTATTTATTTTTTATTTTTACATTTTTTTTATACCTTTTTCCAGAATAGTTTAATTGTAATAAAATTTATGAAATGTCATGTGGTGCAAGTAAAAACTAATAATATACAGTAGTTTCCTGAATACATGTAAGTGTGCACATCTTTTTCATTATTTTCAAAAAATTAAATAAAACACATTTACTTTTCAATGTAGATTGTTTTTTACATAAAGCATGAATTATTAATACATAAGTAACTTTTTTCAAATCACACAAGTTTAACAAATCTTGCCTTGCCATAAAAAGGTCAAATTATCTGATATTTTTAGAGATTTATTGACCTTGAAATAATTTCCTGTTTTAAATTTTTTCTGCATATTGGTTGCATCACTTAACTCTGGTGGACCTGTTTTTGGGTTAAAAATATGGGTTTAAACAACCCAGCATTTTTTTGAGTGTTAAATATATATTTTTCTAAGCAATACAAGTTTTGCCAAATTACTTAAAAGGTCTTTTAAAAACAATTTCAGTTGTACAAGTAATTCAAGAATTGTGTAGAGATGTACTCAAGTCACTGTATGCATGTATATTTGAAAAAAATGAATACAATGCAGACAAATTGAACTAATCCAGCACTTCCTGTGAGATTGATGCGAGCCGATTGTCTGGGGTTGTCCCTGGGCCGAGCGTTTGGGTGGTCAGCCTCGTTCCCGTCCCACACAGCTCGAGTCAGGTTTCACTTCAGTCCCGTGGCCGAGGGTTCAAGCTGTGGAGCGATTTGAGAAAAAGCTTGGGAATGTCGGGGAAACGGGGAATGTTCCTGAAGTGAGGCCGCAGTGAACGCTTAACGTAATCTCAGCTGGGCTGTTACAATGATGCTCTGTGTGCTGGAGGAACTCAATACCAATTAAAATTGGGGAAAGTTAAAGTGTCGGTGTAGATAGTGAAAGTACAGGAAGGAAAAGAGTGTTTTTAAGCCTATAACCTTTGACACCAGACAAGTTTAGGGTCAAACGTGCACAGACGTGAAGGGCCATGTTTGCAGAAGCTCTGAAATCCCACCGGAAAGCTCTTCTGCTCAGAGACGTTTTTCAGACCAGACTGAACATGTGTTCTCAGATATGTTTTGAAGTGTCAATTTTGTGTCGGAAAATCTTCTTTAGGAGAACTGAAAAACCAATGTGATGCTGACATACAGTAGAAATTAATAATTTGGCCATGGAAGAATTTGAGAATTGATTAAGTTCACCTGTTGTTCATTTAGTTGTAACTTCATGTATTTATAACCCTCGGGTTGTTCAGTTCTTTCTCTTGTGGTGTTTCGCTGCCACGCATTTCTTTATGATTTTCTTCATTGTGAATCATCTTTTGTTTCTGTTCAATAAAAGTGCTGCAATAAGATCGTTCTCCTTTTGACCTCATTGCTTTATGAGAAACAGTCGAGATATTAAAGAGATCTCATTTGTGATATTTCTTTCCTGTGGAATGATCCATGATATACAGTACAGTAAGATTTCCTATTTCTATGAAATTCTTCTGAAAGCTTCTTATATATTAGATGACAATCTAATTTTCCGTATGACAGAGAGGGAATCATTTCTAAGTCAATGATTTGTGAATTTGATGTCTTGCTCTGATTTCTCCTTTTATTCCCGTTAAGGTGACAGGATCTTAATGTTCCTCGAACGCTCTCTTTTCTACTGTAATTATGGCACACTGTTCTGCAACATTATGATTTGATGTGGTCTCCCTCTGTTTTATTTCTTAGTTTGAGTGTTAAAGAATAGAGTATGTGTGTGAGAGGTGACCACACAGCTGTGATGCTCATCTGTTCATCACTTCTCCTGTGATCATGCAGTGATAAAGATAATCGGGCCGACGGTGTTTGTCAGAAAGAGGAGTGTGAAGTGTGAGGAAAGAGACGGCTCCTGTAGCGCTCAGAGATTCAGGAGTCAACAGTTAGTTTAGTGGAAATATCTTTGCTTCTGTATCTCTGTTTTATTACAAGTGTGCTTGTGGTAGTGTTGGAGTTGCTGTGCACTTTATTACAGATCATTCTCCTTCCCAACTACAGTTCAGTCCTGACAGGCCTACTCACACATGCACTTGTCCGCATAGAAATGCAACAGTTTATGGGTTTACGATCAGCAACTTTTAGGTATTATTATATATTATGAATATATAATATGTTAAAATAAAAACAAATATAATATGATATAATTAATACAATAATATAATATATTAATTAATAAAATAATATATTAATATAAAAAAATAAAATTAAATAAAATTAAAAAATAAAATAAAATATTTATTTATTTGAGCCATGGGCACAGTAACATTACATCAAATGACAAATAAATAAATAAATAAATAAATAAAAAGTTTGTTCGTTCGTTCACCCATTGCTTAAATAAAATATTTATGTATTTATTTATGCATCCCTCAGGAGCAATAACAATACATCAACTGGCAAAAAGAAAATAAAGAAACAACAACCATTAATTATTGCTTATTAATACATTATTTTTGACTTTGAGATGTCATTAACTGTAAAAGCATATTTGTTTTCCATGAATTGGTGTTTTCTAAACTAAATAAAATATAATAATATTTATATGTTTACGTTTACATGTGAGTTAAAATCTTATTAAAAATTTTAAAGAGTTAAACATTTTGTGTTGCATAAGTGACAGTTTTGTCTAATATGCTGTTGTTACTTTTATCTTAATGTCCTCAAAAACATATAATCTTAATGTTTGGTTAAGTTCAGGTAAATTAGGCCACTTGGGGTCATCGCATGTCAAAAAGTGAATCACTTTACCTCAATTCAAATTGTTCTCCTCATTTAAGTGCATCAGCAACATTCTCCTTCAGATTCTGTGAACTTGGAAATAGAAGTGTTTTAACTAGTGACTCGTGGTGATGAGGAGCAACCGGTGATGCTTGACTTCAGTAAATCAGCCCTGATGATACAGAACAAGATTTATGAACCCCGTCATTTCTTTTCAGGCCATTGCTAATGATCTCTTCGTATCGTAGCGCTAACGTCTGCTCCTTGTGCAAATATTCGAGTCTGTTTCTAAAGCCTTGATCAGACCAATCAATTCCTGTGATATTACACACACTCTCGAGCGCAGCTGAGCTGAATGATCATTTCTATTCCTCCACTGTTACGCTAAAGTATATCGAAGTGCATTTAATATCTAAAATCCCTGCTGGATCTACATCTTTCTAACGAGATTCTGATATTTCACGAAGTCTCTCAGGGACTTTCCGCAAGGTAAACCTCAACGTTTCTGACTTCAGTTTTGAAATACATTTTTGGCAGCGTTTGGACCATATCATATAGCTGAATAATGCTACAAACGGCTTAATTGGGCAAGGGAAAAATAACAGTGTGTATGTGTGGGAATGAAGCCTGTTCAGAAAAAGCCATAATTAGGAGGTTAGGCCAGCGAATGCATAGCTAATTAGACCGTTACCATTTCTGAGCAGATCAGCGGCAGGTATAATGGGCACATAAATTCCCATTTATAGGTCATAATCCGTCATTTATTTTCCCAAGCACCCCAATTAAAGAGGCACGATGATTCTCTTGGGATTCTCTTGCCTGTCGGGACCCCCATTAGTAACTCCTCTGACCCATTGACCACGCGAAACGGGACTTCAGATCGTAAACGTCAGGAAGCAGCAGGAGGAATGAGAGCGACACGGGAAATGTGTGATTCAAACAGGAAACTTGCGTTAGGATTGCCTCTCATGAGCTGAATCACAACTATTAGGATTATTTTGCATTGTTATATTATATTCATGGCATTTAAGACCCCCCCCCCCCCCCCCCCCCCCCCAGCCCGAAAAATTATATATTATTTTCATGACATTTAAGTCACCCCCCCCCCCCCCCTGCCCAGTAATTTAATCAATCTATTTATTTATTTAATTGATTAGATAGATTGATAGATAGATGGATAGATTAATAATTATAGGATTTAAAAGTCAAAAGCAAAACACCAAAATAAGCATTACAGCAATACATCTTACATAAAAAAAAATATGCAGATCTTAATTTTCTTTGAGCTAAACGTTATTTCTTAATTCTTTTGATTTTGCGGTGAAATATGACCCAGACATGTTCTTGGCAGGTTTTGTTAAATTCAGTTTTCGGTCATTATAGTGAGAGATTGAAGGTATTGCTGAAGCTTTTGGCTCCTCGTCGTGTTTGTTGTAAACTGTGTGGAATATCAACAAGGCCGTTGGAAGTTTTAATTAACCACTCAAAAGCACATTCCAGTCATCCATAAAAGTTCTGGAAAAGTGTCAGAGAAGCACACTTTATAGAGTGCCAGAGCATTAAAGCCTCAGCGCTTCCATGTGTAAAAACAGCACTCGTAAAGAGCTCAAAGGAAACTTCTGCTCCTTCTTCTGTTTATGAATCAAGTCTTTCACCTTCATTGAGTCAGACTACAGATTAAAACAGTCTTCAGCTGAACACAATGATGAAACATCAAGGTTGTTCGATTCCTTTCTTTCTCATGTAGTGTCAAGTGTGAGGGAAAGCAACCTCTGTGTTGTTTTCTTCATAGTCTGAACTTTTGGATAAATTCTCTTTCCTCTCCATAGCCAGGAAACAGAATATAATATTCCAGTTTTTTTTTCAGTCCAGGTCTAATGAATGGTGTGTATGCAGTGTGAATTGGCTGTCCTGACCCTGATTCAACTGAAACACACTCACTGCCATCATTTATTTAAACATCCACACAGCACTTAACACTGCAACCAGCAATCCTTTTAAAGCGTGTGCATTATGAGCACAGAATTCATTCCCTTTTCAGCCGTCACCATCTGTCTGTTCCTGCTAAATGGCATCATTTTGAGTAGATGCACCATGTGTTATTATAAAGTGCTAACACTGAACTAAAATGGATAACAACTCGGAGCTAATCGTCTACATATGATTTTGTATGCATATATATGTATATAGATAGTTAGTGCATGTGATTATTTTTTTCAGTTTAACACCTTACAAATATTTAACAATAGATGCATCATCCATCTTTTGGCTGCACTACAGTATATCGTCATTCTATCGTTCATTTATCTGCTGTTAAACCATTAAAGTGTGATAAGATGCAAAAAAGAAAAGAAAGAAAACATATATATGTACTGGTGCGCTGTAAATCTTCAGTCTGTGTGACTGTGAGTCTTAAATGAGTGAAATAAAGTAAAAGAGCCTGTGACCGTAAAGAGTTGTGAGGACGTGGGGTGTGTGCAGGGCCGGCCCGAGGCATAAGCCACCCAATCGAGTTAAAAAAAAATCATTTTTTTAGATGACTTAAACAAGTGACATAAATGAATGAATGAATAATTCAAGACAAGAAAATTCTGATTTCATGATCAATATACCTGCCAACAACTGCTGCTGTGTCTGTCAGCGTTTAAGTCATTCGCATAATCTAGACACCTTGCGAGTGCATAGAGAAGTCGTGCGCAACTGCGCATAGTCACGGTATCGGTTTAAGTTGGAGAAAATAGCCACAGGGGAACTTAACCTTCTAGGGTTAAGGTTAGCAGTTTGAATAAATAATAAACATAGCAGTTTGAACTATTCTCCACTTTATTATACCACACATCAGATCACTAACTCCAAAAACCCACGACACTCCAGTACCAAGTGCGCACGACCCATTCCTATCTACGGCAAGCCCCGAGGGGAAAAATAGATTGCATACACACATACAACGAGCGCCAGTACATCATTACCGGTATTATAGTAACAGACTTTGTTGGATTCTGTCATGTACAATCCAACAAAGTCTGTTACAATAATAATAAAAAAAATGTTGAGACAGTCGAGAAATAATAATATTTTTACAGTTTTCAACAATAATTGTTATTTGTTGAACCCTTGCTCTTATTATGTTTCTGATTTCTCAGTTTTGTCATTATTTTAGCAAATAATTTATTTTATATGTTTTGAGACCGTTCGTTTTAAGAAGTTTCAAAGAGTTAGTAAAAGAGTAAAGTAAAAGGTAAAACTTTTTTAAGTTGGTATTTATTTTTTATTAAGTATTTATTTTGTATTAATACATAACCTCACTGTATTCATTTATAATGTATCATTATTGCGTGACATTTGTGTCAATAATCGTCAAGCACGGGTGACTCCGCGTAGTGGGAGGGGCCCCCAAATCAAATTCTGCTTAGGGCCCCCAAAAGGCTCGGGCCGGCTCTGGGTGTGTGTCATGTGCATGTATCTTAAAGTGACAGTAGCCTAATAAACCTGCGTCTGTGTGTCATTAAATCAAAGAACAAAAGACAAAGAGAAAATCTCTCACTGCTCTTGACTGAATAACTTTTGTAGCTTTAATGATTCATCTATTTTTAAATTATAATTGATGCAGTGAAGGTTGTAAAGTATTTGATTACTTTATATTATTATTCTGTTAATTTGGAGATTAACCATGCAATTATTACAATATAAAAATATATATTTTAAACTCTGGTAACACTTTACAATAAGGTCTCATTTGTTAACATTAGTTAACTGATATGTGCAAAAAATGAGCAATATATTGGTTACAGTATTTATTAATCTTTGTTAATGTTAGTTAATACAAATCCAGCTGTTCATTCTTTGTTAGTTCACAGTGCATAAACTAATGTTAACAAATACAACCTTTGATCTTCATAATGTTTTAGTGAATGTTGAAATTAATATTAATTAATGCTGAAGAAGTGCAGTTCATTTGTTTATGTTAACTAAAGTAGTTAACTAATTTTAACTAATGAAACCTATTGTAAAGTGTTACCAAAACTGTAATTCTAGGTGCGATTATTTACAGAAAATGTGCAGTTAATAAATAAATAAATATGTGTATATATATATATATATATACATACAAACACACACACACACTGACAACTTTTTTCAAAAAACTTTGTCTCATACTCGCTTTCCTGTAATCGGCAAGTTTACCGTAAAAGAAACCAGGTCACAGAAAGAACAGTTTTTTCCCTCATCATTAAACATCAGTCACTGGGTTGTTTTAGACACATTTGCTCCGTCCAGCTCGGGCTCGTTCAGCGGTGTTGCAACTCTAGGCCAGCGGCCATGAGAGAACAGCGTGTCAGTTTATTCATTGCATTTATCATTGTTAACTTGCAGATCAGACTTTGTTCCCACGCAAAAAAAAGCCCCTTTCTCGGATGGATTTTTGCCATTTAGCCACCATTGTCTCCTGGGACGGTTTTGCATAAATAGCCTCTTTGTATTTGAAAAGAACAAACATGAGTCTTATTTGATAGACAGCACGATGAAGACAAGGGCACACAGAACCTCAGCCTTCCCCTGGGCATTAACGAATACACAAACCGGGTTAGTTTGCATTGGGTATACGAGGGCAAGAATACTAAGGATGTTTTATTTTGAACGTGTACATGGTGGGTATTCACAGATGAAGAAAACATGAGCAATCTCCTAGAAAATTGTAAAACTCCAGTTTCTAAACCACAACCTAAACGACCTTTCCGTTACATAAACATGCTAACACACGTACATGTGCTTGGAAACACAATGACTGCCTTTTTTTGAATAAGTACAGGTATGAATAATGCATTGTAACTAATGAGGTAGTCGATTACTTTCTGCATTAATCAATTAATTAGTCAATCGATAGTCCTCCTGACTGCATTATATACTTAAAGTTGTGTACTTCACTTCATCCCTAGCTTGTCGTGAATAATTTAGGCCTCCTAAGAGAGGACCCGAGCTGCTGGCCTCTGTTTGGAAAGCTTCTCTTCCACTTGATCTATGAGTAGCTCTCGTAGACCAGCCTCCACGGGTTTGTGTTTATCTTGTTTGTAATGAAGGGCCTGAACGCCAGTCTCTCTGTCATTGTCGAATATGACCAGACTTGTGTTCTCGCGGTTCCTCATCACCAATGATGTTTGGTGGTGGACAGTGTTTTATTGTCATTTGACAAGAAGTCAAAAAGTTCGGTCATGTTTTATTCATTTAAGGGGACCTATTATGCTAAATTCTTTGAAAACAAATGTGTGTAGGCAGTGTGTGTACACAACCACCCTAAAATGATAAAAATCCACCCAGTGCTTTTTATTAATCCCTATAAATCAAAAGCGATACTGGTTACGGCAGTGATAAAAGGGAGAGTTCGCACTTTATTACATTTAATCTTGAGTTGTTTTACAGATAAAAAGTTTACCAGTTTATTAAGCACCCCCTGAAAAGGCATAAGTCTATATATATGTGTTTACAGTTAGTTGTATCGAGTGGTTTTGTCTAGTTCGCTGTGTATGTTGATGATTATATAAGCGAGAGAGAGTTTATGGATAAGACTTTAATGAGTACTTCTTGTACTGTGTTTTATTCAGCTCTTACACTGATTTTCTGGAGTGAAAACGGACGCTTCATCTTTCGTGTGATGTACAATGAACTTCATAAAACTCATCAGTAAAGTTTTGTCCATCTTTCGGACGGGGTCCGCTACAACAGACTTGTAGTAATAGTGGATAAAAGCAAGATGACAATATAAGTTATAACTGTATTTAAACTAAGGTATACCTGTTCTATTGCCATGCAGCACATATTCTCTGGCTCTGTAGGCATCATTGTCCGATGACAGTTTCTGACATTTTCAGTTCATGAGATTGTCCTGTTTTGTTGCTGGTATGAGCTCTGCAAGCTCCGCCCTCTTCTTGAAAGAGACGCACACAAAACTGCCGCGCATTTGCTCAGTCTGGGGACATCATAGACTTATTTTACATATTCAAAACTTATTTAAAAAGGGGCATAATAGGCCTAGCCTGGTCCTACCAGACTCTCGTACATTTCATTTGTACAGTGAGTCTGGCCACTCTCCGTTGACAAGCGTTAACTTCCTTGAAGGCGGGTACTGTGTTTAAGTTTAAAACTTTTGGATCTGCCCAGAGTCACTCTGGATCTGCCATAACCAATCGCTAACGTTTGGTCGTGTCGCACGACTAGCGCACAACCTCAAACTCATCATTCTCAGCCACTCCCTCTGTTCACTGATTGGACCAGTAAAAAATTGACCGGAGAAAACCCGCGAATATACCGCAAACCCAGACATAGTACTGAAGGAAAATGAAAATTGAGCGGAGGTACGCAGGAGGGCGGAGCCAGTTTATAATAGGCCCGCTTGAAATTTAGACAATTTTACTCAGACTAAAATGGCATTTATAATACCATTAATTGATGCTAAAAGTTAGTGGATGAGAAAATATTCAAACAATTTATATATTAATTTAAACATCAACATTTAAATTATTTATTCATTTTCTTCTAGGCAAGCTTTAGTGTGTTGGTACTGAAAGAAAATATTAGTCTTAAATGTTCATGTAACTTAATCATTTGCCTATTTTTGTGCAAGTTGTAATATTATTATTTAGCTTCAACTCATGGACATTATTGACTATAATCGTATTATTTGTAACAGTTGCATTCTTTCTAGAGTTTAAAAAAAAAATTGTTAGTTTGCTGTTTGCATCTTTCAGCGTTTTTTTTCTCACCATATCTATTTAAATTGAAATAATTTTACCATGCATATAGTTATGCAAATCTCGTTATCATTGTAGTTATTGTGTGTGTGTATGTGTGTGTGTGTGTGTGTGTATATATATATATATATATATATATATATATACTGTACAAACAAAAAAAACTTTTTTTTTTGGATTAGTAGTGGATCCCAGTTGCCAAAAAAAATGTTTGGGTTCTCTTTACTCTTATTGACATGTGTTTAAGTGTTTGAGGTAGGATTCTGAAATTTCTTAGCGTTTCATCACTGGAGTCCCGTTGCTAACTAACCTCTTTGTTATGCACTAAAATTGTTACATCTATGTCGGCGGTCAGATTGAAGTCAGCGGCGGTCTCCTTTACGGATCATTTTAATGAACGCCGAATGGCGCGCACACCTCCTGCGCTGAAGAGGGCGATGCTGGGAATGTCGGCTTAGCGCTTGAAGCCAAACCGCTGGCGCCAACCACATGGGGCGAAAATCTGGTGTAGGCGTGGCAATGGATCATAACACACCCATGCCACACTTTTCCCATGGGACCCTTAACCGTACAAAACAAACGCTAATCACCAAACAGCAGCCGCTGTATAAACAGCCCACTTTAAAATACTATAAATGACTTGTGAATATATATGGCCATGGTAGTCATTTACATTCTGGTTTTCTTTTTTTATTTGTGGACTTGAAAGAATGAGAAATCCTCTTTGAATGAGGAATCAGGACATCTTTGGACCAATTGGCACAGTCAGCTTTTAACTGTTTAGCGAAAGCCCCGTAATTCACATTCTTATGGTTCTTCCTGTCCAGTGTGGCTTTTCCCCCTAGTGTAATTGTTAGCATATATCTGGAATTGAGCCTGAATGGCTGCTTAGGTGTTAATTGGTTTGAGAGACTGCTAATGGGGACAGACTGTAGACCAGGACAGTTAGCTTGCTTTATGTTTTCCATAAAAACCCCAGAGCTGTCAAAGCCTATTTGTGTTGACCTGTCCTACATTGTCCATCAGGTGGCTCTAAGCCCGAGCCCCCAGTGGGGTGAACATCCTGTTCACGATCCTCTGGGATTGCCTTACTTCACTAATGCAGACTCCAGGCTCACAATTAATTCATAACAGTCCTTTCATAAATCACAAAGTAATGGCAGCCATGTAACTTTCTCTGAGCGTTTCACCAATGAAAGAAAACAGTGGTCCTTGTGTTCTCCAGATTCCTCATGGAAAGGGGATTTTGCAATATCTGGAAAATAGAGGACAACTCAGACAATACACAGAAAAAGCATGTGAAGCTACCAGGAAAGCATAATTTCCCCCATGCATCCTTGCTATTGCACACTAACACATTCACTGTAAAACATTTTAAGCCCATACAACAACAAAAAGATCTTTGTACTAATTTCCCCAAGCTTTTTCCTGTTTACTCAACTTTTGTAAATAACAGTTATACTAACTGAAAACATGTTGTCTGTGATACAAAAGCAAACAAACAAACAAACAAACAAACAAACAAACAAACAAACAAAAAAGAGATTAGTTGAGTTAAATTAACATTATTAGTTTTCTGGAGAGGTGCAACTATTCTGTAACAAATCTTTTTAAGTTGAGCCAATTAAAAAAAAATGTGTCTTTAGAAATCAATGTCTGAAGTTGAGTGAAAAAATGCTTTTGAAAAATGCTATTGGAAATTAGTACCAAGGAATATTATGTTACACAAACCACAATATCATTGCCAAAGTCAAAAACTGAAAACAGTGAGTCAAGACAATGTTAACTAAACATTTATTCCAAAAAGCAATTCAAGAAATGTTTTCAAAACTGTTCGTGCAGCCATTTGAAGTAAATAAAATGCCATTTTAATTGACCATCATCATGACAATTAGAATTACTATTAAAAGGTATGGTTCACCCAAACATGATAATTCTCTCATCATGTATTGCCTTGTGTCTCAAACTCATACTTCCTTTCTTCTGCAGAACACACACAAAATCATACAGCAAGATAATCAGTTTTGGTGAACACATTTTAAATCCCTACTCTGAGTTCTACAGAATTGACTCAATTTTATATTACAAATAGTAAATATAATCGCAAACAGTTATATTTTAAACAGTTTCAGACATTCTTGGCTCAGAGTGCACACCTTTTGTTCTCCAGTCCACCATGTCAAGTCATAGTAGTTTACCTACAAAGCAATTATGAACAATAAATGTGATCATTCTCAAATAGATTACTGCTGTGTTCTTGCTCAAACGCCATGGCAGAATTATCGAACACATTATTAATAACTAACAGTGTGCAAGTCAAAGTTGCTTGCACCAGACTAGCCGTACGGTGCTGTTTAGCTAGGTGTTTGTGGTCTGGGAGAGAGTGAGAGGCTTTTGATCTTAAAGGGTCTGTTTGAGAAAATAAGGGAATTAGAGTGTCAGGGTCTGTGTTTTAACATAAGTCCTGGTTTCCCTCTGAAAAACAGGGCTCTGGACTTCCTCACTGTCAGATGGGAGCACTAAGGGTCTTGGAGGCTCAGCGAATGTGTCGGCTCTAAGAAGGTCTTTTGGATCATGTGTCAGTCATCATTCTACCTTCAAAGAGCAACACTTGAAGGCTGTCAGCTTTCCTTATGAGCCACATCTTCAAAGATCACTTCTACCCCCCTGGCTACTTCTGGTTTCAGCCAGCCACTCGAATCAATACTTGACCATACAATTACTATAAAACAGCAGGGCACAGATTCGCAGCCACATCTTTAATCATCAGCTATCTTCACCGTGCCCCTTGAAGGTGAAACCGATTATGGGCCAATGCACGGAAACTCAACTCTTTGGCCTGTTTTACATTGTGGTTTTGAATCAACTATCATGCCATGCTCTTGTAAATTAACTTCCTTTTTTTGTTTCAAACAACATTAGTTTTCCTTAGAAACAGCAACTGTTTGAGTTCAGTCGAAATCCACCGATTATGTTTCATAAGCGTTGGGCTTACATGCCATCTGAAGGAGGAGATTATCCTCTTTGTGCTGCTCCTCTCCGTCTGTGCTGCCAAGACATGTTGCAAAAGCAGATCAGCGTCCACCTGCCGCAGAGCTGACATTTTGGCTCCCTCGACATGGCTCATTTTTCTTCATGGAGGAGATGCAGCTGTACGGGCCAACGGTGCCCACGTCTTGGTCTCCAGTGATGGCTTCTACTATTCCTGGCGTTGGTTGGCATGCAGTGTGGGACTGTGGTGCGAGCATCAGGCGTCGTTCCCCTATCTTGCTCGTCATGGGCTGTGAAGCTTCATTATTCCCTCTGCCTTTATCTTTTGATTGTTTTTTTCTTGTGTGCATCTCCACAATTCAATTCCACACCAGCTGTGTTTGATTGCATAAGAGATGAACTATGAGATTTCAGCGGAGAAGCTCATTACAGACACAACACTCACACAATTAACTCGCGAAGGCTTTGTGGGAAGTTTCCCAACTCTCAGCGCTTGGATGAGGAGCTCATTTTGGCACCTGTGGTTCATTGTTAGGCAGTTCAGATGTCTGAATGTCTCTCCGGGCTTTAATGGAGTTGAAAGCGTGAGGAGGCTGGACTGTCCCTGTTGCCAGAGCGAGCTGAGAGATGTGTGACCGCTATTGATGTTTTTTGAAATGTGCTGGTGTGATGCAACAATCCACCTTTTTCTGCATTCATACACACAGAGAGAAGTGTTAAATCTCCTCTGATGTTTATGAATTGTTCATACCCTTGTGGAAATGTCCATAGTTCTTGCATAGAAATCATAGTTTAATTGTTTAAACTTTATAGTCCATATAAAAGGACTATTCCAGGGAACACCTTTTATACACACACGCACGCACGCACGCACACACACTTACAGTACTATAATAAATCCAGTTGGCGTATTTTTTGTAGAGTTTGTTGGGTGATGGAGTGGCAGTTTTATGTGCTCGCTGTTTTAAGGCATGACCCCTGGTCTTTAGAAGTACACATATTAAAATTGTTCTGCATTGAATTCTGCTATTGAAACATTACATGAGGAACGTTACAGCAACATTTAAACAACATTTCAGTAACCCCAGATATTATGCACATATTTTCTCTTGGATCCAGGCTTGCAATGAGTTGCATTGAGCTGAGGATGTTGCCCTAACCCCCCTTCCTAAAAGTCATCTTATAATTCACACATGGAATAAATCATTGTTCATTTTCTTAAGGGTTATGTAGCTTCACTTTGTTTGTCTGTTTTGAAACCGAGAGCAGATTGATTGTTGTTCTGTGGTCTTGAACTGTATATTTGTGGTCTACATGCTTGACTAATGAGACTTCCAGCAGAAGTTATTTCTCATATATCAGAGGAATGTCATCTCAAGGATCCTCTCTTGAAAGCCTTTAGAAATACCTCAATAAAAATCAATGAGTCTTAGCTACTATATTGAACGATTGATATACTGTGAGGTTAAATGTTGTTGTAATGGATGTACTCTGAAAGGAAGCAGTAACAGGTTTATAGCATCAAACTTTAGTATTTGTAGAGTCATGCCAAGTCTCCTGGCTCATAACATACACTTGCAGGAGATACTTGATGAAAAATATTAAAATTCCGCCACACGTACACACTCTCAATCCCAGTAAAACTTAGTATTCGAATGGTTGAACCTTGGCCCAGGAGCAGCACACTTGTAGGCGGGCCGTCAGCAATACTTTTTCCTCTTGCCGGCACCGACCCAAGCCTGTCATCAGGAGTGCCAATTAGCACTGATTAGGAGGCGTTGTGCAGGCAGCCGACAGCTGCACTATGCCAGGATCTCACAGCCCCCCTCCTCCCCCCGCCACCGGCCGAGCAGTCCCGCTCACCCTTCCTCACAAGGTCGAGCCAAGGAGAAACCTCTGAGAAGACGACGTGAGGCCTGCTGTCTGGACATGAGAGGTAGCACGGCAGGCGTTCCAGGGTCACATGTTTTTTGCACTCTGGGAATACATTTGAAGGCTGTAGGGAAGATAACAAGCACTGCAGAAAATGAAGTTGATATGACGTTGGCACTGAATGTGGGATATATATCTTGTTTTTGCATCCAGTAGATTCTAGTCTTGGCTGTATTCGCAGGCTCAATAAGTCATTGAAGACAAGGCAGTCTTAATATTGTGTTAATTGCACAATAATAGACGTTTTGTCATTTCACAGAGCCTTGTGTACAGAGGGATAGTATCGGCTCAAACATGAGATCATTCACTGATCTCATTGGGGTCCTCCAGTGCCATTTTGGATTCATTTCCAAACTAATTAGATTAGCCAAACTGCTTACCATTGCAAAACACATGCACGCACAAACACATTCAACCATTACACTGTTGTTGTTCTCATGGAAACAAGTACTCTGGGGATACTAAATGGGTCAAAGATGAGGATTTTTCGACCAGAATATCAGTTGATATTTGGGCAGAAGGGCAGATCCAGCGGCCCTTGACCCAGACATGATTAATTTGAATTTTCGTTGGGTTTTCATATCTTGCATGGCAACTTCTTGCTCTGTGAGAAACACAAATGTTTGCCCCAACCCCAAATCTAATCCTAACCAATACTTTTAGATATACCTCAATAAAAATCCACAAGTCTAAACTACTTTACTGAACGTTAGACATACTATAACCATAACTAGACCTAAATCTATAGGAACATGATGGATTTATAAGAATGCAGTACAAGTCCTGAACCTCAAGTCTAACTCTGCCACTTTACCTTGGCAAAATCATGTTCACCTCAATTCTCAGATTATTTATAAATCACTATTCAGTGCTGTACAATAATACAATTATTCCCAATAAAAGAAATCAACGTCTTGACACAGACAAGACACCTAAAAAAACAACAAACAAAACCAATGCCTCAACACATTGGAGTCTTTAAAGCTAGACAAATAAGTGTTTATATTTGGAGTGAGTCTAATGTTAGATGTTGGACTATTTCATCTCTTCGGTGCTGTCATTACAAAGGCCAGATCACCCCTTCACTTATACCTAGTCCTCTGAACAATTAAAACAGACTGGTCAGATGACCTAGACGCTTGTGCACCTGTAAGAGCTCTGACTGCACAGACTCTCAGAAAAAAAGGTACAAAAGCTGTCATTGTGGCTGTACCTTTTCAAAAGGTGCACCTTTGTACCTAAAGAGTGTATATTGGTCCCTCAAAGGTACATATTGGTACCAAAAGTGTACATATTAGTACCTAAATGGTACATATTAGAACCCCTTTGAAGGGTACTGTCCCAGTGACAGCTTTTGTACCTTTTTTTGTGAGAGTGCATAGTTGGTGGACATTGTTGTGACCTGGTATACCATATTGGTCGAGCTAGCATTGTATACTACCTTGGACCAGCAACAAACCAGCTACAGCCAACCTGACCAACATTAGCTGCTTGGACCTGGTTATTCCAGTAGGTGTGCCACTGCTCCCTCTTCAGAAAAGACTCAGCACCACTGTGAAGGTCATTGAGTGTGTGTGTGTGTGTGTGTGAGAGAGAGAGAGACATGTACTGAAAGACAGGTTCAGGCCTGCAATACAAGACTGCTTCATCCATCAAAGGCTTGATAAGGAGAATGTTTAATTACACGTCTTCACCCCGTGATCCAAAGCCTCCACACTGAGCCACCGGCCCTCCTCCACCTCCCTGCCCGAGGAGATCTCGCTCCCGGGACACTGAGCGCCGAGCCACCCACCCTCCCCTGCCCACCTCCTCCACGTCTGAGAGCCCAGATTCAGTAAGCCGATCCAGCAGTAAATCAATACTGGCCTAATTCTGAATAATTGAGGTTATTACAGTGCTGTCATGCTCCCTGTGTGAATTCCCCATCGCACAAGTGGGTCCTCCTCGAGTCTGTCCCCTCCCCTCTCAACACGCCGCAAATTCAGATAATTAAAGATTGAAAAATGCTCCTTTTGTTTTTTCCCTTTGTCTTGCGTGCTCAAGTTTTGATTTTGTCAGCCGTGATCGTGTACATCCTGTGTGTGTGATCTTTCAGCAGGAGATCTCGCCTCGGCTTGCTATTGTGTGCTCCATCTACTTCCTGTTTACCTGGCAACAGTGCTGGTGATTGTTTCTTTTTATTCCTCCGTACTGTACAGCATTGGTGGGTACCATGTTTCAGAGGGGCACTAGAGGGCACAAGCTGCATATGAAAGACTCCGTTTGGGGGGGAAAAAAAGCTGCTGAGAACCAGCTGAACTTAATTTTCCCTCCACACAGAGAGTGAAGAACAGTTTTGAAAGAACATTTTATAAGACCCTTTATAAGGCAAGACTGCATGTATTGAAAGCTTGTCTATGTTTATTGTTTTGTTTGCAGTTATCAACAAAAAATGAATGAAAGAATGAAATATCTAAATACACATAAACATATATTCATCCAAAGCCACTCCAGGTTTGTTCAGTCAGATTGTTGTCCTGCTGTGAAGGGAATATTTGTGTAAACTTGAGGCTGTGTGTGATCTGGAGCTCGGGGATCAATGTTGACTCTCTCGGAAAGATTTCTGCCACTGATGATGATGTTAATAATACTAATAATACTATTAATGTTGTCAAGTATTGTAACATTTTAAATAGATTTTTTGACAAATACATTTTTAGACAATGTCAAATATTTATCGTTATGATACTAAAATGCCTTTTTAAATAATCTTTAATAAAATATTAATTAATTTATTATAAAACAAGAACATATTTGCAATACAATATACTAAAGTGTTTTATAAAATATTATATTATATTTATAATTGACAATAAAAATGTGTACTATTTTTGAAAATTCAAGGGGTTGCAATCACATAACGCATAATTACATATAATCGCTTGGTTTTTTTTTCTGTCATAGTAAATGAATATAATTGAAATCCGATTATTGATTTTATACTGAATTATGAACATTTTCTATCCACTAAACCTTTGCCATAAATAAATAAATAAATAAATAAATAAATAAATCTGGATTTTAATTCAAATATTATTGTGTACATGTCATTAAGCTAATTTTCTTATGGAACCACTGACAGTTTCCTACAATGTGCGTCATTTAGGTCACAAACATTATGTACAGTATACATCGTCATTTTCACATTGTATTTCAAATCTGAGCTTGTACTGTACATCACCTGTCCAGTCAGAAAATATGCTTTTTTTACAAACACACCGAATATTCGGCGGATGCTCACTGAATGTTCTGAAGTGAAACCATGCAACTGAGGTGTCACGGCACTTCAAGCCTCAGACTAAAGCGCAGCTCCTCAGACTCAGACAGACGGGTATAGCGCAGACACACAGCACAGCCGCAGTGTGTTAGGAGTGTGTCAGAGGTGGCGAGCCAGTGCGGTGTCACACACATCCAGGGCTGTTATGACACTGACAGTCGTGTTCATAATCACTGCAGAGCCACAGACCCACTGCTGACTGAAAGCACACGAGCCGGAGACTCAGGACAGGAAGGCGTCTTACATTTCTATAGAAGGCAGTGGTGAGATGTGTTGTGGATCTAGGGTGACCACCATCAAACAAACCAAATGTGGGACGATTATAAGTTTGTGTGGGACAATGTGAGACATGTTACCAACACTAAAACATAACCTGAAACTGTTATATAATGTTTATCTAACTTAATAAAAACATTTGTATTCTATTTGTTCTTTAGTCCCTTCCAGAAAACACCATTACATCACAATGTAACATATCACATCTTTATTTTACATGACATTTAAATTCAACATCACTGAGCCCAAAGGCATCATGCAGATCACTATTTCTGAAACAATTCTGACCAAGTCCAACTATAATCCAACAAAATAAATAATGAACAATAATAAAACATCATTAATTTAGATCATTGACAGTCTTGTATATTAATAATATATTAAAAAAACGTTCATATTTTTTTTTAGAAAGGATGTGAATTAAAACAACCACTGCAGACAACAAGTTGATAAATTCTGTTAAATTTAATTTACCGAATTATCCATAGATACAGTCGGCAACTAGTCATAGTTGGGGTCGTGGTCGGCGTGGGGGAAAACACAGCGAACGTCGTGTGTATTTGAATGACACAATGTCGTATTTCATGTCATTGACGCCTGCCGACCGGGAACGGTGCATTGCAAAATTAACTGCAATACATTATGATTGCCCTTATTTAATTCAAAACTGGATCATTGACCCAACCAAATGGCCGGAGTGTTGTTTCCAGACATTTTAGGCCATCTGGTTGAATCTCCAGGTAAGACATCGCGGTAGCCGTAGCGGTAACATTAGCCTTTAACTCAATCAACTTTCGTATATGTTGCATACTATAACTCCATAAAACCTTGTCACTTACCAATTGTACGTATGCTTCACTCCAAACTATTAATCCTTTTGTAAAACGGTGATCAGTAGTACGAGGTTGCCGAGGGACTGTGCTGACAGTTATCCTAACACGCACACTGCAGTCTGTATTGAGTGTAGACCGTAGCGATTGGCCTACCAAGCGAGCCGATAACGCTAATGTGAATGAGACATCCCTTATGACAAACAACTATATGAATCTTGTAGTATTTTAGGACAAAATATTATAGTAATCCTATAGGAATAATATAGTATTTTGGGACATACTATAGAAGTACTATAGAGGTATTACAGAACATCACAGAAGTATCACACTACTATTTATTGCTTGTAGCCATTTTGTCCTCCTTTCCTGTGCTTTCAACCATTGGACAGGATTTAAAAAAACGGCTGTTGTATTTGTACTTCTGATGAAGCTCTGTTAAATACAGGTGAAAAACTACGCTGCAAAAATAATACAATTCTTTCTTAAAAAGAAAAAATAACGCATGCACGTTTTCTTAATATGATCATAAAAAACCAACAGACTGATGAAAATGCGGGACATTTTCTCAATATGCGACGTGCGGGACAAGAGGTGAAAATGCTGTGCGGTTCAACGTAAAGCGGGACGGGTGCTCACCCTAGTTGTTGATGGGTGGAATGTGTCGAGAATAAAAGCGAAAGTCAAGACAGAAATGGCTGTTATAATTTTACATCTTCATCTTGCCTGAGTATTCCAATACGCAAATATTTCACAACGTTGACATTCATTGCAAAGAAAGTGAAGACCAACTGATCAACATTCTCAAAATTGTAAGCAAGCCATGCTTTGTTTACGGTTTGTATTTTCTCAATCGTAGTATCAGATTACCAATATAGAGCACTGCCACCTGGTGGTGTAGACGGTTATTTCCTCTCAAGCTAGCGGGCTGTTGGCTAGCTTTCTGTCCCAGAGGCACGTGACGCGAGGCAACAACACACTCGACTCTCGCCGCCGCTAGTTATTTGATGTCGGTTTGGTGTGTCACGGCCTTAACGTGAAAAACAAATAACTCTTCTACTTTTTATCTTTTTTTCTTATTATTCTTTTACCCTAATTGTTGCATTCTCCACGCTTTTTCACCCGCTGTACCGCTTCTGCTGTCAGAGCTGTCTGTTTTTGCACTAAGTTGCTTGTATCATCTTAGGTTTTCTCACTTGTTTGCTGTTCGTGAAACTTTTTTTGTGGCCCCTATAAAACAAATCGATTCCTTTGGGCTGAACCTCAGACTTCATGTTCACTTGAGCTGCTTCAGGATTTATTTTGGCTTAAGACAGTTTTAGAGTGTCATATATACTGGTAATTGTGGTAGTGTAAAGTAAGGAGGATGGATGGAGATAAAACTTGGTGAACCTTCCTTATCAATATTGTATGTAGGGCTGGGAATCTAGAACTGGCTACAGTTTTTAAAGAAATACTGATAGTTAATGATATTTTGGTTCCAATATCGTGAATACATATATATTGTTACTGAGGGTCACTTAATTAATTGGTAAAAAAGACTTAACCCTCTGGTGCTGTTTGTTTGTCGGTCAAAAATGGCTATTTTTTTGTTTTGTTTATTTCATTAAAATTATTGTATATATTTTTTTAAGGTATTTTATGGTACTAAATTTTATTTATGCATTAATTATAATCCATTTATTCACTTTTTGAGTGTGGACCTGAAAATAAAATTTTCCAACTTAAACTGTTTTAAACACAAGCTTAACTTTGGTCTCTTTTTTAAGACGACGCTTGGCAAAGCTTGGAAAAAAAAATTCAAAAGTGAACTTGGGGAAAAAAAGTTTTAAAAAGTGAACTGGGAAAAAAAAAGTTTTAAAAAGTGAACTTGTAAAAAGGTTTTAAAAAGTGAACTTGAAAAAAGTTGTAAAATTGTTCATTTCTTGTAATGAAAAATACACAAAAAACGCCATTAAATGATGATAAAAAGCCATAAATGTAAAAAAAGCTGTTCCAAGTTGAGGTTGATATCTCAAAAAATGAGCTTTCAGTAAGAATGTGTTTAAACCATTTAACCTTTTTGAATCCTGTCCATGATTTTTTTTGTCCACACAGCAAGTGTCAAAACCTTTACCAAGTTTCGTACAATTCTGATGAGTATAAAAATTCTAAACAAAACATAAACATTTTTGGTCAAGAATAACCAAACAGCACCAGAGGATTGAACTAAATGTTGATCTGAATTGACCAAAACACTCCGTCTCAATCGTTTGTAGTGGATCTTGTCAAGTCATGTCCAACGTGAAATGAAGCGAGAACCATTAGCTCTTTTCATGCGACACTATATTGTTAAAGATTCACATTCGAATAGAGTTTTGTTGTAAAAAAAATGGATTTGTTAAGGAACTGGAATCATTAAATGGGATTCACACACTCACTGTTGACACACATTTTTTGAATCAGATTTTGAACTGATTCATTGGAACAGTTTGAACTGATTCACAGAAATTAACATTGTAGAACTTGCCTCAATGTGACAAGTAACAAAGCACAGCAAAACTAGTCTAATGACAATTTTTAGAAAACTTAATATCCAAAATAAATAAATAAAATGGATTAAAATTATTGCTATATTAGAATGTTGATTAATCTTAGTTATTTCACTATTGTGAATACGTTGTGAATATATAACAATATAGTATTTTGTATGTATACTACTGAAGTAAGAGCGCTGCTTTTGAAAGAAGTTTTATTGGCTATTCTGTGAGAGACGAGCGTGAGCATTTATAAATATAAACTGAGGGATGGATATGTGGCCTGTGGAAGCGCTCGCTCTTGCTCTTTCTCTTCCTCATATTCTCTCCCAGTGGAGATTGTGGCTGCAGATGTCGGCTAATGACAGGGGTTTCCCTTGAGGCCATGTCGACCCAGACAACCAGACCTGCCTGTGTGTGTGTGTGTGTGTGAGGGCGAGCAGTGCAGGTAAATATATCAGCCAGCATCTCTCAATCTTCCTGAGCTGAGGAGAGGAAGGCCACGATGAAGACTCGCTTTCTCTGGCTTAGACTTACTTGCAGGAAATATTGCAATGATTTTAATGTTTTTCAGGGCTATCAAGTTTCTTAAAGAGTGTATGAATATAATAAATATGCTTTTCTGTTACATAATCTTTCAGAAATCATTTGACGAAATCATATGTAACATAATTTTTTTTATTCTACATGGAGAACATTATATAAATAAAAAAACAATAAGAAAATAGTTTAAGATTTTTTTTATCTTAAACTGTGTCAGGTTCATGGTTTATAACGTATTATTTTCTCTCTTAACCCTGTAAAGCCTGGTATATGGAAACATATACATTTTGAACATTGTATTGAACATTTAGACTACTAAGAGCTACTTCAGTCCAGTAAGTGTTCATCCTGAAATATTACTATAAAGTTATTCTTATGTTTACTTTATACAAATCAGTAAAGATTTCACAGCAAAAAGACACGAGCTGAAGATGGACGTTTGTACGATTATACTAAAAGGCTTTTACATGCTAAAACATTACAAACTATCAATCAGACGAAAGGCATGTAGTGGATTGTGAACCGGTTTTGATCATGCTGATCATTTAGAGGCCTTAGAAATGTGCGTATCAAATATGATCCAGTTGGCTCGGAGAACTTGAGAAACAATGTTAGTTACACACGGGCTGGACACGGCAGATTAACTGACTCATTACCAGAAGTCAATTCACACGAAACTACTATTACCTTATTTTCAGGGCACTTTACAATCTTGTGGTAATCTTTCCCAGCGCAGGAATGTGCATCTGTGAAAAGTGAGGAATAATTACTGACATGGCTGATTCAGACAGGATTAAAATCATGGAGAAGCTCTGGTAATGATTACATTCCCTCGGTTCACTATATAAACCTAATCCCGTTCGATTAGTTTTTTTTCCCGCTTTCCCTCCCTGACCTTTTCTTCTGCCACGGGTTCATTTGTTCTAGTTTCTCAGCAACTCTTTTTCTGGCTCTCTATTACGGCCCTTGACAGTGGAGAGGCAGCGGAGAGACTTTCACCAAATGTCCTGTAGCACTTCATGTTTTTGATGATCATGGTCATTTTCAGGGTCTCCGCATGTTCAGACTCTCTCGTCTCCCAGAATTCATCTCTCAGTAATAGAGGTCAGGCGCGTATCTTCTACGTGTGTGTCTGATTTCACCCGCGCCGGCCTCCTCCTGATGAAACCACTGCTCCCGCTGTGACGGTCTCGTGATACCAAACGCTGTTGGCTCTTCCTCATTTCTCTGAACTATAACTTTAACATGGCTGTACGTTTGCCTTTCATACGATTGCTAAATGACCCATCCGGATGGATTTTCACCCTTTCTTCGGCCTGGATGAAAGCCATTGATGATGCGACACCTCTGTGTGGAAACCAAGTCCTTGTCTCTTTCTTTCTTCGGTTCCTGCTGTTCATGTTATCGAATAAGAGCGGTCTGCTCCGTTTCACAGACGACAGGACACACACCTGTTCTCAATCCCAGCCTGAACTTATTACTTTCAGAGAGGATTCGATTCAAAGCCTGTGTGTGATGTAGTGCTTGAATCCTGAGAGACACTGGGAAGTGTGCTATTCATTCACTCAAGGTTAAATATAAGAGTCTCGGGAAGACAGGATAATGGCTGATGGTGATGTTATATATGAACTCTTTCATGCGCAAGAATTTTACTCCAGTGCCAATTCAAATTGTAAATGCATAGGTATTTTGAACTTTTTCCATTGTGGAAAACGTAATGTGATGTAAATGTGATAATATTTTGAAAGAAATTAACACATTTATTCAGCAAGGAACTAATCAAATGTGAATTTATTAATATTGTTACAAAACTTTTTTCTGTTTCAAACAAATGCTGTTCTTTTGAACTTTCTATTCATCAAAAAATCCTGAAATATATGCATTACGGTTTCCACAAAAATACGAAGCTGCACAACGGATTTCAACATTAATAATAAGAAGAAATAGTTCTTGAATGTTTCTGTAATCATCATATTACACTGATTTCTGAAGGATCATGTGACACTGAAGACTGGAGTAATGATGCTGAAAATTCAGCTTTGATCACTGGAATAAATTACACTTTACTATATATTCACATAGACAACAACTGTTTTAAATTGTAATAATATTTCACTGTTGTAATAATATATTACTGTTTATTAGGGGTATGCATTGGCACTGCCCTCACAATTCGATTCGATTACGATTCACGATTAACGATTCGATTCAATTCGATTCTACGATGCATTGCGATGCATCACAATTCTACTGCACACAACAAGGCAAATTTTTCATCAGTCATGAGGCAATACAAGCAGTCAGATATATCGAACAACAGATTTATTGGATGCTATGTGTGTATTATAACTCTTCTGTATCTTTAACATAAATGCCATTAAATAAAATAAAATTTAAATCCAAGCTTTGGGTGCGTTTTTGATTACCCGTCTATAGGGCCTGTTCACACATCGCGTCTTTTGCGCGCTCAAGTTTGTTATTTCAAATGTAGGCACGCGGTATGCGCGCTCATAATGGAAGCGAGGCGGTCGCGGTGCAACGCGCTTGTTTTTTCCAAGCGCGTCCGCAGCGAAATCGAGATAAAAACATCTCAACTTTTCAGAATGCCACAAACGCACCGTAGGTCACGTGACAAGAATCGTTTGCTGTAACGGAGAGCGCAACTGATGGTTGCTTAGCAACGACAGACGCCACCAGAGCGCAACCGCCCCAGCACTTTGGAAAAAGGAGAATGCGGCGCACCTAGCGTTTTAGGCGCTATATGTGAATGGCGCCATATCGCGGTCATCTCCCTCCGCCTCAGCCATCTTTATTGTTGTTATTATGCCCCCGGAAGTAATTGAAACTTCAAAACTTTATTGTCCAAGGCCAGAAAATAAACAGTGACATAATCGATTATGGCACTTTGCCGCATCGATGCTGAATTGTACATTTCCCGCATTGCGATGCATCGCCGAATCGATTATTGTTGACACCACTACTGTTTATCCTGTAAATAAATGCAGACTTAATGAGCTCAAATTCCAGAGACTCAAGTCAAAAAGAAGCTACGTTTTACTTTTTAGTGCTTTGCAAATATGAAATATGAATAACCGGATAAACACAAAAGAATCATGCAATCATTTAAGACATTTCAGATGGATGAATGGATAAAATGGATGGATGGATGGATGGATGGATGGATGGATGGATAAAATTGATGGATGGATGGATAAAATGGATGG
>NW_027508914.1:117500-132500 GCF_051911475.1 Siphateles boraxobius
AATAAAGAGTAATACAGATGGCCAGGGGTTTATTTCATTAACGTGGAGAAGAGGAGGAAAGCTTATTGGAAGTTTTACATTTTGTCAGCACTGTGTAGGTAGCAGCAACACGGGCGTAAAGAGGCGAGTGAATTCATTTCCCTCGACTCAAGAGAAACTTCAAAGGCCAGCGCTAAAAATCTCGGCCAAGTGGATTTGAAAGGATGAGTCTCTAATCTGTTTAAACTTTGCTTGCGCCGTGTATTTTCACGCCGCCTTCCCCACCTCCTCCGCTAACTCGCTCTATTTTCCTTTTCATCATCACTTTCAGGTGCAAAAAGTACCTGTCTCACCATATCTGTGTCTTGGTGAATAGAGGTCAACAAAAAAAAGACATATTTGCATGAGTTTTTCTTCAGAACCTCAATGAGGCGCACGCTGGTTTTGTCATCGAAATTAGGCTCCGTTTAGCTTTCAAGCGTTATCTCGCTGCCTCGTTTCCAGCTAATTTTGGCGCCTATCTGCAGGTTCCCTACCGGCACAAGCAGTGAATGTTCCCCGTGTGCCAGCACTTTTGAAATATGTATTAAGGTGAGACACAAGGGGGATTTGGAGCGAGAGGGTTGGACTTATTGTTTGAATATTTGATGTTTATAATGAGAAGCAGAACAGGGCTAAGCACTCAGTGGGCGCGCGCGAGGAAGGCCCGGTCTACGGGAATAATGGATAGATAAAACGATGAAATATTCAAAGGCTGAAGTGTGATGAGAAATGTTCAGTAAAGCGTGACGGAAACGGGCCTGGGCCTCGCATCAAAGACCTTCAACCGAGAAGACTTTTGTGTGACCTTAAAGTTTAGACTTTGGGAGACTTAAGAGCGTTACGTAAGAGTAGAAGTTATTCCACGAAAAGCGACAAATTCTTGTCTCGTTTCTTGTTTTGGGTGTCACTGACAAATGGTATGAGATAGTAGTTTGATGGATGTTTGATTTATGGGAGGAGGTGGAGATCTGGGGCTAAAATGAAAAGAGTTGGTGTGTAACCTTTCAGAGGAGGAAAATAAATGAAACATCACTCCTTTATGGATGCCCTTGCAAACAAATGATGACAAATGCTCAGCGTTAGAGAGCAGAGAAAGAGAGAGATACTAGATCTTTAAATAAGACATATTCCTTACCATGTTTTCCATATATATAACTATGGTTTTGTTTTGAGATGGTGCCAAGGTTTTTAGACCGCATGGTGGCAATGGTAATACCATGATAGTTCTTTAAAGTACTATGTAAATATGTGTTGTTGTTTGAATATACTATTTTTATATTATGTTGTAAATATTATACAAGCATAATTGTGATACGTTTGTGATTTAGCCAGTTAACTAAATACTTTACAAATGAAAAGGCTCATTAATTTACCGGTACATGTTTTTCGGTTGGGTATACATGTGTACCGTACAAATACAGCAATGTTTTAAACATTGCACGTGTTAAACTAAATATGAAACTCCTACAATTATAGATATCTTTGTTTTAATGAATCAATATCGATTCTATGAAGAGCTTATCACAGTATGCAGTGTAGACTGTAGTTTACAGCTTGGTGTAGAACTGTCGCACTCTAGTATAAACGATATAGTGTCATTTCTATCGATTTCACTTATTTTTAGAGTCAGACGTTGTGTATAGCATCATTGTCACAATTACCTTGTTTCTGTTTTCATGGACTCTTATTTTGATATTCTTTTGTCAGTAACACTTTATTTTACAGTGTCCTTGTTACATATGTTACATGTACTTACCACAGTAATAACATAAGTAAAATATGCATAATTACATACAATTAACCCTTAGCCTAATCATAATCCTACCCTAACCCTATAGACCAATTTCGAGCCGACGTCACAGTTACGTCACGGCGCTAGCTGGAGGCAAAACAAAGGGAAAACTGCAGGCGGCCAATACAAACCAGCACAGATTCGGCTACATAATAAGGAGCTTAAATTATTATTATTATTATTAAATGTCATCTTGTTGTGTTGTTGGGTGCTAGGATCAATGAATATGCCGTATCTGGAATTTTTATTTCTAGAAAATATTCACATCATTAAAATTCCCCCGTAATGTCACTCACTCTTTACATTGTCGTCTTCTTGGCGCTGGCTAGGCAGAACTGCAGATCGTACCACACAAGTCTTGTACATGACCATTCAGCACATAGTTATAGGCATCTAAAGATTTATATGCCCTCAGTTTGTCTTTACGCTCGGTTTCTCTATCGAATAGGTGTAGGACTGAGCCTAGCATTAACGTTAATCCTGTCAGATCGTCCATTCATTGCCTGAGCGTGTATGGGTCAGCAAATATGGTTCCGTCTGTTAAAATTAACTTTTGCAAATAACAATCGCGGTCCTGGACAGTGAGTGACCTTGCACATTAAGATAAAATCGGATTTTCTCCAGTCATTGTTAAAAAACAAGCTAACAAAACTTGCAAACTAACGTTAGGGAAGCGGCCAGAGGGATCGTTCTGCAACCACCTAAGCTCCGCCCACAGAAAAACGTCACCATGTTTACCAACTGAAAAGGGGTCTATTCATGTAGTTGCTTAATATTACTCAGTACTTAAATATATAATTACACTTTAACAATGACACATTAAAATAAAGTGTGACCCTTTTGTCTTGTGCCTTTGTTCGGTTTCTGTCATTTTAGTCTCTGTTTCCTGTGTTTGCTTTGCTGTCTTGTCAGTTTATTATAGTTATGTTTACTAATCACCTGCACCTGTCTATCATTAGTCTCTTGTCATCTAGTGTATTTAAACCCTCAGTCGTCCTCTGTTCATTCGCTTGTATTAACGTTTCATGCTGGTGTTTCTCTTTATTGTTCCATGCTTATTAAATTTGATTTTATTGTTAAACTGCATCAAGCCTCTTGAATCTGGAATATCAAGTCAAGGCAGTCCGTGACAATCTTACTGCCCATTGTAAAGTTCCTTGCACACTGAGTCCGAAATTTTCGTATGAGTTTTTTCATATTCGTGATTCGGTGGCTCTGAATTGTCAAAACACCATTCAACACCATTCAAACTGCTTCCTACGGATGCGATAAACGCAGAAAATCAAACCAGATTTTTTTTATGCCGGACGAAAGTTTCTGATGCAGTGTGCGAGCGTGATTGATATAAGGTGAGGTCTTATTTATTTTCTAACGTGCGAAAAATTCGGACGCGAATTTCGGACTCAGTGTGCAAGAGCATTAATGTTGGATCCTTTTGTTGACCCATTCATATTGCCTGCTCTCATCCTTTACAAAAAAATCCTTTGTTATTTTCTTAATGTCCAGTTTAATCCGTAATTGGTGAAATAAATGCTGGGTAAATGGAAAGAAACAGAAATGGCAGAGTGATTTTAGATCATTTTGCATAACAAAAATAAAGCCTGGATAAAACCTGTTGCAATTTGCTGTGAACAACTAACATGGTTTTGGCTGAACAGTGCACACCATATGTTCTTTGATGACCCTTCATTAGGAATGAACTGCAATTCTCACTGAACATTTTCGATTATAAGCCCATTAAATTAACCACCCTTGAAATCCTGGCAAGTCCAAATCACTTGGCGATGTTGTCATAAGACTGAGTTTAGGAGGCTGGCATAAATGGATATGTGTTATGTAGGATTGTTTTGCGAGCAGATGTGTTTTGTTGTTTGTAACCAAATGTTGTTTGTGAGCTGGCTTCACACACTCAGTATGCTTGCACTTACTTTTTTGTGAATTTTGGAGGCTTTGAAAGCACATTCGTTCAAATATGTAGCTTGTTTCTGATGTGGAATAGACGCAGATTGCATTACTGATGTGTGCTTATTTATTTAAAAATCCTCTTTTCTTCTACCATCATGGGAACAAAAATAATATGTTTTTACTTTCATCCATTAACTTTCAGTAAAACATTGACTTACTTGGAGTTGCCAGAGGCCTAAAGATTGAAAGCTGGGTTATACTGAAGCTGTTTGGTGCAGCTTTTCTGCCGTGTTTGTTGTTTGTTTACTTTATTTCACTTTCTTCAGATTTTTCGAGTCCGTAATGTTTCCTTTTTTTAGCTGGTGATGGGTTTTTCCCCCTTTCCTTATTGCCCAGAGGAGTTTGGTAGAGGTTTCACACAAATGATTCACTCACATTAATCCCACAGCCTTGAGCTCCGTGTGGATTCACTTACAAAGTAAAAAAAACCTGACAACTGATGAAACTTTGACCACTCGTTTATCCGGCCAATTGGAGGTTTCGCCGTGAGCCAGTCTATTGAGCCACGACGACTAATCAAGTTGAGGTGAGTTACTTTGAGCTTTCTCTGGTTTTGTGTGATACCAGCGCTAGAGGGTTGGCCGGTCCACTTTCATGGTTCAGCCATTAAATACTTGTCATGCTCCCATTGAAATGTAGTTTGGAGGTGAGAATTTGATGAGGAATGAAACTTTATTTATCCAGGTTTGCTTGTTCAGAGCTGCCAGGCGAGTCATTTCAAGGCCCGTGCCGTAATTGTAGGCATAGCTGCAGGAATGCCTCTCTCCAATCTGCTATTATCTTGTTCACTGTCGCAGCCATTAAGGTCAAAATGACTTGTTTGATAGAATTTGAACGACATTCATCCGGCTCCAAAAAGGCTTTTGAAGCACATGATGGTGTTCTGCTTATGCCGATGTATAGATGTCTCCATTACTCGTCAATATCTCTGATGAATGTCGACTTCTGATTCATCCTATAGTTGCCGATCTCAATGTCCAGGTCGATCCTAGACAGATCACACAATATCTTGACTGTCAGAGTTAATGGAAGAGATCCACACATCAGGGTCCTGCTGTAATCGCCCAGCACTTCCCACTGTGAAAGCTTTCAGATCAAAGAGAACAGACATGAAAGGCTTTAGGAAGATTCACCATTTTCTTTCCTTGGGTTTTCCTTTTCCTGTTCACTCTTATAATGAGTGCTTGACCCTGCAGCAAGCAGGAGCGGAAGTGTTGGCTGTGTCTAAAGCACAAAATAAACTTAAGTTTTTACGAGTATGCTAGGGAATGTGTACAGTGTGTGTGCCTCATAAATTTCATACAAACTATTGTAGAAGCAACAACAATAACGGCCATGTTGAAGAGTGCTTGTGTGAGGGGTGAAGAGATTCACAACTCTAGTTTAAATGTGTACAAAAACACAAGCATATATATACATATATATATATATATATGTTTGAGCTTATATATATCTCCACATTAATAACAGTCTGAGTAATTCTGAGTCTTGAACTTGAACTCAGATTTCTAAATATATGTTGGTTATGTGTCTATTCAGAATGACTCACGACCAGCAACTTTTTTTATTGTGGGTATGTCATTTTTGCACCACTTGCTAAAATGAGGGGTGTGCAGTAAGGGGTTTAATGTATTCATTTATTAATGTATGAAAGCATCCAAAAAACAGTCATTTTAATCTGAACTAAATATAGTGACACGTAACAATATGCTTAAAATGCTGAATGCACCAGAAACTTTTTTTACGATTTGTTTATGACAGATGTCACCCTACAGGGATTGGCTGTCGCCCCACATTTTTTGCCTCGCATTTGTTTAACTTTTTGAGGTTTCTTGTCACTATCGTCTCCGACCAAAACACGAAACTGATCCGTCATCCCACATTTGTCACCGGTTTATTTGTAACCATCATTAGCATTTCAAAACAGTGCAGACAAACAGTCTCTCTTTCTGGCAAGACACGTCCATTCTTATCTTCTTATGTCCATATACAGAAACAACAATGAAGGAAGAAAATTGAAGCAAGTATTGTATTGCAAATTTGATAGAGCAGAAATAAACTGGGCCTGTAGCACAAACACGGTCCTTGAACGATTTGTGCACTAGAGATGCTTCTCAAAACCACACAATCTCTTTGCCTCAGACTGGAGCGGTTCTTCTATGAAGGACACACTAAACTTTATTTTTAGTCCTTTTTTTAAGTTATGTTTTGTTTATGCTTTTCTACAAAAGGACAATAAGACTGTCATGTGAGACACATGCTGGACGTTTTTCTGTATTTGATAGGAATAAAAATGAGTGTTGGTTTAATTGTTAAAGGGATAGTTTGGCCAAAAATGATATTTAACCCATGCATTACTCACCCTCAAGCCGTTCGAGATGCATATGTCGAAAGTAATGCATATGTAAAGTAATCCATCCGGCTCCAGGGGGATAAACGAATGCCTTCTGAGGGTAATCTGTGCGGTTTTGTCGTAAAAATATACATATTTAAAACTTTATAAATGAAAATATCTGACTTCCGGCAACGATCGACGCGCATTCACGGGTGATGGAAGTCGGCGTACGAGGTAGGACGTAGCGTAGGAAACGTTGTGACGTAGAACGAACATATTTTCAGGGGCGTACGAGGTGGCGTACGAGGTAGGATGTACTGTAGTAACGCACCTGCGCAGCCAGAGAGCAGAACAAAACAAAACTACGTCCTACCTCGTACGCCGACTTCCATCACCCGTGAACGCGCCTCGATCGTTGCCGGAAGTCAGATATTTTCATTTATAAAGTTTTAAATATGTATATTTTTATGACAAAACCGCACAGATTACTCCCAAAAATCTTCTGAATCTACTTATATCATTTTTAACCTACTTATTCAGATTTTTCTGACTCTGTCTATAGATTTTGAATTGTGTCCGATTCCAATTCTTCAGAATTTGCATCTACTGAAAATGATTCTAGTTGTGAAACGACTGATTCTGTTTCTTATTCACTGATTCTTATTGCGTTGATTAGACTGACCTTCACCAGGATAGATCTGGATCATATATGGTCACCTGAAGCTACTGTGCAGAAATGGAAATTGTGTTCATTTCTTATACCCTGTGAAACGCAGTGTTTTTGTCATTATCTCCCTCTCCAGCGAGGACTGATCTGACCCGTGAGGACTCTTGAAACAGCCACGAGCTGGAGCTGCCAGATAAAACTGCAGTTTACTGCCTATTTATGGAGCTTCAGTGCATTTAGGCCTAAAGAAAGGCCTCTTAAGTCCAAATACCCATAAACAAATACCCTGTTTGATTACAAGTGCAGGCTGAAGTGAGTATGAGCTTGTTTGCGTGGCAGCTCTCCAGTTGAGGAGTGTGTGCACAAAAGCAATTGAGTCACACAATTAGCACACAGACATGCATCTAAACACAAAGAACTGTCAGTCAAAAACAACTGGATGAAAGCCAATGATGCTGAAGAGATTTCTGTCAAGAACTTACTAATTATTATTAGGCTCATTGAATCATATTTTCTCAGCTATTTTAGTCACTTGAATTTGCTCATCTTTTTTTAAACCAGAAACATGCTTTACAAATAAAGGCAGTGGCTCTTTACACTAATTGAAATATAGCAGTATTTTCTTTGCACTAAGTGTAAATAGTTGTAAGATGCGATATACACCTTATTGTAGTATATTATAAAACATATTGAATGCATTTGATTATATTTATTAAAATCATAAATGCTGCCTTATTTGGACGTTACTTGTCCCAACCCTTGAAGCCCTCCCCTATTATTTTGCAAATATTTTCTTAATTTTTTTCCCCACTTGGGTTTCTTTTAAAATTGTGTCTGGCTCAAGCACACAATGGTTTGCAGAGTTTATATAGGAGTGTAAATAGCACTCGGTGTTAATAGACGCTCTGAAAAATGTCTAGTTCTCTTTATTTCATAAAGTCTGTTTGGTCTCCAAAAACTGCAATCTTTCCAACTGCAAGAGAGCGAGCCGAGCGAGCCGAGTAATGGTCATGGTGATAGGCAGTCTGTCAGCGCACTGCCTGGATCGTCTTAAGGGCATTTATTTGACATGCTTTAATTGGGCCAAAGAAACAAATGAGGAGTCAGTTTGAATTAGGCTAATCATAAACCGTATTAAAATAAGAGCCTGAAGGAGGAGAACAGTAGAAAAAGTGTAACTAAACCACTCCGGTCACAGTTCTGCATGGCAGCGACGAGTAAATAGCCGAACGTGAACCAGAGAACGCCATCGTTTACAAATCAACAGACTCGAGCTGCTTCACACAGTAGTGTGTCTTGTGTCGGGCCGTCTGACGCCTGCATGTGACTTGCTGGTTTCATTTATTCCGGTGGATGTGTGAACTTTTAATGTCGCCAGAAATCAGGACAAAAGCTGATGAATTAACCTCCTCAATGCACTTTTCTCCTTTTCACAGCATTGCAGGGGTGTGTGTGGCTCCGAACAGTTTTCCACAGTGCATGTGCTCAAAAGCTTTGTTTTCAAATGTGTTATAGTATGTCATAATTTCTCACTCTCTCTCAGAATAGGAGTCGACCCAGAGGAATATTTTATTGCTCTTTCTTATGTCTGGAGACTTTCTGTTGTTTCATTTTGCATGAGAGAAATAAAAATAGACACAAATGAGACTGTTGACATGCACAACAGGAGTATAGAGCTATGACATGATTGTGGATAGAGTTGCTAATTTTTTTTTTTTTTTTTATATAACCAATTTTTTAACCCCTGACTTTCATATCTTGTAAATCTGAACAAAACTTAAGATACCAATTGTGTGTGTGTGTGTGTATGTGTAGTGCTGTTTTATTCTGCTTTCTGACAAATGGTCAGAAATCCTGAATTGAATCACAGTTATTTAATTATATGCTTCGTCCAGTTTATACATCTATGGTCCTCTTTACACCTGGTATTAAATGTGTTTTGGTCGATCGGATCACAAGTAGACGAGAGAAACACATTCCCGTTTACACCTGGTGTTTTAATGCGTCTCTTTTGTCCACTTTCATCCACTTCTGTCCTGATTTTTTTGAGGGTAGTGTCTATGGGTGGGTAAATGTATGTTTTTTTCAGATCCTTCGATCTAATGGACAAAATAAGCTCGCACAATTTACATATGAACGTTTACGGAGACGACGGAAAAACACACGGAGAGCATCAGCTTTATTTTCAGCTCTGACAGTCTCAAGATCAGCCGAACACTGTGAGTGTGTGTTAGAAATCAGGAATGGAGAGAGAACGTTGTGCTTGGTACGTTCCCATAATGTTTACGCATTAGATCAGTAGACGGAGAGCAGACGGTGTTTTGTGGCTGTTTGAACACATGAGCATTTACACTATGAGAGCAATCCGGTCGAATGTGTTTTCAACGACCTCTGGAAGGGGTCAAAAGTGGACAAGCTCAAAATGTTTTACACCCCGTCTACACCTGTATTTAGCATCATCCACTTGTGATCCGATCGACCGAAACGCATCTTAATACCACATGTAAACAGGGCCTAAAAGCACTAATGGTGGATGGATAGATATGTCTATCGATAGCCTTTATTTAAGCAAGCTTTTTTTATTTGCCTATAGTTATGTCAAATAGATCAACCAGTATAATTAACACAGTATTCTCTCTATCCCTCAGCTGGTGGTGGTGTATGAGGAGCAGGATCCTCATCATGGAGGTGACGGCACCAGCGCCAGCTCCACGGGAACCCAGAGTCCCGAACTCTTCAACACGACTGAGCTCAACTCCAGCAACATGTCCGCCTTCCAGCCCTACCAGACCAGCAGCGAGATCGAGGTCACGCCGTCAGCCCTCAGGACCAGTGAGTTACAGCTGTGTTGAACTCTAAAGCCATATTCGGACGGGATAGACCAATTTTGTGTTTGTAAACAGAGATGACGTTTTTTGTGGGCGGGGCCGAACTGGTGGCAGAAAGTGACAGCTCTGTAGTAGCGGTATCAGGTTTCAACGGTAAAGTCAAATTCAAACCATAAGAATATGGATCATCCGGATTCTTTCCCAAATTATTTTATTGGTTTACCAGAAGAAGATCGACTGTCTTAAATTAATAAGCTAACGCTTAGGAACGGTGTGAGGTATCCTGACCCGTAGGCTACTCACTGTCGGGGCAATGGGTGAGAGATCCAGCTAAATGGCAAAGATGCAGTGGCCGGACATCATCTTATACCTGATAGAAAAACCCAGCGTCTACACTAGAGAAAAACTAAAGGCATACAAGTCTCTTGACGCATACAACTTTGTACTTTACGGTCATGTCCAGGATATCGAATATCAAGAATTGTCTCATGACTTTTGTGTAGGCTAATACGGACCGACGTTTTGCCTAGCCAGCGGCAAGAACACAAAACTCATCTATACAAAACGTGGGCTATTATTAACAGATCAAACAACTGCATACTGACGGCGAACTGCAATTGTGAAATGAGCGCTGCAGAGACGAGAATTGCGGATGATTTCTTGACTCCAGTCTGTCCGTTTAATGGCTTGCAACCATAAGACATCTACGTTTAGCTTAAAATGGCCTCTTCGACGACGGTATTCTATACAAATGTAAGTCGTCTTTTTTAGCATTCCTATTCTGACATCCAACAGTACAACAAGACATTTTTGTGGGGAGTCTCGCCCGATTCACTCATAGACGGTCATTTGTTTCCGCTGTTTTTCTGCCACCACAGCTGCAAGTGACGTTACGTTACGTCGGCTCGAAATTGGTCTATACAAGGGTCGATAGAGTAATGTAATTTTACCACAGGACGTCTGTAATATCAATGGCCAATTCGCACGGGATAAGAGATCTCAGTAAAACTATCAGAAGTGTGAGGTGTAACTCTTGCGCCACCCTACTGTCGTCATGTGTGTATTACGTTGTTTCCTGATATCATGTGCACATGATAACACACATAACCTATATTTATATATACAGTATAAAACAGTTATGTCAGGTCGAACAATGTATTAAATAACTTCTGATTGGATTGTGTTTGTTAATAGGCGCTTGCCTAACGCTAAAAGATGTTTCGTGCCTCTAACAAGTGCTTTCGATCTTCTTTTTTTTATATGATTGGTATGTAAAAAAAAACCTTCTGCCACAGATTTGTCCCAGCGTCCAGAACGCAACTGAATGCTTCTTCAAGCGCCTCCATACTTAAAAAACAGCGGGAAACTACTTTTAAACTGGAAATGATGGAGTATTTACGCACATATTTACAGCGTGTCTATTCGCACGGGATTAGTATTCAATTCAATTCAATTCAATTCAATTCAAATTTATTTGTATAGCGCTTTTCACAATACACATTGTCTCAAAGCAGCTTTACAGAAATTGCATTTCGGAAATGTACATAGAAAAATACAGTTAGTTAATCAAGTATTAATTTATGGCATAACATATCGCCGGCTTTGAGTCGTCTCTTCACAGGCGTCGAGTCGTCTCTTCACAGGCGTTGGGGCATCTGAAGTCTCCGTGAGAGGCTGGATACAAACTGGAGCTGACGAACGCTATTTACCTCGGGACTAGCGTCCCGAGATAACAGCAGAAAGGCAGATGGGAAATAATTAGCATAGCTGATGTTCATAATGTTAATGCATTCGAACTGATTCAGCAGTAGTATCAAAGGTTAAGCATTAAGTGAATGCTTAGTTAAAGAGATGCGTCTTTAATCTAGTTTTAAACTGGGACAGCGAGTCTGAGTCTCGTACAATATCAGGAAGGCTATTCCAGAGTTTAGGAGCTAAATGCGAGAACGCCCTCCCTCCTTTAGTGGACTTAGATATCCTAGGAATGACCAGAAGCCTCGAATTTAGTGATCTTAAAGAGCGCGATGGATTGTATGGCGATAGAAGGTCTGTTAAATACACAGGAGCTAAACCATTTAGGGCTTTATAGGTCAGTAGGAATACTTTGTAATTGATACGTAACTTAATAGGTAACCAGTGTAGAGATGATAAGTATTACCTGAGGTCATTTTCTGGACCTTTTTACAGAAGGGAAAAGTCATCCTAACCAGATGCAATGTGACAAGCTTCCATTGACAAATCCAGTGTCTGTCCACTAGTAATGAGTGGATCGTGGTTATATCCTCTGTAAAAATAACATTACAATTAATTGCGGGTGGATGAGGTAAATCATTAATGATGGAAATATGAATGCGTTTAAAGCTTAATCTTTCATCAGGCACTAGTTTGCGGACTCTTATTAAGCTATGCAATTGTGGGGTCCAGTTGTTTAAACAGCAATGGAGACAAAACTCAAAAAATTCGAGAGGTATTTTTAAAAGGAGAATTAAAAACAAAACAAAAGGAAGGAAAGAAAGAAAGAAATGTACCGTTTGGGATCATTTTTAGTGAAGTTCTTAACCAGGATGAATCAAGGGCTGGGTATGTATTTTGGTCTGAAGGAAGTAAAGCTTGTGTTCAGACTATTAAGGAAATGCAATTTTGTCAAAGAACTTTTACTTTGAAGTATTCTGCTTGTAAATAAACACTTATTTAGAGTAATATGCTATCATTTCATCACACTTAACTCTGAGAATTAGAATAATTGTAATGTGACGATCAGAGAGAATCTGTGTGTGTGTGGATGATTTATTTTTAACAGCAGATATTCGGGTGACGTTAGATCTGATCTCTACTGTTAACTGAGACACTGACAATGATGAAGGATTTCGGTTTAATTATATTTCATTGCGAGCGTAGATACTCAGTGAGATACAGATTCTGATTCTGTATTTACTGAAGCTGATTATGAATATTCTGATTAGGATTTTTACTGTACTGATTCTGATTGTTCTGATTGAGTCTTCTGATTTTAATTCTAATTTTGAAAGTATGATTATTATTTGATTCTTCTGATCGTAAGTCTGATGACTTGAATCTGATTTTGTAAATACTGATTCTGATTTGATTCTTCTGATCGTTAGTCTGATGACTTGAATCTGATTTTGAAAGTACTGATTCTGATTTGATTCTTCTGATAGTCAGTTTGATTTTGATTCTGATTTCGAATCTACTGATTGTAATTGTGATTCTTGACCTGGTGCTTATTTGGACAAAAACTCAAATTAACATGAAAGAGATACTTAATTACTTAATGCCATTGTGCTATTTTCACAATATGTATTGCTTGCAGTGAATCACAGCACATTGGTGTTTCATTCACCAGCAATGTGAGTTGCAAAAGTTGTGAAGAACTTTATCTTGAATCTTGCCTTGTCATACATCAGTTTGTTTCTTCTGAAGCTATAGTGGGATCTCTGAGGAGAGGTGGTGTGTGCGTTGGTAGAGAACAGTGTGTTCTCTGTTAAAGTTGTGTTTGACACTGAACGTACAGGGACTGACCTTGACAGGACGCCGGGGTCGAGTGGGCAGGTGAAGCCGTCGAGGGAACAGCAACACACACTCAGTCAGGTGCGGAGAGAAGAGAGAAGACCTATGATTAACTGTGACAGCTCAGACCGGCCTGAGCCCCCCCCCCCCACACACACACACACACACACACACACACACACACACACACACACACACACACACACACACACACTCTTAGCTGTCCATCGTGTACGATGATGACGCTTGCTCCAGGGGGTGGGGGTGGGAGGGGGGTGGGTTTAGCGACCTTGCCGCTGGTGCCACTTCTCGTGGGCATTGAGTCCGATCCTTGAGCCGCACACTCGTCCGCAGATGGAGCAGGGGAAACCAGACACCAGGGGGGTACCAGCCGCCCACTGGTGTCTCTTGATGCGCCTCTCGGATCGTCGGTCTTGGTTGGTTTGATGTATTTGAGAGATTGCAGTTGCACAAGTGACATGCCAGGCAGGTCTGTCGAGTGCCAGTGATTCAAGCTGCGTGGGGGGAATGTTCGCTCTCTTTAGGATGTCCCTGGTGTAGTCCTTAAAGCGCTGCATTTGCCCTCCAGCGGACCGCTTTGCGCCCATTAGTTGACTGTAGAGGACTTGACGGGGCAATCGGTGTTCAGGCATGCGTATGGTGTGCCCTATCCAGCGCAGATGTTTTTTGGCAACAGCTGCTTCCATACAGATTGAGTCAGTGCTGCTGAGGATGACTGTATGGGGGATTCGGTCTTCCCAGGACAACCTGAGGATCTTCTGTAGGCAGCGAATATGGAAGGCCTCTAGGTTGATGATGTGCTGGCGGTATGGGGTCCATGACTCTGCCCCGTAGAGCAGGGTAGAGACACATACCGCATTGTAAACAGCAACCTTGGTACTGACCTTCAGGTTACGGTTTTCAAAAACCCTGTTGCGTAGGCGTCCAAAAGATGATGAGGCTTTATTTATCCGGGTGTGTATTTCTTTGTCCAGGGAGCAGAATGAGGACACAGTGGAGCCGAGGTAGGTAAAGTGGTCCACTGTTTTAAGTGGAACACCGTTTATGTGAAAACTGGGGGGTGTGGGGGCGGAGGTAGTGAGATGGGATATGACCTCAGTTTTTTTAATGTTGACCTGTAGGCCAAAGGATTGGTACAGACGGGATATTGTGTTGAGGGCGTGCTGCATAGAGTCTGGGCTGTGAGCTAAGACGGCACAATCATCAGCATACTGAAGCTCACAGATTTGGCTAGTCTTTGTCTTTGTGCGGGCCTGGAGCCGACGTATGTTGAAGAGGCTTCCGTCAAGTCGGTATTCCACATGGACACCGTCTTCATGTCCCATGACACGGTGGAAGAGGCAGGTGATGGCAGAGAGGAGGATGTTAAAGAGCACCGGAGCCAAGACACAGCCTTGCTTCACCCCAACATTTACCTCGAAGGACTCTGACTGGAGTTCTCCAGTGATCACTCTGGCTTGCATTCCGTCATGCAGTTGCTGTAGGATGCGGAGAAACTTGGGTGGTACCCCAAGTTTGGAGAGGTGTTTCCAGAGCAGTTCACGGTTGATGGTGTCAAAAGCTTTGCTGAGGTCGATGAAGGCAACGTAAAGGTCTTTGTGATGTTCTCGGCTCTTCTCCAACAGCTGCCTCAAGACAAAAACCATGTCTGTCGTGGATCTGGTCTTCCGGAAGCCACACTGAGTTTCCGGAAGCACAGCTTCCGAGATGTGATCAACCAGTCTGCTGAGCATGATCTTGGCCAGGACTTTCCCTGCGATGGAGAGGAGAGATATCCCACGGCTGTTGCCGCAGACTGCACGGTCTCCTTTCTGCTTGTAAATTACCACGATGTTAGCATCCT
>NW_027508914.1:142500-237500 GCF_051911475.1 Siphateles boraxobius
GCGCGATGGCCCTCGAGCTCGGCTGCCGAAACATATAATCACACACACATTCAGAGTTTTCGTCTTCCCGAATTTGCATTGATTGTTCCTCTTAGAAGTAAGAGAAGGGGAAATGAGAACTCTTCCCTCACGTTTGATTATTTAAAAAAAAAATCTTTCAGCAGAGGTCAGGGCAACTAATAATTGGATTGGTGATGAGATGTAAATTATGGTAATGAATGTAATTTGCTTGTAATTATACAGAATCAAGCGTTCGTCTGACTTGTCTGACACCAAAGCTTAATCTTGCAAAAAGTCGAGAGAAATAAAGAAAAGTTTGGAGCTTTCCGACGCTGTTGGCTGGTGTTGAATCTTAATGAAGGTGCTCTGGCATTGGTCTGTCCGGGTTATTTTCAGCAGTGCAGTGGGAGAGGGAGTGTTTGTAGTGTGTAGTGTGTGTGTGGAGGCCTGTGCACTGAGCAGGGGAGGTCCCTGGTGGGCTCAGAGAGGCACACACTCATTAGTACGGGAGTGTGTTGCGTTCAGGTGCACTACCCTGGGGCTCGCTGCCTCTCTCCATCGCACTTCCGGATCTTTTCAGCTTAGCTCCAGTAACTCTCCACATCCCTCTCGCTCTCCCTCATTAACAAGCCTCCTCTCCTTTCGCTCGGCATAACATCATATCCCATCATGCACTTGGGCGAACCACTTTTTCAGGTGTTTATGTAACCATCTCATGAAACATGACATGAGTTCACACAAAAATGAAGATTCTTTCATTAAATCACCCTCATGCACTTTTAAAAGCTTATGATGTTATTTATCATGGGAACTCTATATAATAAATGGGTGGAATGTTCAAATTAATTGACCCTTCGCAAGGAGTTTGATTGACAGGCGATCTGACCAATCATAATCCGCCATCCCCGAATCCGCCATTTTTGTCCGACAAAGCAGTCAGGAGAGTAAGTTGATTAACGTTGGAGGATTTTAACTTGAAAAACTAAGTGTACTGACGTCTTTCTGTGGTTAAAATAACATTCCTTCTGATGTTCATTCATGTTTATTTGATGCTATACATTAACTAGAAGGAAGAGATGATCGTTTCACGAGCAGCTTTAACTGAGGCTCTACAGCGATCTGTCAGACACATTAAAGAGCCACAAAATGTTATTTATCTTTAAAAAATGATCAAATTTTAAAGTTGAGACTTTGTTTCATATAAAAGCAATCTGGTCTGTCCTGTCAGCGCGTTGTCAGTTGACTCTAAAGGGGGCGGGTCTTTGCGAATGGTCAATTGCTGAAATCCAAACAATGTCTATATTTTCAATCAAAAATACAGTAATATTGTGAAATATTATTACAGCTGTTTTCTATGTTAATATAGTATTAACTGTAATTTACTCCAGTGATCAAAGCTGAATTTTCAGCATCATTACTCCAGTCTTCAGTGTCACATGATCCTTCAGAAATCAGTATAATATGATGATTTGATGCTCAAGAAACATTTATGATTATTATCAATGATGAAATCAGTTGTGGCGCTTTATTCATTTGTAGAAACGTGATGCATGTTTAGCTTGTTCCTCTCACAATAATATAAATGTGACTTTAGACGGCACTGAAATATAGTGCACAAGTAATATGTACTGTACTACTTTTTTGGACACTTAATGGTGTTGATTGTTATACTTCATTATGGAAAGAACAGCTCAAACATTCTGCAAAATATCTCCTTTTGTGTCCTTTAGAAAAAAGAAAGCCAAGTTCGTTTGGAACAAGATTAATTTTTGGCTGAACTATTCCTTTCAAAACCCTCCTGCTGCTCCATCCAGAAATCCTGATAAAATACAGCTACTTCTAAGAAGGATGTAAATGCCTCTCCTGATCTGCGATATCCCACAGCTTTGGTATCAGAACCTCAGAGATGTTTTTTTTTTTTTATGTTTGTCCAGCAATACTGTACCAGAGACTAGCCTCGGGGGTGTTTCCAATCTGATGGCCGGCTGACTCAGTGACGGGTGGGCGATATAAACGTGGTGATGTTTAACAGAGGCTTCCCCGATGACACACCAGATCCTCAGCCATTAGGAGATTGCCTGCGGGGAAAAGTGCAGACACCTGCGGCCAGGCCGGCGTTTATATAATCAATTTGTTTTGTGGCTGGCCGCTCCCTCGCTTTCCTCTAAAGCTGTGGTCTGGTAGAAGTCATTAGGAGGACATGTAGGGACATGAAAACCACACAATGACAAAATTATTTGTGAAAGACTAGCTTTTAACATTCTAGCTAGATATTGACATTATTTGGAGAATCTCGGTCTGTATAAAAGGTGTTCGTTGTGTTTGCCCTTGTTTTGGGGATTGTACATTCATGCGCGTACACACGTATTGTGAATTAATTTGACATTTTTCATGAGAAGTTCTCCTGTGCATAGAAATACAAATAAATCATGCAATTATTAGTAGGGCTGGGTATCGATACATGTGTCCTGATTCGATGTGATTCTGATTCACAAGACCTCAGGTCGATACTCGATTCAATTTGATTCTTGATTTTCGATTTGATTAAATTAATTAAATTAGAAAAATTTCACTGGCCCCACCACAAAAAAGTAATAAATTAATAAAAAAAGTTGTTTTTGTTATTTTTGGCCAATGTGTCCTTGTATTTTAATAAATAATGGTTTGACACCCAAAATGTTTAGATACGAGTGAAATTTAACAATTCTCAATTCCAATTTCGATACCACATACATTTCAAAGATTATTAATGACAAGTAAACAGTCATTAATAAAATAATAAATAAAAACGATAAAACAAAGATACAAATTAAATAGTCATTGCTTTCAATGTTTTTCAGATATTCCTAACAATAGTTTTCATTTAATAAAGTAATCAAATGTAAAATAACACTGCAAATAATCTTTACTGTACATATTAAATAAAGGTTAATCCTTATTAAAGTTACAAAAACATAATTCAGTGACGAGCAGGTAGTGTTATCTTTGATTAACATTAAGAACACAGAAAGCAACAACAGGAATATTAGGCGCCTGTCACTTTAAGACTAATGCCACGGATCCAATATAATGATACACATGCGTTTCTCTACTGATTACTTAAGCCATAACTGACTGTTTACTTGGATACTCGCAAAGGTGGGCATTTTGAGATAAATAAGTGTGAATTTGTCCATTAGTGCAAGGAGACATGAAAGAGAATTCATTTTATTATTTGCACGCTGTCTGAGTCTGTGTGTGCTTCAGGTGTGTGTGTGTGTTCATAAAACTTCTCACACAGCGCATGCAAGTTCTCCTTCACTTGAATGCTTAAGTTTGCAAGGCTTGAAAACACGTGAAAATGATCAACTTTCGTGCCCATGCAGCACTGCTTCGATCGGGACACTGAATGATTGATCGCCGCTATAACATCGAACAAGGTAAATACATCTAGTGGAGAAGACTAGTAATAAGATTAACATCAATCAGATATGATCCATGTTTGTGGAAATAAATACGAAAAAAAGAGAGATTCGTGGCTTTTGAGAATTGATATTGAATCGACCACATAAAAAATAAAAAATAAACGATTAATCAAAAATGTAATTTTTTGGCCCAGCCCTACTTATTAGTAAATGAGGCTTATTGTTAGTGATTCTTGTGATGCAAAGTTCATGCCGTGATCCTAGAGTGTTTTAGGTTATTAATAGCACATTACGAAGGCTGTATTTTCCAGAGGTCGCATTTGTCGTCTGTACATGTCATCGAGGCTGCTTCATTTCAGAAATCTCACCATTTCATTCCAATGTAGGAAATTGCAATAATTTAAGCCTCACGAGGAATAATAGTCAATTTTATAATAGTAATTTTTCTGAAATGAGGCAGCCTCAATGATGTATACAGTCGACAAATGTGACTCCGCAGGGTGTAGTTTTTGAAATTAGACACAATCAGGATGTTGATTGTGGTTGCTAATGTGGTCTGAGTGGTTGCTAGGGCTTGCTATATGGATACTAAGATGTTTTGGATGGTTCCTCATAAGCCAAGTCCAAAAAATATATACTTCAGTAACAAAATATATCATTTCTTCCCTCGGTCTGTGCAGCTGTAGTCCACAATGAGATATGTGGGTCAAATTTCCCCGTCAAAATCACAATCTTTTGTGTGCACATTTCACAACAAATTAAAGTGTCGACACTTTGCACGTTCATGACGCTAAATGAAAAAGAAAGTCACAAAACAAAAATTTAGCAAGTTAAACAGTATTTCAAATAGCTCAAATAAATGAATTGAGACAAACTGACCAGCAACATATTATTTGTTTAAATCACTAACAGTATGAGTAACAGCAATAAAGCATCGATTGCACATTATTATACATGTACTTCAATTGCACAATGCACACATGTATTTTAAATTGCACATGCTAATTCTTACGTTGCCAAATTTCATCACTTTTCACAGTCTTTCACAACCTCTTCTCGTTCTGGTCCAAAGGCTTTGACATCATCTTACTTTCTTCTAACACCAAGAGCAGAATCAGTGTGCCGATATGCATGGCTGAACGTGTGTGATTGCCCATCTGTTTTGGGTTTTGTTTTTGTGATTGTGTCATTTGCACTGCGAGTTTCTCTCTATAGGTCCAACCATCACGTCTCCTCATGCTAATCAGGCTAGCCCTCGAGCATGCCGAACAGACCTCCAACCAGACACTGAAATGCCCTGCAACCACCCGCTCAAATCAAGCTGCATGCCACTGGCATTTCACAAAGTGACTTCTTGCTCTTTGTCATTGAAGTGCCTTTTCGGGAGCGTGTTAGAGCAGTGGTTTATTAGCTGTGTCATCTCTTCATCACGCCACCCAGCTCCATTAGCGACACAATTGAACGCACGGGGAGGGGCGGAGCCTGGGTGCTGGAGTGGGCGGAGCCTGGACACTGGAGTGGGTGGAGCCTGGACACTGGAGTGGGTGGAGCCTGGACGCTGGAGTGGGTGGAGCCTGGGCGCTGGAGTGGGTGGAGCCTGGACACTGGAGTGGGCGGAGCCTGGACACTGGAGTGGGCGGAGCCTGGACACTGGAGTGGGTGGAGCCTGGGCACTGGAGTGGGTGGAGCCTGGGCACTGGAGTCAGTGGAGCCTGGGCACTGGAGTGGGTGGAGCCTGGGCACTGGAGTTGGTGGAGCCTGGGCACTGGAGTGGGTGGAGCCTGGGCACTGGAGTCGGTGGAGCCTGGACACTGGAGTGGGTGGAGCCTGGGCACTGGAGTTGGTGGAGCCTGGGCACTGGAGTGGGTGGAGCCTGGGCACTGGAGTGGGTGGAGCCTGGGCACTGGAGTGGGTGGAGCCTGGGCACTGGAGTGGGTGGAGCCTGGGCACTGGAGTCGGTGGAGCCTGGACACTGGAGTGGGCGGAGCCTGGGCGCTGGAGTGGGCGGATCCTGTGCACTGGAGTGGGTGTAGCCTGGGCGCTGGATTGGGCGGAGCCTGGGCGCTGGAGTGGGCGGAGCCCACTAAATGTCACACCTTATTTAATGAGGTGTGACAACTGCAGAAGGCCTAAAAACACTTCCTTTGCGGATAAGACTGGTTTACTACAGAGAGAGCATTCAGCAGTGTAAAACAGGGAAAGTCAAGTTTGTGTGATTTTTGGATAATATTTATAAATGGCGGTACCAGATTGTAATCTGTACTGTAGCGCTTCGATAGTTATCGTAGTATTGAATTATTAGCGTATTCTTCTACCATGGAATTTCCAAGAATACTGTATTCCATGATATTGTATCTTTCAATATTAAATATGTAATTGTGCATACTTTTTTTGCCTATTTTAAAATTAAGATGACCTTAATCTAACACTCATTAAAGTTAATATATAAAAACACTAATAATTTAATTACACTGTTAAATGTAATATTCAACATATGTTAAAATGAATTTCCATTTTCCATACTTCCACACATTATAATACTGTGATGCATAAATTAACTTTTTAATATTTGAAATTATTGATTTTAGTTTTTAGTGTTTTATAAAAGTTTAAGTTTGGCCAATTCTTGGTTATTTTTAGCCATATCATGTAAATAATTATAGGCTAATTTGTATCAGCCAGAATTTTGATATCAATACATCCATTCATACAAGTTTATTTTTTTTACATTTTTGTTGGAAGAAAGTTGCATTACATTTTTGTTTGTATACTGTACAATCTGATTAGATTAGCCATAACCAGATCATTCACACATTTTACAAATTAATAATTAATAACAAATGCTTCTACTATAAGTATATCCAACCTTATTGGGATTCCAAAGAGTACACTCACGTAAACTGTTTACAATATAGCAGTTCTCAGCAAATCTCAACAATTGATTGTTATATTGTTAAAAAATGTAATTTATATCATCAACACACACACACACACACACACTCACACACACACACACACACACACACACACACACACACACACACACACACACACACACACACACACACACACACACACACACACACACACACACACACACACACACACACACACACACACACACACACACACCTCTACTGCTTGATTGCTTGTATTCAACAAGTGTCATGAGGCATGAAGATATTATAAACATCAACATCATGATTTTCTCTAGATCTGCTTGAAACTCTGCGTGTTGTGAAAACCGCTGTACAAATACTTGACTAGCGACTCCCTCACAATGTTTTACACAGCTGAATTTCTTCACAGGTTAACAACTCACATTTTTTCAGCTTCTCCTTTCTCTTGTCCTCCTCAACACTAACATGCTAAGTCAACGTGTGTGAAAGAAACGGCCAGATCCAGCTCAAAGTGCATCTGTGTGTGTTGCAGTGTGTGTGTGTAGCAGTGTGTGTGTAGCGGTGTGTGTGTAGCGGTGTGTGTGTAGCGGTGTGTGTAGTCTCAGCTCTACAGCAGAGACACGTGGAAGATCATTAGCAATGTCACACAGTCATCTGCATTCATCGAGCACGTTGCATTTCAAGTCCTTAATTCAAGCCCGACTACAAAGCCAAGTTCACTTCAGTCGGATCAACTTTGTGAATACAAACTAAGGCGGATCACTTTAGTTCTGCCAATTCCCATGGTGCTGTCAGAATAAAACACCCTCATGATTTGTGCTTGTGTGTTGAGAAAAACAGGTGCAGACGTCACAACTCTGGAGTTCATTAGAGTTTGCAGTGAACATGTCTACTCTGCTCTTTGAAAGTTTTCTACACATGTTGTCATGCGAGGATCAGAACCGGGGATCAGTTTAATCAGACCTCTCATTAATCTGCTAATGATCTGTGATTAGATGGAAGCACACTCACACACTCCGTTTCCTATTCAGACTCGCTTGGATATGCGTTGCAGAAAACTGGCTCTGCCGGTTTTCAAACGTTGTTTCTGTGTTTCCGTGCTTTTGAACTACAGCCCTGTCACTAACATGACGTATTAGCCTTTTAACACGCTCAGATTAAAATGTAAATGGGCCGTGTCCAAGTCTGAATTCAGGCGGCAGCATCTCTTAAAGAATTGGTTTCGCGAGCTTCGTTTTCCACGAGTGGGCGTGGTTTCAGCTCAGACACGCCCCCAGCGTTTGACCACTGCTCATTTTTTCAAGATTTTGATAGTTTATTTTATGTACTTGTGGCTTTTTTATCGTTCAAATTTGGCTGGGTGGCTAATAACACATTTTTCTGTGGTGTGACAAACTCAGAACACATACTTCATTTTGACTTTACAGGGACTTTAAGGTGTTTTGAGATGTTTTGATTTCCTCTAGATCAGCGGTTCTCATCAATGCCACAACAGCATTGATTGTCCACAACTGTCCACAACAGCGCTCAAAGGCCGCATGAATGTTCCAGTTGTTTGTGATTTACTGCATAATGATGAAAGATAAGGATTTTTAAAAATATATTTTACTCATAATTTCTACCTAATAAAATATTTTAGCGTTTGGCATAACTTGAATATATATATATATATGTATATATATTTGCATTTAAGTAATTTATTTTTATTTTTCATGAATACATACAATTTTAGTTAAGGATGATAAAATAATAAAAAAATACCCTCAACACGAATTCAATAATTTCTATGGAGATGAAATACAAGATTTGGGATTGTGATGCCCTATTTTGTCAGCAAAAGTGGAGAGAACATTATCTTTGGGTCTAATCGACTTGATTTCAAACTTACTCGTCTCTTACTAAAGATCTTATGCATTCCTTTCCGCCTAACAGTGTACAAGCATCCTCAGTGTGGGCTCAGTCCCATAACAGTGCTGGTCTTGTCAAGTGTTAGTAAATTGGTGAGTTGATTTGCATGCGTGGTTGAGTCGCCTCGGGCTCATCCTGGCATCAGTGAGTCTCAGGAATGGTGTTTTTGGAGCTCATGTCTGGAGGCTGTTTCCCTCACTAACCACACGCCACCTACATTACGTACGCAAGACAAAAAAACAATGATGACCAGAGGGATGTCACGTGTCAAGAGCACAACACCATGATGAATAAGGCAAATAAAAAAAGAGAAGTACGTAACGGCACTCTATAGATCAGCGACCTTGTGTTTGAAATATGTCTTGCTAATGAAATGCTCTATCTCTTGTGTGTGAGAGAGAAATGGCATGAGTAGGTGACTCAACCCACGTATTGTCAACCGCATAAGATGGAGCAGCCGTTACACATGAGAAAGTCCATGCTGGAATTTCCTGGGAGTCGATGTCTCGCCCGGGAAACTCTTAAGTGCTGTTTGTTTTAGGCTTCGCGCAAACCCTCCCGTTTTATTATAGCATTCTATCATAGGTGAACTCACGCTATGGCCAGATCTTTACTGATACGTTTAAGAAGAAATAATGGGGCCAACAGATCATTAGGCCAGTGCTTTTTTTGGCTCTTGAATCGTTGCTTTGATCTTAGGGAAACATTTTTCCTTGACCATTTTGCGGTTGTTATTTTTGTCGATGTGCACACTGGATTTGAGGATGTATGGGAAAGATGAAATTCTTCAACAATGTTCAAGTTTTAACAAGTCATGCTGACGACGTTTAAAACCAGAAGAGCTTAAAAATGTGTCCGTCATTTGAAATAATGTATGAAAAGGAAATAAATAACTATATGTTTTGCTTTGTGTTCATTTTAAGACTTTTTCCCCCTCTCACTTTCGCTCTCGGAGGAGTGAGCATGTATTTGCCACTAGTGTTTACTTTACTGAATGAAGAGAATATTGTCTTTTTGGGCTTCTGATGTTTTTCTAAGCTTTTGGGTGAAGATTTCAACAATGATTGTGGATGCTAGAAAACATGGTTAGAATAAAAATTGTTTGAGTTGAGTTTAGTAAATGATGTTTGACTGCAGTCTTTGTTTATTGCACTTCTGTTTAGGGACACACTTTAGTTTACCATCCTATACTCACTATTAACTTGTTGCTTATTAGCCTATTACTAGAATATTGGCTTGATAAATTGATAGTTGTTGACATTAACTTGTATTTTTTATGCAATTCTCTTCTTAGATCATATACTCTTGAAAATAAAGGTTATTTTTTTGGCATTGATGGTTCCATTAATACTTCTATGTAACCTTTCTATTCCACAAAAAGTTCTTGGAAAAAGGTTTTTTAAGTTCCTCACATAAAAATGGATCTTTTAACTCTTTACCCACCAGCGGGGTTTTGTTTTTAAAGCCAGCCCCTGCCAGCTTTTTTAATAATTTCCACACTAGTTTCATGACCCCCAGAATATTTTGTTGTACGAATATCTGAACATGCAATATATAAAAAAAAGAAAGAACCCATCCTCTGCTTAAAAAAAAAAGTTTTATGCTAGCTTCATGCATTCTTTTTTACTCAACATTTCAATATGGGTAAGTTTAAAAAAACAAACAAAAAAATGTTAAGCAAAAAGCAGAGAAAATCATGTTTTTGTCAAAGACTGCGTCTGGATTCAGAACGATGGTCATAACACAGATGGAGTAAATCGAGTCCATCACCTCAAAACTTCACAGTCCTGTAGCTCGTCCTGGGTCAACATTTCATTCAGTAACATTAGGCAGTTCTGATTTATATGATGTTTAATGTTGGTGATCGCGTTTTTTTTTTTTACATATGAATATAATTTCATGTGCTATCGCTTGTTTCAGACTCAGTAATCTTTCAGAAAATGCATAATTGCGCCCCCTACCAGCGTCGATGGCGAGGAAAAAGTTGAGAACTGTTCACTGAAAGGTTGTTAATGGAACACAGAATGGTTCTTCTTTGGCTTCATTCTTTTGGCACCTTTATATTTTAAGTGTATGAATCTGAAGTCAGATGGCCGGTTTGGGCACAGATGGTATCAAAGTTGGACTGACATTTTTCAGCTCTTTCAGATCTACTGTCTATTTACAGCTGATGGCGTTATGATGACACAGCACATTGCCATCGACTAGTCCATCAAGAGACAATTTTGTTTTATTATTATTATTATTCTTGTATTATAGGAAAATTGCACAATTATACCATCTGTTCTATTACCTTGATCTATTTTATTGTACATGAAAATATGCATATGCACAACCCATAGTGATCCATTGTAGTTGTTCTTCACTGGGAGTCTATGTTGGATACCAGTACACTTGGTTTTAGCGTGTCTACAGTAATTAGTTTGGACATCATTAGACACTGAAAAAAAAATAATATAATTTTTTTTAAACAACTGTTCTACTATTCAAACAGCAAACATTACACCCAAAATAAATGACGTAAGCGCTTTAACATTTTAGACTTTCTGATCCGCTTGCCTGATAGTCTTCTGTTGTACGTTCATTACTGTACATGTTTCAAATAATTTTTACTTTATTAAATGTATTAATAGGACATTGTTGAAAATAACTGTTCATAATTAAATCTGTGAAATATTTCTTGAGCAAGTTAACTTCTTATTATTGTATGTGATATTGCATGGTTTCATGCTGAACTGTGACTTGGCATTAACACAACATCAAAGTCGTATTTCCTATCTTTCCCTTTTCCCAGTCAGCACTCCTTCACGCTCCAAATACTGGCTGAAATACCATTTGCTATAGAAACTTCAAGGGTGTAATCTGAGAACAGATTGAAACATTATCTCCTTCCAATTTACAACATCTGCTCATTAAACTAACGTCTGTGTGTCTGAACTAAGCATTTGTCTTTGTATTCGTATTCATACTTTTCCTCTGTGTCAGCAGCAGAATAGTTGGATTTTTCCCACCTCTCCCTCTTTCATTGTTTCTCCGTTCCTCTCCGTTCGTCCAAACATGTGGTTTTGACTAAAACACACGGGGGTAGGAATTATTGTAATTCTCTGTTCATGACAGTTTAATAAGTAATCAACAGTAAGAGCACAGAAACGGTCCCGTGATCACATCGACAGACAGCATTTGAGCTTCTGCTCAGCTTTCCTGTGGTGTACAGTAAACGTTTCAAACGTTTTAGACAACAGTGGAGTTGAACATGTCATAGAAACGTCATCATATTGTGGACCGTGGGAAAAGTGCTTATCTTCGAGTATGTTTTGTTCTTATTTAATGTTGTCTCTGTCACAGATAAGCACTTGCACACACTCGTCTGACCAGAGGTGATCCTTCCTGACCTTTCCGTCCGATAACTCTTTGCTTTTGTTTGGACAATCTCCACTCAGATTAAAGCATCTGTATGTGTTTTTACATCACTAGTGGTGCCAAATATGTGCAAAAAATACATAAATATATAAAAACCTTTCATTTCCACTGATAATGATTGAACATGTTGAAGAGGAATGGTGAAGAATTTGTAATGTTATATACAAAAAAGTATTTTATGCTCATTATGCATTTATTTGATCAAAAATACAGTAAATAAATAATATATATTATTACAATTTAAAATAACTATTTTATGTGCAAATATATAGTAAAGTGTAATTTATTCCTGTGATCAAAGCATCGTTACTCCAGTCTTCAGTGTCACATGATCCTTTAGAAATCATTTTAATATGAAATCATTTTAATATGATGAGTTTTTACTGTGACCCCAAACTTTTAAACGGTAGTGTATATTCTTTAAAATACATATTCAGCTAACTCTCATTTATTCAACGCCAACTTTTCGTCATCCAACCTAAATTAATTTCCCCCTATATTATTCTGCACTGAATATCCATTTTCACTTATAAACATGTTTGAGTATGCAAGTAAAACGGATTGCAAGCGACAATTCACGTTGACTTTGAATTGCATTGATTGGTTCTGTTTTGAAAGACAGTGAACGCTTGTGTGTTTGACTGACAGCGCGGATCGAGTTTTCCGTAGCGTTGAGGGAACGCTTCTATGGTATTTACATTAAGAGAGCTGTGTGTAGTTCTAGCTCAGCAGAAATGTTTGGTTAGCTGATTATCTCTTCTCCAGGGACTTCTGTTCTCGGTCCTCTCCGCTGGTCTACTGGTGACACTGGGGTGTTGCCACTGGGTGTTGAGTTAATTGCTCTCCCCCGTACAGCTCTGATTGCTGTCTCCAGCATGTGGGAAACGTCGACCCAGATGAGTCAGGATTCATTTCGTGAAACCCAGGCTTGAGTTTCCATGCCTTCCTCCCTTTCATACACATACTCTTTCCACTTCAGCCTTGCTTTATCAGTCCTCCTCCTTGTGTCTTTCTCATCTGAATCTGGAAGCAGTAATATCTCCAGTAGATTTGTTTCAGTTTAATGCAGATCCTCCCAGCTCACTTAGTGTTGTTAACATTTATTTGTTGCCCTTCAGAGAGTCAGAGAAGGCATTGCTGTTTCTTTATATGTCCGTACAGAAAGTGTGTGTGGATTTATGTCTGACTTTGCAGTGCTTCTGCTCAGTAAGGTTTATAAAACACATCTGAGGTTTTAAGTCATCATGTAAGATTACTTTGCATTTAGACTTGTGTGAACGCGTGCATTTCCCATTAGAGTCACATGGGAGATGTGATCTTTTCCAGATCTCTTTTGAGATCTCTTTTTAACCTTGTGTTGACTAGACAGTGTACACAACCGTCCGGCTGTCCAAACCTTATCCTCAACATTTACTTCTGTGCTTATGTAGAATTTACTATTATGAATAGAGTCAGACATATTTATTTACATTAACACCTAAGACTTGTGAAGCCGTAATATATTTCCTCTAGTGATGCACCAATAATAAAATATTAATTGACAAAGATATGACAACATTTTCATGTAATTGCGGTAACCATTAAATTAATGTAATGATATGCAATTTTGAAACATTACAAACTAAAATCAATCGTTGTAAATGTTACAAGTAAATTTATGCATCACAGCATTATAATGTACAGTATGAAGTATGTTTTTATTATTAAGTGGATTATTTCATATTTATTTTGGAATATTCATGTTTTTAAATATTAAATTTAAATCAGTGTTGAATGATGGCAAAGGTAATCTAAAGGTAAACATAAAAGAAATTAACATTTAACTTACAATTAAATATCCAGTATCGGCTGGTATGAATACTATATATATATATATATATATATATATATATATTAGAGGTGGGCATAGATTAATTTTTTTAATCTAGATTAATCTCACTGGAATCTTGGAATTAATCTAGATTAAAATGGCTCATTTGAATTATGCCGAAGGCATTCAGAATATGTGTGCTACCCAAATAATGACTAAAAGTAAGTCTTTGAGAATAGTTTGCCTCGCGTAGGGATGTGAATTTCTGCCAAAAATGCTATTCGACAATAGAGGAGCAAAAGTCGAATATCGTTCAAAAAAATAAAATAAAAATAAATAAATAAATAAAACGCACAATTACAATGACAGAAAGGGAGGCCAATTTCATCTTTAGCGATTTGTCATCAAACAAACTGTTTATTATTAAAAAATAATAAGCACGACGTAGCTACAGTCCGTTTTTGCATTGCCAAACCAGATGGAAAGATCAAAAAATAATGTCATATGTCATAATGATTTTATGTGAACCTGCCTTTACCGGCAATAGCCTCCTCCTTTTCAACAAATTAGTTTCAATCAATGTAAACTATTCGTGTGACTATGCCCCTGCGCAATACATTACCGCGGGATGGCGGGTGTTCATTTCATAAACTGTAATGTTAGTTTATTTAATCTGTTAACCTTTGCCAGTGCGCCGACGCTCTGAAGTGTTTTTTTTTTTTTGTAGCCTATAAATTAATGTATATGTCCAACGGATAATGTCATACTTGTTAGTAGTGCTATCGTTGCGTAATAATCTGTTTGGTTGTAAAATGTATTACCTGAATGAAATGAAATCGAATGTATCGTCCTGTGGAATCATTCATTCACAGACAGCTTACGAAGATTTTCAACTAATAAAGATCTTCATCGCTGGCAAAAATATGATGCATTTGCAGATTTGCTTTCACTAGACTAAACTGTAGCTCTTGGTGTTCTTAAATCTTCCTGTTACGAATCCGAGTCGAGTGTGATTGAACGCGCTTCAGACGATTCAGTGCGTGAGGAACTGAACAGATCATTCAGACTGATTCGCAAACCGATTTAGACAGATCTGCCAAATTGTTTGATGAAGTCTTTGAACAGAATCGACTCAAAAGAGAGATTCATTTGTAAATTGAGCATCGCTCATGCCCATAAAAAAAGATACAGCGCGCTTGGAATAAACTCATTTAACAGGATGTAAAGGAAAATACCCTGATGCGCGATTTGCGCGAAAATATAACGATATTCGAAAAAGCTATTTTATGATCCCAACCCAACTTTGAGAATAGATTAACGGCGATATTTTTTTTATCGCCCGATAAGAGTCTCACGTTAACGCAGCACGTTAACGCCGATAACGGCCCACCACTAATATATATATATATATATATAAGTGCATCACTAGACTCCTCCAAATGTCTTGCTTAATTTAATTTTAGTGAACTATAACCATTAAAACATTTGTTGCCTAAAATAAACTTTAATTTACATAAAATAAATATGAAAAATCAGCTAGATCAAATAACATTTCTCATTTTTTATTTAGTTGATGTACTGAACTTGATGCACTAAAATAACTAAATCTAAAACTGCAATAAAAAATGAATAAAAACTACAGTATATAGACATATTAAAAAAACTGACTAAAACACGCAACAAAATGACTAAAGTGTTAAAAATAAAAACAAACTTTTTTAAATATGTATGTGTATATATATATACTATTATCTCAACGATCCTATAAAATAACACTACTGGAGACACACAGAAAAAACTATAATTTTAAAGTTGAAGGTTGAATTTTGACAGTTGTGTCTGGAAGTTTGAGTATCTTTCTCTCAGTCTCTCTGTACTTGAATCTCCTTATCTTTCACTCTCATATTAATTTTTTTTTCAGTTTTGGTTTCTTATCACCACACTCTCACTTTCACATCTACAGACTGGAACCTCTCACATTCCAGCGTGTCGAATCGCACAGACGCTGCCCTGTCGCAATGCTCCAGCACTCAAGCAGGACACTCACTCTTTCTCTACATCTGCCTCCAATCCTCCCAGCGTGTCCTCCAACATTCATCCCTAGAGAAAACAAATCCACACTGTATACAAAACTGAAACTCTGCCTTATTCAGATCTACTCGAGATTAGCCGCCTCTAAATTGAGCATAACCCCACTATTCAGCGTGTGACAGTCATCTCAAGTCTTGCTTTTTGAACAAATTCCAACATATTCCTTTTGAACACTTTCCCAGTTGCCCAATTCAATAAAACGTCTATTTTTCCAAAGTTAAGCTACCTCCTTTAGGACGACTTTTTGTACCCCGTTGGCAAATGCAAATGTGGGTTGAGATATAGTTGAAAGAGGTCCCTACCTAAACCTCCAGAGATATCAATATGGATGCTCTGGTGACACTTGACTCTTTAAAAAAGAGTTCCAGCAAAGACATTATTTCATATTTTATTAACTCAGCCCCTTCAATTAGACTCCTCGGCCCTCTAAATGTTCAGTCGCTGGTCAGTCCTTGAAGCATAGAGTTTTTATCCATCAGAAAACCAAGGTCGTATTTGTAACATCCATAGAAATCCATAAAATTATGCCTGGTTTAGCCAATCATTTCATTTGCAACATATGAAAGGCGACAGAAGGGAAAAAGGATGAAATGGGAATTACAGGCTTGGCCTATACCTGCTTCTGCTCATCTCATGTCCTCTCCCACAGCCTGATCAGTATTCCCAGCATTCCCCGTCCTCTCCATTACCCACTACTGGCAGCCAGTCAGGGACACTTTCTTTTGGCAGGTAAGCGGCCCACAAGGACAAAATGGACACACGGGCAATTTAAATGATTGGAAGCAGTAAGTAATATATTAGAGAGCCCTGTGTTTGAAAAGTCAGAAGTAAATTGCACGTTATTAGTGCCAACTCAGCGAAGCAGAAAACACAAGGTTTATAGAGGAACGAGTTAAAGTTAGAGATGCGAAAGATCAGTATGAAGATTCTTCGGTATCTCGTAGATTTTAGAGTAAAGGTCGTGATTGTGAATGAAGGCTTTGTGGTGCATCGTATCGGAGATACCAGTGAATATTCTCCCTCAATTTCAGACTAATCCCCAAATCTCTGCCACACGGCCCTCAACGAGAGGCGGTGGCTTAGAGATGTAAATATGATGTCTGAGAGGGCGTCCCTGGTGAGTTTAACCCCATCTTTGGAGTCTAGGTTATTTGCAGGCCTGTGTTTCCCCCTCTATTCATAATCCTCCATGGAGAGCTGAAATTGGTGCTTGGTCTCATTAGAGGGCCTGGTCATACCCCTAACACACCTGAGATCGATGGGTACAGGCCTTTAAGTGGTCGTCTTGGTTATTAAACGCAGGGGAAGCCAATTTCTGGCCGAGGAAAGCTAATCCGATCTCACATTAGGAACCCATATTGGCTGGAGTGGCGCGATAGGGAGAAAGGGATGAAACGGGGTTGTGTGTCCTCTATGTGTACTTACTAGATGGGCTGTTCAACAAAAGCAATATTGTCAGAGCAGAATCACATGCTTTCTGCAATCCATGCTCTTATTGTACTTCTAAAAATGGCCAGTTTAAAAAAAAATGCAGACATTTTCTCATATTAAAATATTTTAAACTCATGTGATTTCCACCCCAGTATCGTTTGTGCATGAGAGAGTTGGTTGATGTATTGATAGAGAAGTCACATGACACACTTTTGGCTTAAGTAACTGATATTTTTGTCTTTGGATGTGAAAAGTTGAAGATTAATTTTGCAGAACATCTTTGAGTCACATTAATTACGCCAGGAAAAGAGAAATATTTACCCGCATTGAGCAAATTAGTATAATAATGCAACATGTTGCAGATGAGCATGTGGTTTGATTCTCTTCAAAGATTTTGTGATTAGATTCTTAAAACAAAATCAAATAAGGAGATGAACACATGCATCATATGAGCAACCACCTGCTCCCAGGAAATATTCAAAGAAATCTGCTGTAGTCAAACTAGGAACGTTGGCACCAAAAACAGAAAAGACCAAAAATTTGACAGAAAAGAATGTGGTATGTTGAGAAGTTCCACGTGGATTCGTTCAGGCCTCATCTTCAACATGATTTAAAATATTTGTTCAAAATTGGTGCTTTTCCCAACATTTCCACAGACAGGTTCCACAGACATATTTTGGCTTCCTTCATACTTCTGCATAGATTTTTGATGTTACTGATCAGATGCGATTTGGCCGAGTTCAACAACCCTGTCACATTCAATAAAACATTGTTTTTGCCTTTGTTGCGATGTTCTCTGAAAGCCCCATTAGTTCCCGCTCCCATTATCTGCAATCCGCATGTCACTTCTTGTTTGACTTTAGTAATATGTAATGTAATTTTATGGAGGCCGAGACAACGTATTTGGATGTTATTTGATCTTTTATTTTTTTTCTTGAGACCCATCTCTGTGCGTTTCGAGCCATCTTGGCCTTAAGCTAATTATTGAATGTAATCACAGACATAGGTTAGAGTTATACAGTTACACTTCGACTGAGGGGCCTCGTCATTAGAGCCATGAACTGAATGTGAACTGAACACCGACAAAAGGAAGTGTATTAAAAATCATTATTGAGTTCAGTTCGTAATTGAATAATAGGGCCTCCCTTGGTCTGGTGAGTATTTTTGTACGGCCTCAGGCTATTCGGATTTCACGGTTCTGTTTTCATTGGGACCTCATGCGGTGAGTTGTGGCCTGACCGAAATATTCTATGTCTGTAAAATTTTGACATTCTGTAAGCTGCATATGCATGCGTACGGTATCAGATGGTAGTCGCAATATGGGCATATGCTGTGGCAGGACGTTGTTGAGGGATGACAGGTGGTTGCTGGGACATTTGCATAATTATGGATGTACCACATACACTTGTAGCAAGTCATAAACTTGGTGCCAGGTGGCAAGACACTAACAGTAAATCTGCCTGTCGACACTCAGACACAACTGCAGATGACATGTGAACGCTTTACTTTCATGCTGACTGTGGATAACGCAAGGTACAGGCAGTAGCAAGGGAAAAAAAGGGAGGTTATTTTTTCCCCTCGGGTCTAAAATGTCACTGTCTGTGGCTATTTTAATCTGAACTGGTTTGATATGTTCTATGATATTCATAAAATGGAGAACTTTAAATGAAATACTGTACTCTCATGTCCATTATATTGCCAACTGTGGCAATTTGCGATCTACATTTGCAATTCACCTTTTGCTTTCCCTGGAAGAAATTATGTCAACAAAAAGGCTTGAAATTACATGATGGCGACAGAGTTGTCATTTATAGGTGAATTGTTCCTATGATGCATTATACAAAATTTCCAATATTCCTAGAATCAGATCGAGTAGCTTTCCAAGAATGTGAAGTCCAACAAAATGTATCAGTCTGCTTGTCTGTTTTCACGTTCCATACGGAATGTTCATTGACTCTTTCCTGTTGTGAGTCATTTGAATCATTCGTTCAACCGATTCATTCAAAAATTCTGATTCATTCAGGAACAAAATAAATTAGTGAGTAACTTAAATAATTCCTTCAGCGGATTCGTTTAAACACTTATTCATTTAGTAATGAAACAAATTGGTACTTCTCAATTGGAAGGCTGGTTCCTAATAAGGTTGCGTCCATCCTAGACCAGCTCATCTGAGGCTTCTAGACAAGTCTTCTCCTCAGCATTAAACGCTAGAATGAGCTGATCTAGAAAGTCTGCATGGCACGTCATGAAGGTTTGTGCTTTGGATACCATTGATGCATCCTTCAAAATATTCTGAATGAAGGATGCAATCGAACGCCACCTTTCCTAGGATCCTTTAAATATGTGGCAGGGGGAACAAGCGTGCCAAGTGTCACTCTACCAGCCCATGACTCTGATAGTTAACAGGTTAAAGCAATACTGTAAGCCATTTATATAAAAAAAAGAAGCAATACATATATACATAGGCCAGTATTATTTTATGGTTACAGTTATATTCATTGTTATCAGGCATTTTTATATATAATGCTTTAAATAGAGCAACATAGTAACGAAACGCGTTTGTCCGTTTAGGGCCACCGTAGAAACATGTCGGCGCATTTCAATGCAAGGGAACCCGCGGTGTGTGTAGACAGAAACTGCTCATTCTAAGGTAATACAAATATAACGGTTCATTAAGTAAGTCTTTTTCAAGGTAGTGAGGAAACACGCTCTGTAGCGCTGTGTGTTCGTTGTCAGCTACACTAGAAACATGACCACACAATATGTCGGCCTCCACAGAAGGAGCCCGTGGTTATGGAGATATAAATGTCTCATTCTAAGGTGATAAAAACATAACGGTTCATTATGCAAGGTCTTTATACACCACTGAAAACATAGTTATGGATCTTTTATTGAATTGCTGTCAATAGATCCTCAGAAATATTACACAATGCACCTTTAATAGAACGTTTTAGTAAAAAGTAAAAATAAGTCTAGTTTGTACATGCCCACGAGCACAGAGCCCTACAAACCAGAGCAGCGATCTGAGCTGTGTGAGACGGGAAGAGTGAACCGGTATCTGACTAATCCCCCCCCCACCTGCCCTGCAGTTCAAACCCATTACAGCTCCGCAGCGCAGGGACACCTCTGTCTCGCCTCTCCCATCTTTCTCGGAAGCGTGTGTGGTGTGCGCGTGCCACAGAACAAGCCCAGCTAAATGCTCCTATTGCCACCGCCTTTCTTTGCAATGCTCAAAGGAACTGGCTTTGTGTCAGACATAAATGTACTACTGTGTCCCTATCACACTTTTGCGGGACTGAAAAGGGCCTTTCTGTAGGAAATCGAGCCGGAGTGTTGTGTTTGTTATCTGTGGTCATATGGGAAGGATGTCTTATTGCACCGAAGTGAAGATACCCCAGTTTTTGGAGTGAGATGCATGAAAATATGCTGTTAACCAGATCTTTCTCATCTCTCTGTTTCAGACATGCCCTTGCATGTACGGCGTAGCAGTGACCCAGCCCTGGTGGGTCTTCCCGAAGCCCAGCTTCAGCCAGAGGAACCATCTCGTAAGAATCCCACACGCTGGTCCACCACGGCAGGGTTTACGAAAGCCAACACCACCAGCGGAACCAATAGTCTTGAGCGAAAGGTGAGTTTTCTTATATTCTATTCTATTTTTCTATCACTCAAACCAACATTTTTTTTTATTGGAAACAACATACAGAATATTAATTTAACTTTCTGAACTTGCTTAAAAGAGGATGTTGTAATTACACCTATGGAGGCAAAATCATCTTTCTTCTTCATCTTCTTCACCATTTCAAACATTTTAAAGTAGCCATGGATATTATGCCCACTTGCATATAATAATAATTGCTCTAAATGGCGATCACATCAAGGATTATAATCATAACCGTGCGGCGCATTGTGCGCTAAGCAATCTCCAGTGGGCTCGATCAATCGCAACTGTTTCGGCTCCGTCCCATGGTAGGTCGACGGCACGCAAGTCTTCGATAAATATACGCCACCATGTTTGTCTCGGGCATCCATCCTTCCGCTTCCTGTGGGATGGCGTCCACGACATGGCCATCTTTGGTAATCGTTCAGGGAATAGGCGAAGAAAATGGCCCACAAAACGAAGACGGCTCGTTGACGTCATTGGCCAAGGGGTGGGTAACAGTTCTTCTGTATATTTCCACACTACAGCTATAATGATAACTAATCACTTTCCGAACGATTTCTGCCTGATAAACGATAAAAACATTGACAGCCAAACACAATCAACCCAACTTTAAAGAGCTCGAGCATTTAAAACAGCAGATGACATAATTGCATCACGCGCTTATAATAAACATAACATTATTGACCGTCGATGTGGGCGCTAATACGTGTATCGTTATAGTTAGCTTTATAGTTATAGTTCTTGGTTTGAATGGGCCTTAATATTAGAGAATTTTTTTTTTATGCTGGGGCCACACGACAAGATATTCGGGCCGATTTCTCCACTTCCGACAATCCTAAATGAAGTTCCGATTATCTTGATGGTTCTACATATTATATTATCAGTTTTGAACATGTTGAATATTTACGATCAGAAATCCTGATGTGTGAGGAGAACCCCGAGGACAAATGCGCACGTACTCTGTTGATTGTCAGGTGGAACGAAACAGTACCCGATCAAAAAGCGAGCTGACCGAAGACGAAAGCATTTACATGTAAAGTCCATGCTCCCGCAGTCTCCATGACTTCACCCAAACCCTTTTCTTTTTCCTGTGAATATTCTGTCAAAAGCATTCTAAACATTATCATAGCAATTTCTTTCTGCCTATCGTCCGCCATGTTTTCAAACCTGAAGATTGTGCTAGATTTCCCATGTTTACAGTCGGGACTGTGTGCCCAAAAAATCTGTTTGTGTGCCACGATGTGAAGAAAACACACCACACACTATAGGAGCAAAACTGTTAAATCTAGGATTTTTTTGTCCTCATGTTTGTGGTCTCTCACATTTTGAACATAGATTAAATAAGATTTTAAATATCTTTTGGTGTGGCCTCAGCATTAGCTAGCGGTGGGCGGCGATCTACATGTATAAAAGTTTAAAGCTTAAAGTTTTTTTTAAGCTATAGGTTAAAAAAATCATATTTACCCAATTAGTGAATATAATTTTGCAATCTAAATTTGATGAGTTAAAAAGACTTATAGTTATATTATGTTTTTCACACAACACCAGTGTAGTCTGACTCACAGAAAATAAATAATTTTAGCAATTACTTCTATCTGTTATCTTTTTAGGTCTAGCATTACTTTAGGAAATTCTCATTAGGACATTATTGTTTTTCCTACATCAGTGTGTTATTGACCAAAAGAATATTGTGATTTAGATTCTGCTTAATGATTTAGATAATCCTTTATATTAACTTTTTTTTTCAGTGACAGGCTGATATATCTTACAGACTCAATAACTAACTATTTTAGTAACTATTTTAGAGGCTCAGTCGTTGTAGGAGTCAAATCCTCTGCCAGAATTTCATCTGAGGTCAAATTAAATCGCAACGGTCAATATTCGGCAGTCGGTGAACATGTCAAACTAACGATCAAAAACTTCAGATTCTTTTAGGATTTGCAAAATTTGTCTCAGACGGCCAAAACCGCACAGTGTGCACCCGACTCCGGTTTTTATCTGGCACAAATTGAAGCAATTTACACCAATTGGAGCATTTTTAGGACAACTTGTAAGAAGTGGCTTCCCTTTACTCCATCTCATTCATCGTGAGATATCCTAGATGACCGTTGCCACCGCTCATTGTTGACCTGGAACTCTCTTGGTTATGGAACCATAAGTCTTTGCTGTAAGAAGAATGGGATCTGCTTTCTTTGTTTGTTGCTTCCCTCTTGATTCTGGCCTCATTGCGATGGTCAATGCCTTTGGCTTTAAATGAATCAGAGAGGCAGATTCTGTTTTCCTCCCTAGTCTCCCTACGGCAACCAATGAAAAAGAGGCCAATTATCCTTGCAAAATGGCTGCTCTTTTGCAGTGATGACAGGCCTTCAGTGCTTTGAAACAGCAATAGTCCAAATTAAAAGAAGGGCAAAGGGGATGGAGCGAGGGAAGATGGAGTACTCCGAATGTGACACCGCAACCCTCGATGAGATTAGCGCTTCTCATGCCGTTCACTAGTAATCCTGTTTAAAAGCACTTTGCTTGTCGGTTTCTTCCATAATCCAAACGCTACACTCTTATTTTAGCAGAGCAGAAGAATTAAGCTGTTATTTTTTACCTTTCGTTCTGCACCGGATCATTTATTTCTTGATTGTTTTTGGGGGATTTCGTAAGAAAAGCGTATGGTGTCTGGAAGGTCTGTTTTTGGTTGATACTGTCAGATGACGATAAGCAACCGGGTGAATATAAATGTGCTCTATTTTAGCACCAGTGAATTCGTGAAATGAACATAAAGGTGTTAGTTCACCTTGAAGTAAGAATAGCTGGCACTGTGAAGTAATGTAGCATATTTGCATTTTGGTTGTCGGCTGATATATGCAGAAAATAGTTCTTCTCCAAAACTCTCCAAAGCTTTTTTTTGGATGCATCTTACAACTTTTGAATATAACTATCTCATTTTATCTGGCCAAGACTTGCAAGTCTGAGCGTCAATGACTGTCCAAGATAAAGAAAATAATTAAAATATGTAGCCTAATTTAAAAATGTGCGTCAGGTTTTTTTTTTTTCAATGTCGTGGTGTAACCATCAAGGCAAAAGCAAAATAAATAATATCCTTACACCTAGTTTTTTTGACATTTTACAACCTGAACTAACCTTGCCATGTTTATTTATTTAATTAAAAATATATTCATCATATAAAATATGCATTTTAATCATTGTGTATACATTGCATTTTAATGTATTTATTTTCTATTATGTTGTATTCAGATTTCTATTAACATGAAATTTTAGAGCATAGCACTATCATTGAGTGTAGATCCTCCTTATTGGCCAGAATGTGGCCCGTTCTGTGTTTTTACAAAGCATTGTTTGGTCTTCGTGGATATTCTCTCATATGGAGCGTAACATCTGTCTCTCAGTATCTCTTCCTGAACTGTAAGAAACCTATAGGCCTCCTGCTGCATTTGGAGGCTTTGTCGAGGTAGGCCAATGCCTCAGTCACTACAGCATGCTCATTCATAAGGCCATCTGTATGAATTCTTCACTCATCCTATGGGCCATTGACCTGGTTTTCTTCATGTTCCTCGCTGTGTCTCTTCCTCCTCTATTTTATCCTGCTGTTTAATGTCAGGATTACCTATATAGATCATTATGCCATGCAGGAATATCAAAATCACTTTGTGTTCCAACACTGTATGGGGTCGCGGTTATGTCCGGCTGTGGATTGGCTCATGCTATAACTCTTTTTCTTCGTCATTGTTCAGACTAGGTCATTATCCAACAGTAACGGTGCTCAGGCTTTCTAGGATAAGGCCCTGTGTGTCACAGGATAACCTGTTTTAGGTTTGCTTTAAAAACTTTTCAAATGAAGATTTGACTTGAGCTCCATTGCCAGAGGGCGTTTGATTTCATCTTTGTGAAAACATGCAGTGTAACATTAGAGACATGGTGTGAATTAGTAGCTTGTAATGGAGCTCCTTATTAGTGAGAAAAGAAATTAGCATGCCATATAAATTTAGGTGGCCTGAATGATATCATTGTTGGGCTTGGATCCAAGATGAGCTTCGTACACCATCCATTGCACAGTGAGTTTAATCTGTGTTTTCAGTGAGGTATTGCTATATTGCACACCATATATTTAAAGAAATTGGTATTCCTATTATTAAAACCCAGTCTGCTTTTGTGTAACAGCTAAGCTGGTTTAATTGTTAAAGTAGCTTCTTGTTAACCAAGACACACATACTCACGCGTGCGCGCACACACTTTCAAACGCTCACACTTCCATAATGGATCAAAGTTGTTGGTGTTTTACTGCCACTAATGTTCATTTCAGATGGAAACTGCAGTGAATTTTATGCATAAGTATATTTTTGGAGTTTTACAAAAATGTAGAAGAGATAGATACTGTACATCTTTCCAATAAGCCTGTTACTTTTTGGGTTAACTAACCCTTTAAAGTCAGCATGAAACAGAAGTTGCAATAGGCTTTTCTTTTCATATTGTGCTGTATATACGAGTGAAACGCTCTGGGCTTGATTGTGTCCATGGGGAATTGATTGGATGGTTGTGGATTGCTATTGGCTGATCTCCTGTGAGTGACAGGTTGCTCCGCCCTCGTCATCAGAGAAGAGAAGAAAAGCTGCAAGAGGGAGGGGAAGTTATTTTGAATATAAATGATGAGGGCACATGGATAATAATAGTGAAAATAACTACTAGTGTACTGATTATGAGTTTAATAGCAGGTGTAAACGGCCTCTTTTATTGCCTGCACTGTTTCAGGGTACGGATCTGGAAGCGTACCGCAGCCTGCCTCGTGATGGCGTCCCCTGGGCGTCTCAGTTTCAGAGGGAGAACGCCCGCTCCTCTCTCAGTGCCAACCATCCCATGGTGGACCAGTGGCTTGAGCGCCAAGAACAGGTACTGTCAGGAGCTCTTCTGCTTTTCCCAGTGCCAAAGAGCCTCTTAACTCCAGTTAACTGCGTTGATCTCCATAAATAGATTTATTTATTTTATTATTGGGTTTTTTGTTTGAGTTAAGATTGGACTCAGGAGTCAAGCATTATTGAATACAGTATTTCTATGGAAAAAGGATTGTGAATGAGAGAATAAAGAGGGAATGACACCCACGTTGTTGGGTGAGATTTCACTAACCTTACAAAACGAGGGCTACGGTCTCCATAGACGTGGAGTGTCTTTGAAATGCAGCTCTTTTGTCAATGTATCGGTGGAACTGTCTAAAGGCATGTGGGAGGTATTTCAAATCCCTCTCCCTCTCGCGGAGAGAAGAGAAATAAAAGAAAGAGGAGAGGAAGGAGATTGAGATGTTTGAGGTGCCAGGCGTGCTGCAGGGAATTCACTTATTAATTTTCGCAATCGATTTTCTTGAACCGCCAGCATCCATTTCACTCTTTCTCCCCACTTTTCTTTCTTTGGCCCATTGAAACGGCTGTGACAGAGGTTCGGCTGCTTGTTTGCAATTCAGGTGGTCTCAGTTTCTCATTCCCCAGCAGTTTGCAGAGACCCCCCCCAGCACCCCCAGCACCCCGAGGGCCCGTGACACAGAGAGTCGTGCATCATCATTAGGGAAGGCGTCTTGCGTGGAGGAGCCTCTGGGTTGGATGTCGGGTTGAAAGGAACAGTCAGTCAAGGCCTGAGCTCAGCCTGACAGACTCATTCATTTGAGCTTCAGTCTATTACAGCTTAGCCCAACACACACACACACACACACACACACACACACACACACACACACACACACACACACACACACACACACACACAAACACACTCACGACCCGGCTCACTTTCTCAAGACACGCCATCGTAGCACCTCTGCCCTCTTTTCTTATTTCACCATGCCTGTTTTCCACTCCTTTCCCTCCTTTTCCCTCTTAGCAGGAAGTATTTATTTGAAGTGACAGGCAGATTTCAAGACAGATGCAGAGGTTCTGTTGTTATTCAAGCACGTTAATAATCACACACACACACACACACACACACACACACACACACACACACACACACACACACACACACACACACACACACACACACACACACACACACACACACACACACACACACACACACACACACACACACAAACACAGTAAATAGAAACTACCGTACCTAGTTTTTCACCTACCTTTCTTAGTAGTGATGTGGTAGAGTCATTGTTTTTTTTTATATATATATATGTATAGAGAAGTTTTTAATAAATTGCGTATATTTTTCTGCACATTTTTGTCATTTGGAATGATGAGGGAGAGAAATGACACAGTTTTTATTTTATTTTAAACCCTCCAGATCAGTGTTATTTTAGTATCATTAATATATTATAATACTTTCTATTCATATTTTGAATTAGATATTAATATCATTATTATTATTATTATTATTATTATTATTATTATTATTATTATTATTTTCATTTTCATTTTAGTTGAAGTTTTATTATTTTTATTTTTTTATTATATTTTTTAAATGTGTATAATTTTTTTATTAAGTTATAGTTATTTTTATTTATTTACTTTTACTTTTTTATTATTTAAAATAAATGTTGCAAAGTAATAACGAGTTTGAGTTTTTTTTTAATCCATATAATAATATTTTTTTATATGGTTTTAGTTTTAGTTAATGATAATAACCCTGATCTATATTTGTGTTAGTCTGTATTATGTGATGTAAGATTCAGAAATTAATCAATTATTTTCAATGAGTCAAACTGGTTTGAATCAATAACTGAATGCAGCTGGTGAATAACTCTTAAGTTTTATATAATTAAAAAAAAAAAAAAAAAAAAAAAAAAAAATATATATATATATATATATATATATATATATATATATATATATATATATGTTTACAAGTAATGCATAATCTTGTAAAGTTTGTAAAAGACAGTGTGTTTATGGTTTTGTCTGACAGTATGCAGTGCCCACAGTGCTTGCAACATTTTTGAGTAGTTTATTCAACATTGCACATCGTAGTAAAAACACAAGTCAAGTACGTCTTTGTGTTTTACATTCACTCAGTCTTTCTCACTGTATGATTATCGTTTCCACTGGCTTATCACAGAGTTCGAAGTAATTATGTCTTTATGGCCATCTTAAATATCCATTTAATCTTTTCATTTCCCATTCACTTGTATTAGCTCTAATTGTTTAGTTGCCTTCGCTCTTCACAGCAGACTCAGTTCGATATAGCCTCCATTCTATTTGCATAATGTTGTGGCTTCTTTATAGACCTTGAGTAAGCTGCTTAATTAAGCCTAGCTATTTTATCTTTATTAACCATGTCACGAATGCCAAAGTATGCATTTTAAACAACTCCCAAGGTTTGGGTTTTCGGCAGAAGCCAGGAGACAAACTCTATTGGTCTTTTTTTTTTTTTAAATAATTATTCCATCAGCTTTAAAGGTGCAGTGTGTGATTTTTAGCGGCATCTATTGGTGAGGTTACGAATTGCAACCAACAAAAGTTACGGTGGCTGACAGGAAAATATGTCATCGTCTGAGACAGCAGAGAGTAGCAGTTCAGCAATGAGCTTTCTTTACAAGGATACATTAAGAAATTATGTTTACTTAATTATTCAGTAAAACTATGTTATTGCGAATATTATTGTTAATTGTTCGTCGTGTCAGTGTTTTATTCACTGAACTATGCTTCTTTCCTCGCACGAAGAGCAACTGTAACGAAATGGGTTTGTCCGTTTAGGGCCACCGTAGAAACATGTCGGCGCATTTCAATGATCGGGAACCCGCGGTGTGTGTAGACAGGAACTGCTCATTCTAAGGTAATACAAATATAACGGTTCATTAAGTAAGGTCTTTATACGCCATGTGATGGATCTGCCATGTGCCTTGGCAAATCACATCTAAAAAATTAGTCCATTGCCACAAAACAGGGAGCAAAGTAGTCTTCAATTGTGATGTTTTATTAAATCTTGCTTACACAAGATAAAAAGTGATCAAGCCTCATTAGAGAGGAAAAAGGCGAAAACATTGTAACAGTTAAAAACAAGAAGGTCCAAAAATTTTATTCCATTCAGATTACATCACAGGAAATATCCAGTATTCAAAAAGGACATAGTTTGGCTTGAGCCTCTCAAACTTACAGAGGACAAAATTCAACACCACCTTTCCCAGGGTACAATAAGTAACAACTCTCTCTAGACAAAACATACACTGAATTTATAAGAGGTGACCAGCACCATTAAAACAAAGAAGGGGAAACATAACCATACAAATTTTCACAACAATAACAACACAAACCCTGGAATAAAGACAATACATTTATCTAAATTTAGAGCCATGGATACATTTTAGGTAATGCAAAAGAATCCTTATAAACAAACATCACATTGATCAAGACATCACATTTTCCTATGTCCCCTCTAATACATCAAAGTTTGTACAGTTTCATTTCCTTTAGAATTCCCATAAAACTGATCAACTTCCTGTTTGAATCTCTTTGTCACTAGGCTGGTCCATACCACAACACAACAGGTACTAAACATTTCAAGTCATCTTAATTACAAAATGAACTAACAATTTGAGCTATGTTTTTATAAATCACATTTTAGCCAAAGAGGAATTTTAGCTGGTTTTAATGTTTTAACCTTAAGCCAAATAACTAAGCCCGTGCACTGACTCATTACAATGACAAATAAAGCTCTCAAACCAAACCATAGTAATGTCCTTTTATTTATAAATCAAATGCAAATATGAATAGATAAAACGTGTGTGGCTTAAATACTGGCCATCACACACCACTGAAAACTTCTTTTTCAAGGTAGTGAGGAAACGCTCTGTAGCGCTGTAGCCGTTTCTCAATGTCAAGGATACTTACTTTGCAGGATTGATCCTTCCAAGTCATTTCCTTCAGAGGCTAGGCGAGGATCCTCTTTAGCATTCGGAGAACACGTAAATGGAACAGGCTAGCAAGTGCACGTCATTACGTCATTACGTCACTGAAAAGGTCCGCTTTTGGCGCTGCAAAAATTCAAAAAGATCAAAAAGTTGTGATGTACACTACCGTTCAAAGGTTTGGGGCCAGTACGATTTTAAATGCTTTTAAAAGAATTCTCTTCTGCTAATCATGTTAAATTACTTTGTAACACTTAACCAGTTAATTTTAAAAGAAATGCCGGTGCCCGCAACCAAGCTAAATGACAAGTCCGGTTCAGTTAGCCATCAATAACGTAATTTGTATATATTTGTATAATTTGTACTGGCATTTAAACGTTAAACTTTACTTATAAGTACGACGGTTATAACAAATGTATGGTAACTTACATGTACAAGCATAGTGCCCCGTTATTGCTCCGACTCCGCTAACGTCTGACATTTTTTATTTTTTGAACAAGATAGCAAAGCTGGCGCATAGGATTGTGGGTGATTTAAGAGCGCGAAGGCTACACATATGCATCCTTTCCTGTGTATGGGATATTTTTCGAACGAAGGACAATTCCTTGGTTGAAATTCTGAGGATCCTCGACATTGGAACAGTCCTTCGACAGATGTCGATGACGTAGCATCCTCGAAATAATGGCTTCCGAGGATCCTTCCTTGACATTGAGAAACACCTTGTGTGTTCGCTGTCGGCTACGCTAGAAACATGACCGCACAATATGTCGACCTCCATAGAAGGAGCCCGTGGTTATGGAGATATAAATGTCTCATTCTAAGGTAGTAAAAACATAACGGTTCATTATGCAAGGTCTTTATACATCAATGAAAACATAGTTATGGATCTTATATTGCATTTCTGTCAGTAGATCCTCAGAAATATTACACAATGCACCTTTAAATGATGTGCAGTTGTGGATTCTATCAGTATAGTTTTGTCCTGATTTAATTTTGTGCGGTGGCCCAGAGGCTGAAAGCATAAGCGATCATGCATGAGTTCATTCATGTCTCTCTTGTGTTATTTTGAGTGGAGTAGCACTACTCTCTGTGTTGCACATGGAGCTGCTGCCTATTTTTATGATGATAACGTCAAACCAATGAGATCACTGCTGGTGGTGGTCACCTGAAATGAACTTTCCAACACACTGTAAAAGCTCCTTGAAAGCAGCACTTGTTCTGGATCAGCATGGTTCATCCGGTTACGTTTTTAATTGTAACCTGACGTGTCCCGCTTCACATTCCCGCCTGCCGCTCTACAGTGAGGTGCTGCTGTCTCTGTCCAGTGGGGTTTGTTAGAGTGGCATTTCCTTTTTCATTTTTAAAAAGTTCCTCTCCCTAGTGATGAATTAGAGATGACCCATCTGGGCAGGAGGAGGGCAGCGATGAGGCTTACAATGCGTCTGCTAGCAGGAGGAATTGTGGGTAATTATACAGGATCTTGAGGTCTCCTTCAGGAATGGTTTTGAGAATTTCACCATCAAATTACTTTCTCATTATTATTCAATATATTATTAAGAGAGTAGAAGTACAGCTTCCGTGTCTGTCCATTTTATTCGTACAGTGTGATGAGATATTGTGAATTAGGTTAGCCCAGAATGAAGCACTTTACGTGACCACTGTTACACTTTACCCTTTTAGACTTTTGAGTTGGATTGTGGCGATAGAATGCCATTTTTTATTTTTTGGTAATGAATTAGAAATTGTCCAATAATTGCTCTTTCTTAGAGTTCATTTATTCTCAGAAAAAGGAATCAGAATTCTGGACATTGTTTGATAAAGAAAAATAATTGCAAGAGTCCGTCAAATCAGTGCTTTATTTTTGAAGAGCCAATTTCTAGCCAATTCTATCTAATGAAAGTGGACTGTACATTATAAAGCTATAATTAAGTTTGTGTGTGTGTGAGTGTGTGCTGTAAAAATGTCTTCAGAACTTCTTTAATGAGCTTTTTGTGGTTTTCATTGGTCCATCATTGACTATCATCAGCCTAGTTAGAGAAATTCCTCATGTAATGGAGTTGTCTAATGTCAAGTTAACATTGCAGTTTAGTTTTGAATGTGAAAAACGCTGGAGTGCAGGGACAAAACCAGCAGAGTGAAGCTGAAAAAATGCGTTTTTTAATCTGTTACCAATTTGGTAACACTTGTTTAGTGTCCAATTCTCACTAACTAGTTGCGCATAAGCATGCATATTGGCTGTTTATTATTAACTATAAAACGCATATTAATGCTTCATTCTGCGTGACCTTATTCATCATCCCTTAATTCAAATACATAAACTTAACTACCTTACTAACTATTAATAAACAGTAATTATGAGTTTATTGAGGCAAAAGTCATAGTTAAAAGTTAGCTAATAGTGAGAATTGGACCCTAATCTTAAGTGTGACCACATGTTTTAGATATGCTGTATTAGAAATAAATCATCATCTCCTAATATGCCAATTAGATGTGCAAGTTTTCACCATGGATCTGTCATTTCAATACAAAATGATCAATACATCACTAAAACATTCCCTGTTAAAATTATATGAACAGATGCTTTTAAGTCATTGATGATAAATAAAGCATATGAATTAACTCATTTTAAGATGTTTATCAGATGTTGATTGCAGATGCAATATTTTTTAGAGCACTCTCAGCAAAGCATGCGTGTTTATGTTTACTCAAATGGTAAACCTTCTGTTGAAAAAAGATTTTTACATTTTGTAAATAAAATGTGAGATTTTTTAACCATGCATGAGTTGCTACCATGATACTAATATGGTTGTCAGGGTGTTGCTATATGTTTGTTAGTGTTATTAGTGGTTGTAAGGGTTGTATGACTGGTTGCTCGGTGGTCGATTACTGTTCCAAGTCAAAATAGCCCAACCACAAGTCTTTATGATATTCTGGTCCCTATATATAAGTCAAACATATTGTACATTTTAGAGGAAAAGGCATCAGTCTGGTGCACCTTGAATGCAATCTGACCAAACTTAACACAATTAAAATGACTTGGCACTGACATGTACCTTTTTTTTTTTTTTAAATATACTGTAAAATAAAAAAAATAATAATAATTTTAAACCCTAAAGTAGTAAAACTATTGTACTTATGTCTTAATTTCTAAATTTGGAAGTGTTATAAACCTTCAAGATCTGTTGGTGGAAAGCTGGAGAGAGACCTAGACAACAGGAATAAAATGCTTCACATTACACATTTAGTGGAATTCCATAAACATCTCTCCACAAAAAAATTAAAACTATACAAATTAGAAAATAAAATATAACTGGCAATAAATCCCAAATGCACATTACATGCAGATGAAGTTTGCAGTGTTCACTGTTCACTTGAGACGCTGAAAACATTGGATCTGCTCGCGTGTAAAAGAACACAGTGCCTGCTTCGCTCTGAAACACATCAGGCTTTATATTTATTTACTTAAATCTCAGCCTTTTACGGTTTGATTAGTGCACTAATTTTTATTGCATTTTTGTTAGACTCTTTTATGTTACTATGGAAAGCATAAAACTATTTTCGGTTCATTATGAAACTGTGGAGGGCACCACTGTCTAGGTTATTATTGAGAAAACACAGGACGTATCCTTCATGTCTGTGGAGAGAATTATCTATTCCACTTTTACAGAAACAAATTAATTCCAGTATTTAATGTCTGAACAACAAACCGTCCTTCATCAAAACTCTCGTTTCCCTCAATACAGAGGGAGGCCAGAGGGAGTCTGAGGTATAGATTTACCTCACATCCCGGAGAAACAGTACAGAGCGCCTCTGCGTTTCATCTTCCTGACAGAGGAATAGTGGATTGGTTTTGTGGCTGGAGGATTCTGCGTTCTCACACTCTGTTTTGCTTTCTGCTGGTCCTACACAGGTTTTGTTTCCACTCTTTTCGAAAAATGAATCCTCTCCCTCCTCATTCATCTCTTCCCTCTCTCCCAATTCTGTAGAAAAGACAAGGGATTCTTCCGCCCCCTCTGAAAGGTTTCAGATTCTTTGTTGTTACTTTTCCCTCTCCTCATATGTACTTGCTTTCGGAGTGTGTGTGTGTGCACAGTAACACACATGCGTTCTCGCCGCAAGCGCATGGCAAACCTGGCCTGTAGGTGCTGCTCTGATCTCATTCTTTGAACCCTCATCCAAGAGGAAAGAAACAAAGGAAAAAAAGGGCATACAGAAGAAACCCTCTTTCCTTTGGCTCTTTTGAAAGGCCTCTCCCATCATACCACACACACACACACACACACACACACACACACACACACACACACACACACACACACACACACACACACACACACACACACACACACACACACACACACACACACACACACACACACACACACACTGTGATTATTCACAGTGCAAATGGCAGCCCACCAGAGAGCAGCTTCTACAAAGAAACCCAGACAATGCAACCTGAGACACTGCTAAGCTCAGCCTACCGTAATTAACTCTCCGCCTCGTTCCTGCCCGCTGGCTTCATCCCTCACACTCGTTTGGCCTCCATTTACCCATGTAAACAAATAAAACACATTTCTTTTGCACTTTCTTATAAAGCTACATTGAAAAGAGCTTCAGAGATTTCCCAAGCAAGGCCCACCGCCAACACATTAGCAAAAGCTTTATTCAGTATTGCTGAGCCGAAGCGCCTGTTGATCTATCTTTCATTTCTTCTCTGGCTCACCGACACCCTTAAACACACATTCAAATGCAACCTCACCCCCTTAATCTCCCGTCTTTGACTATAAGAACTTCATGATCTAGACTCACTGCAGAGTTCAGCTAATCTCCGAGGGACAGAGCGGTGAGGTAGATATAAAGTCTGTCCTTTAACCCCTTAATCTGATGTCTTGGGCTCCTCACATTCCCCAGGCCCACAGCTGACACCATTCAACCTGTCTGAAAGGCTTTTCTTCACAGCACATCCAGGCTTGTCCTATGGTTGAGCACTTAGCAGACTGAAACAATTCTTCTCCATTAGCCTGCCACCTCTGCCCAACACCATGACCTTTTCACGCTACACCAACTGGAAGCAAGTGAAAGAACCTTCCTGGAAAATCAATCTTAAACTAGTTTAGGTGGTGACTAGGACTTTGAACATGGTAGGTTCTTTCTACTGGTCCAAGTTAGTGGGTCAAAGCAATGTTAGGTTTACTAGCCAGGTATGGCCTGACTGAACTGGTGGAAAGTTGTACTGCCTTGTTCCATAAACTAGCTTAACTATCTTAAACTGGTGTGACCTGTTTGTTTTCTTCTCTTAACAGGACCATTGACCAAGATGGTTCCCAGTTTGTAGTCCAGTTGTGTAACCAGGTAAACCAGCCTGGACAACATGGAAACCACCTACAAACAGGGCTTGACATTAACTCTTTTGCTCACCAGCCACTGTGTCTATAGTGGTTTTCCAAACTTACTAGCCACTCAGCATTTTCACTGGCCACAATTCCATCGATACCATTGGGGAAATCTGCCATATAGATATTTTTAATATCATCTCATATTTTAGCAGCAGTTACTGTATATTAGGCTGGTGTCACTTTAAGACCTGACGCAGAAATTCATTATACTGTTACACATGCATTTTCTGTGAACTGTTTACGTTCACTTAAAACATAAGTGAATATTTGCCAAAACTGGCATTTTGACATTATTTTGTGTATTTGTCTAAGCGCAATAAGAAAAATAACTCAATTTAGTACTGAGAGGCAGCTTTAAATGTACACACTTTTGAGCACAAATTCTGCACCTCACAAATAAGTGTCTGGCTTCATGAACTTTAAGAGTTACTCATTGCAAGTGTGTAATCCATGGCACAGTTGTCCTGACCGTTGTGACCCAGAACACGCACATGTAGGAGGTGACCTAAGTTCCTTTGTCCCTCCATGCCAAAGACTGAGAACACACTGTTTTCATCACCTTTGATTATCATGGCTGGGAAGCCTTAGTGTCATTTTAGGATGTGCATTAAGTTTGGGGATGATGTCATAACACATAGCTCCTTTGTTTTTGGTCCTATCTGGGAATGAGTGGGGCTGGTCAAGGCCATTGTTTGACCTACCTGTGCTGGTTAAATAATGTGATGTTTCTTTTCAAATGATTATTTTGACACTTAAAACTAAATTATTATTAATAATTATTTTGGACACTCAAATAATCTATCTAGATCTAAAAATGCAATAATATCAGGAAGGCAATCAGAGGTAAGACAGATCAGACCATATCCTCAGAAAGTTACTATGTCTGATTTCGAAGAAATTAATGGTCACATTTTGGAAGAAACAGTACAGCACCTTAAAACATCAACCTTGACACACTCCCCATCTACTTTTTCAAAAGTGTGTTTAACTGCTTAGAAACAGATCTCATAGAAGTCATGAACTCCTTACTTCTCTCTGGGACTTTTTCCAAAGTCCTTTAAAACTGCAGTTGTCAAGCCCCTCCTAAAAAAGAGAAATCTGGATAGCAACATATTGAGCAATTACAGCCAAAATCAATGGGGCAATGAACCCGAGGTTACCCCGTGAGTCCTAGAGCTCCTCCTGTACGATTTTAAGGGAAAATCGGGTCCATCGGAGAAGTCCAATAGATTCCTTAGGCGCCGAAAGAACACCACAGACACAGTTTAATCACCATGGGAAAATCTCAGAGTAAAACTGGGAGTTGTGAAAAATATGATACACCGGTGTTTTGCCAGATGAGAAGTTTATCTATGTTTCATCTTTTTACTTTTTTAATTCATTTTATAACTGTATCATATATCTCTTTTAATTTCTTTTATAACTGTTTTAATTTTCCTTGCTTTTATTTTGTGATTATTTTAATTCCTTTCTGTAAAGCACTTTGAATTGTCATAGTGTATGAAATGTTCTATATATATATATATATAAACTTGCCCTGCCTAAAAAAGGGTCGACTGAAGGTAATGCTAAATCATCGATCAAGGTGGTGTCGTGTTAAAGCTTAAGGCCAGGAACCATAAGGTTGCTAGTTAAATCTCTATAAGAAGGACTCTTGATCAATATACTTATCATGTTACTCCTGGAGTTGTCTCTATACTGTATGTTCATGCCTTGATCTACACTGTAAAATATGACATTATCAATAAGTCATGACAACATGTTACATCAGCTCATCAAAATAAGTTAAGCCATTTTAAAGTAATTTTTTAAGTTATACGAGATTCAACTTATTTAAGTCAATGTATATTGTTATGACTTACACAGTCAAATTTATTGTACTTAAAAAATTAAGGCATCAATTTTATTTTTTTGACCACCAGCCACAGCCATTTGGGAACTTTCTCTCTGCAATTCACATTTCTAATTGATCAAAACATTTAAAGCATGTTCTTTGGTCTGCCTGAAATCCCATAACAATTGTTTGGCTCTGAATGGAATAGCCAAAGCCATCTATATTTAGACACAAGCTTTTACAGATATCTGCCTCACATTTTGTACTTTTTGTGCTTGCTGCAATCCTAAAAGCAGCGTTATTTTCTTTATTTCTTTTTTTGCTTAGTCCAGACACATTCAGTAAAAATGTTCTCCCTTTTGAGGTGGACTGAGCTCTGACGAGTCTAGATACACCGCTGTTATCTCATTTGTACATGAGAAAGAGGCATTTTGGGGGTTTCTTGCGAGACTTTACTTTTATCACAAAGCATGGCAGCAGATAAAGAGACAGTGAGTGACCCAAAGGAGTCTGAAGATATGACTTGTTGTCCATGTTGTCAAGTCTTTGCATCTATCGCATCTGTGTATTTCTCTCTCTCAACATAAACATACTCTTCACGCTATTTTGCAACGGAAGGTTCACTTTGAAAGCAATTTGTAGCAACTAGACGTAGTGAGCGACTTTGATCATTGGCAATGCAACAAAGTTGAGTAACTTGCAATGAGCAGCAACATGTTGCGGAAACCACCAATGAGAGTGACGACTGTGGAGGTCACATGATCCATCCTCTGGTACTGTAGTCGATTAGGAGTTCCTACTTGTACAAAACCTAAAGTTAAACGTTTTGATGACCTCAATGTGAGCAGCCCATCAAATTGAAACAACGTCGATTTTCTGTCTGATGTCACAGAGCCCTCCGATATGTCCGAACTATAGAAGTAATATGGATTTGATGAACAATTTTTTTGTTAACTCAAACTCACTTCTCAAGGTTCACACTTTTTGACTTGTTGTTACTCTGAACTGTACTAACAATCTTCTTTTCCTTTCTATCGTCTCTATTTATACACACAGTTCTGAATGAACAACATCAGAGTCTAATAAGGCCATGTTTTTGTGGCAATATTCCTCTTGCTGTCAAAAAAAAATCAATAAAGGGTGCTTATCTATCCATCGTGACATGGCGTGATACTCTTTGCACCTGACACAACACATCCTCCTTTTACCTGTAATAAGGAGTCTATCCTCCAAAAAACATCAAACCTGTAATTACTTCACTCCTTTATTTATGTTCTCTCTTTCTTTTCACCCGCTCTTTTATTTCCACATGGGTGATTATGAGTGTGTTATGTCCTGATTAGAATTAGTGAGTGCACTTTGTGCTCTGCTCTACAGAGTGAGAAATCACTCCCTCAGTGAGAATAATTGAGCCCAGGCCCGGTTGCCAGCTCATTACCCACAAATCATAGTAGGCTGGGGCAACTTAGCAGGGGACAATAATGACTTTGGGGAATTTGGAAGCTCACTGTGGTGTAAACTGAGGTGGGGAACTCCGAATACAGGGTGGAGATGTATGAAAGTACGAGGGAAGTCAAGATGTGGGGTTACTTTACTCAAATGCAAACGTTATATCTGTCAGCGGCGATGCAAAACACTACAGTGAAACAAATTGTGAATGAAAGTAAAACGAGGTTCTTGTCAGGCAATTTCTCAGATGGAGGGTCCTCACAAATAGACTGGACTTGATCCAAGCACTGTTGTTGACAGACTGCGGGAATTAGCCATGCTTGAAAAGCGCTAACATCCATCAAAGGTTTTGCATTTGTAACAGACAAATTCCTTTCAAAGCCCATTTTGGCATTAAGCGGCGTCTCCCTTTCTTGCTCTCTCTCCAGCTAAGTGGTCCACACCTGGACACAATTAAATACCCAGAAAACGAGGGTAATTGTGGGAAGACGTGTCACAGTTTACGCAAATAGTGAGTGGTCTCAAAACATTTAGAAAGCTAAGGCGACTGTATTCTTCCACACCTATTAGACTAAACACTCTTGCGCCATTTATTTAGATGACAGCTACGCAATGAGGTAGAAGATAGACTTTGGAGACTGACAGTATCCGATTTCCCAGCCATGCTGAATAATTCATTCCTATTTATTAGATTTTTTGTGTGCTGTTTTTCAGTGTTTGTTCCAGTTTATAATGTGAGTGTCTCCTTTGCTCCAAGTCATTTGTCTCAAATGAGTCCACTCCACAGTGTCCATGTCCATCGTACCAACAGGCCGCTTTCGTTCTTTTATTGCCTCCATTAGAGTGTAATGCTTTTAAGTTGCCATAGGAATATGGCCAACCGTAAACAGCTTTACTTCTGTGAATGGAGTCCAGGAGGAGTCCTTCTGCTCATTTAGAGAAAAAGAGAAACGCATTTGATGTGCATGAGTGGTGAAGAAAAGGTCTGCGGTTGCCCACTCTGAATTGACAGGAAGGAGTGAAATGCAGATACAGGCTGAGTGGATGGTCTATATGCTTATTTCTTTCTGTGGGAAATGAAATCACTCGCAAATTGGTCTCTGCGTGATGGGGAACGCATGGTGGGCTTACTTGTCTCCGTTGTGTGGGGAGTCCCTTAGTTCCATAACCTGGCTGTCCACAGGTGAAGCATAATGAATGCACAGATGAATATGCATCGGTAGATGCTGTTCAAAAGTAAATGGTGCGTCACATGCTGTTATTTTCGATGAAGACTTCGTTCCCACCAGTATGAGGCCATTGCAATTGTCTTCAGTGCTGTGAAATGATTGAAAACCGAACTAGCTGTCCCTCATGTGCCAGTTTAAAATTCATGAATAAAAAATAAAAAGTCTTTCATGAAAATATTTTTGAAGAAAATTACCTCAACCAGTAATATTTGCAAGTTGATCGCATAAAAAAAAAAAAACTATAAAAAATATGGACAAAACATATTGAAAAGAAATGACTTTAAACTGCTGTTAAAGTATTAGTATACCTGGCTTGTTGGTATGATGAGTATCATTAAAGTCAGAGCTCAATACTGTGAAATGATTAACAGCCAAACCATCTGTTCCTTAAGCTCCAGCTAAAAAGCCATGATTAACCATTACAAGATAAAAGTCTTCTCATGCAGATATATATATATATATGTCTTGGATGGTTGCACCTTTGAACCTGACGGATGCTTTTGTGATTGGTCTAAAAATACATCAGGTAGCGCAGGCTGTCAATATATCAGGGATCTCTCTCACAACAGAACAAGAGCGGAAAGGGAATCAGTCATGTTTATTCTATAAAACAAAAAGTTTAGTGCATACATGGTGACGTGCTTCTCCGCTCCCTGCTTTCCTGTGTTTGTTCTAGCCTTCATTCAAGTTTCTGCTAAAATGTTGTATGTGTTACTTTTGGCATATGGTCTTTTCAAGTGGGAATAGCAAGTGTGGATTTGTATTGTCTTGAAATATAAAAGCTGCCCCATTTCAATTGTTGGCCCGTTATAAATCAGCTTCACAATGAAGTCAATGAACTTGGTGCTTACAAGATTCTTCCTATAAAGTGTTGACATGTGAATGAGCAGACTTTCCTGTACAGACAAAGCGGCACAGGAAGGGCTGTAACCTGTCGTGAACCAAACATGCAAGCATTTGGATAAGAAGGTTAGCAGAATCATGTTTTTTATAGAGGGAACACCATCAGCATGGCTTCCCACACACAGATTGAAACAATACCAAAATATTAATAGTTATACTTGCTGTGTTTTGCATAAAATATGTCAGGAAACTGTAGGTTGCAGCAAATGCTCATTGACCTTTCGTCTTGTAGCCTAAGCATAGAAATGGGCTCAATGCAATCTCATGAGATTAAGTTAAAGTATTGCATTGAGTTTAGATATGTTTTGGCTTTTTACACGAAGGAATTGATATCCATATTCCCTTTTTGTCATTCATTGCATTCAAAGGCTGCCAGCTGTACATTCCCCTCAAATAACACACACACACACACACACACACACACACACACACACACACACACACACACACACACACACACACACACACACACACACAGCTGCTTTTCTAATCCCAATTCCGATGAATTTGTAAGTGTGAATTGGACTTTATATTTATACAATTTATAACTGTTAAATTTCACATTGCAGTTCTGGACAGGCACCTGTGCCAGCATTGAGGTGCCGTCAGCCAATCACAGTGTTGTCATGATGTCATTTTCCTGCAGTTTCAGAGTGATCAATCACATGGCAATTACAGTTTAAAGGATCCTGGCTGCAGAACTGAGCACCCATGGGTACAGATGGCTGATTTTAAATCGCCATTGAGATGAATGTGAATACTAATGGACAGCTCTCTCCAGGTGTTATATACCTCTTTAAAAAATAACTGATGTGTTTCAGCATATCCAGAAATGATCCTCTGGAGTTCTCATGAAATTGCCGTTCTGTTTCCACTTTATCCACCGATCTCTGCTAATGTCTTTATGGTCTCAGGTTTTTGTTGCTTTTTGTAATCACACATATGCTCAATGACCTTCATGGCTTAGAGCCAGATTAATAGCTCCATACGGAGTTAGAGGGACGATCCTCCCTCTTAATCACCTCTAAATTATGATTAATCATGGAAAAGCAGTCATGAGTGTGCAAGATGTTCGGCTCAAGGCGTTCAGAGTTAGCTGTCTTTTTCTATATATGGGAAATGTGCTTCAATCTAGCTTTTCGAGTCACATGGGTTCAGTTTTGCTGTACAATGTTATTATTTTTTTGACAATTAATAAAATGACCTCGATGATGGGGAAAAAATTCTTAAGAACAAATACTGATGCAGGGAGACATGAATGACAGTCTGTCACCATATTTGATAAGTTTGCCATTGAGAAATTGCACATGGACAAACCAATATCAATCAACCACTCAGCTGAATATTGGGGTTTTGCTTATGGTCTTGTGATATTGTTGGCACTATGTCGTCGGACATTCTTACAAAGAGAAAAACTCCGGCTGAACCAGCAAATCACTTCAAAAGTGGCCCCAGACAAAAGCAGGCAGTGATAACTCGATTTTCGATAATTCATGCGCCCTTAAAGCCTTGTGTGGGATATGAGAAAGTATTCCTGCCTGTGGTTATTGATGAAGGCATGCCAGTTAAAGGCACTGCCTGCTTTAGCTTTTATTATTGACTAAATGATTGATTTAAACCCTCATAATTAGCTGACCTAATTTAATAAAAGTGCAATTTAACTATACTGCAGCCCCACCGAAGCGTGCTGTGGCATTGATAGATAAGCCTGTGCGTGTATGAAATCACAACTGACAGATGATGTATTTGGTACAGATGCATTTCGTTGACTGAACGAGAGAAAGAGAGAGCGGGACATTGACATTTTGTCCCGTGTCTCACTGCAGGTCACTCTCGCTAACTTCTCTCCTTGATCTAGACAAATGTGAATTAGCTCACGTATCTGATTTAATTTACTTAATAGCATTAAGAACCTGTTTGGCTTTAATTTGCTCAAAGTAATCCTTGGCCGAGCCAAACTTTTATACACCATTAGCGGTGTCTTAAAAAAAACAAAGGGGAGACAGGTTTAAAGGGGCTGGTGTCTTTGTTGATTTAAACGAGGGAAAATAGGAGTTGAAATACAGTGGCAGAAATAAAACGTTGCTCATTGGATTACAGGAAGCCATGTTTCAACTGCTGCCTGCCTATGTTTATGAGCATTCGGATATAGTGTTTGCTAAATCAAGCAGCACTATTTCTATTGCTCATGTTTTTTGTTTTGTTTTAGTTTGGTTTGGTTTGGTTTGGTTTGGTTTGATTTGGTTGGGTTGTGTTAGGTTAGGTTTGCTTAGGCTGGGCTGGTTTTGGTTTGGTTTGGTTTGGTTTGGTTTGATTTGATTTGGTTGGGTTTGGTTAGGCTGGGTTGCAGTTTGGTTGGGTTTGGTTTGGTTAGGTTGGTTTTTATTTTTTGGGCTGGTTTTGGTTTGATTTCGTTGGGTTTAATTTGGTTTGGTTGGGTTTGGTTTTGGTTATTTGTTTTGCTTTACTTCATTTTATTTTCTTCTTAACACACTAAACACAACGCAAGCCCTGTAGGGGCCCTCAGTACCATTCAAAACCGCTGAAAACAGAAAAATCAATAAATTTAAAAAAATAATTGGGGAACACATCATATTTCAAGTGCTGACCTTGTTTTGTCTGAAATAAAAAGCGCTAGATAAGCTGACTCACTCCTTACTGCCCCAGAACGAGTATGGCTCTCTTTGAAGTCTCATTTTTACCCACAGGTACCATTACAGGAGAATATGAAAGTGTCTGAGCATGAGTTTAAAACTTGGAAATATTACCACCCCACTTACCAAAGGCACACTCATGAGCACAACAAACTGACAACACACCGACACAGCTCTCAGTTCTCGCCAAACAGCTGAGCCGGATTTCCACAGGAGACACATAATAATCGCTGTAGAAAGAGTGCAGCTGATATATAAGTCATATTACAGAGGGTGATGTTTTTGAAAAAAATCACACTGTTGTCACTTTAAAAAAAATATGTCTATGGTAACACCATGTTTTTGGACATGTATCATGGTAAAACCATCATATTATTTGAAGGTCATTGGAGTACCATGTAAGTACTACAATATATGAATGGTAATCATACAATGCAATGGTTTCTGGTATTTTCACTGTACAATGAAACCGTGCTTAGGGATAAAAATCAATTAAATTCAGTCAACTAGTCTTTTTCTTGAAAACAATCCGAATTTTTTTCTTTTTGTTTTGTTGCAATTATAGCCTCTCTTTGTGGCTTTGTTGATGTCTGTTTGTATTGATGGGTCGATTCTTTTATCCGTGTTGAGGAGAAGAGAAATACTCTGATGAAAAATAAGTTAATCTAAGATTTAATCAATGCACAAGATGACAGACATATTACGAGGCCTGATTATGGCCGTGCATTAATGGATTTTACAGTCGCCTGTTAATATCCCCTGTGACATGATAAGTGTATGAAATGTCTATACCAAATGGGCTATATTTTTTCATTTGACACTCCAAATAAACAGTGACACAAACCAACCACAGTGGGATAGTGTCCGTATAAGTAGATTACAGTAGTGGGTCAGCTTTATGTCCGGTAATGACTTTGAGTCATCATTTAGGTCCTTTTAGCATTTATTCCCCCAACACAAATACGAATAAGCATCTTGGAAATGATGAGTAGTGTGATCCATTGACTGTTGTAATGGAGATTTTGTTTAGCGATGGGATGAAATGACCCTGTGTTTGAGAGCAGGATGTGAAAAACCCAAGTCACGTTCAATTAAATCAGTCTAATTGAGGTAATAGGAGTTGCCTCTAAGGACAGACATACTATAATGGCACTTTGTGGTGCCTACAGAAGGCCTTTCATCTCCATTTGAGCACAGCATCTATTTCTTTATCGTCTTGAATGTTCAGTGGGTTTCAGTTGTGTATCACCTACTGACCCTATCGGCGTCAGATGAGGGTCACCAGTTCCACCAACCAGACACAATCATTTTTGTACAGCCATAGTATTTCTCAACTACTCTAATTTGTTATGGTTGGCTTTTTCTGTGTTGTTTTTTGGGTGTGTTTTACTGCAGGTAATTACCAACTTTTGTACGTAGTCAGGAACTGGACTGAGGTCACTATTATTGGAGGTTGTAAATATTTGGACAATTATTGTTTGAACAAATTGCCCACTTCCTTATATTTTCTTTACGGCACTTTTCCCGGACTTTACATTGGACAGGAATATGGTCCTTTAGATAAAAATGCAGAGCTGTATGTTTGTATATAGATTTTAAGATATTCCCCACAAATAGTGAGGAGAATGGAAAATATGTGTCTTTGTTTTTGTAGTATCAGCGTATAGTCCAGTCCACTTTACAGCGTATTTTTAACCTACTGATTATTTCTCAGACAGAACACAGAAAACTAAGATAGTTCTACACTTGACTATTTAGCTTAATTGCCACTAAATGCCTCAAATGAAATTTTCATGCATTTAAAAATGTAGCCAAAATCGGTGACTAGTTCTGGTCTCTTAATTAGGCTTTTTTTTTGAGATGCTCAGACTTGGGAGACCAGCTAAACCAGCTTTAACCAACCAAGACTAGCAAACCAGTTTCAGCTAATTTAGCCTATTTTTTCTTCCAGTAGGGTCCTTATTGTGTTCCCTTGTAAATACAATGTATTTTCCACATGAATTAACGCACTCTGACTTCAGGAAGTTTGAGAAAAGAAAGCCAAAAATCTGATTTATCCTGCTGTTGTTCTGCTAGTGCTTGGTGTTGTTGTTTTCTGTATGCATCAGACAAACCGAGGCTGAGATTCACGTTGTGTTATTAAAGTCACCATGAAATCAACATTTTCCATTCTTATTTTATTAGGCAAAATTGTAGTATTTATAAAAAATATGTATCTGCGCACATCATTTATTTATTTTAAATTCATGTTCTTCGTAATCTTGAATAAGAATCACTTCCCCTCCCTCTTGCAGCTTCTCTTCTCTGATGATGAGGGCGGGGCTATAACCTGTCACTCACATGAAATCAGCCAATAGCAAACCACAACCATCCAATCAATTCCTCACAGACACAATCAAGCCCTGCCCTACATTTGTTCTTGTTCCAGAAGCCGTTTAACTTGGAAATACATCACAATAAGGTAGAACAGACTATTGCAACTTCCATTTCATGTTTACTTTACCTATTGCGATCCTCGTGCGTAAATTCAAACCAATGCTAAAGGGGAAAGCTCGGCTTCTGTCACTAACTGTCATGTTACACCACTGTCAACTGCAAAACGTCCTGATTTCCTCTGGTTGTTCTGGAGGTCAAACACTGGTTCTCTCCACAGACGTGACCTTCAAGCCCTGCAGCAAGGCTTTGATAAGATCATGCAGGGCTGTGTTTGGATTTCATCCAACACACTGGATATCAACCATGAATGTGTGAGGCTTTTGATTCATTAGCCGCTATAGGCAAATAAATAGAAGAATAACAAAGTGCAGTACGCAGTAAAACTATTTGCGCTACAAACCAGTGTTTTTATATATACAATGATACATTACATAAATATGATAATATTAATACCAGTTTCAATTTCAAGCAGCATAACACAGTGTTTATAACTAAAACAGCTAGAAATGTCAAAAATAAGGTGAATAGTTCAAGTTTGGAAAGACGTACTCCCTTCAGCTCCTAACAAGCTAGCAGTCTCTCAATGTGACGACCTCCTGCGTCTGCCAGGAACAATAATATAATGCACTGTCTGTCTAATGGCCAGCTTTGTAACCTCTGGCTTCCTGTAACCGCTGCACTGAGTGGCTTCTGGCCTTCACCCAAGCTCACGAACACACACAAACACACTTATTTTTAGTCGCCACATATCAGCAGATGCCTTAAGCACCCAAATGACAGCGGTGGATTCATCCCTTAAAGATGATGGGGATCTTCGCCTTTGGAACGCCCATGAAATGACCTTCTCCCCCTGTGGTGGGCTGATGCAGGAGTGCTTATACATCTGGCAGGTGTACAGAACCGGACAATGAGCTTCTGTTAGCCTCGGTTTCTGTGTCTGTCATTACTGCCGCTACCAGGCAAAGCGACACTTTGTGTTCTGTGCGAGTGACTTTGTGACAGGAACCATTCTCTCCTGTCCACAAATGCCTGGACCGGCTCTCATGGTCCAGTGTGACGCACGTCACCGCTCACATTTATCTCCTATTGCTAATAAGCTCATTCTCAGGCGGCAGAAAGCAGAATTCACAGCTGAATAGAGACACTCCAGCACAGCTGCATTCATGTCACATGAAACTTTCTCTACTACAACTACTAATGCATTTCTTGATTTCTTGATTTTTTTGGTTATGTGAGCAGCTTGTGTTATGAGAGTTAACAAGGACATCATGTACCTACTTGAGGGAACATCAGGAGCAGTCCTGACCAACTTTGTGCCCTAAACATAAGACAGGACCCACCCCAAAAAAACAAACAAAAAAACTAAACAAACAAATAAACATTTATTTACTTATATAATAACCAAAAATAATCATGGCATTTAATATTCAAAGATATTTTAAATGTGCATGAAATGTCCATCTATATATACATTACATACACACGCATTACATTTAAATAATATACGATCATCAATTAATTGTCATCATTCAACATTTGATGATATTTTTTTAACAATGAATTTACAATGTAATTGTTAGGTAAATAATATCGCAATGAAAATAGATCTTTTTACCATGTCGTTTTTATTTTGGGGTGAAATTTAGTCGTGAACATGTTTTTGTTCTGCATTTCAGTCCAGACTTTTCTATCATCATGCTTCAAATATCAGATATCAAGATTGAAAATCAGTGAGACATATATACCTGTAAATTTGGAAATCTGACCCAAATTGAAGCAATAATTCTTAATTTAGTGCTGTAGGTGACAAGGTTTGATTGAATATTCCGGATCAAATGTAATTAGGATTTCTTCCAACCCAGCACAGAGATACGGAGACAAAAATCCAGCCATCTCTGTCATTGTATTAGGCTGCAAATTGCTAAACCACAGACAATCGACTGTGTTTGGAGAGCCAATTGACTCATTTTCACCAGAATAAGGTAACAGACCTGGCGCTGCTTTTTTAGAGGTTTGCTAATAAAATTTTCATGACCTCTACTCATTCTTTAACCTCTACAACAATAAAAAGATACAGACAGAGGAAAATAGGAGTCATCCTCTTCAGACTCGCGGATGCGTGTGGTGGAGGGTTGACGTCTGAAAAGACTGAATGCATTTCCATATAAAGACGGAGAAGTGCTTATTTAGATGTGCTTGACATTTTGGTGAGAGGGGAAGGTTAAGGGTGAGACCACTGGAATATTAATATCCGTGGCTAACAAACCATTGCAGAATCTCGCCTCGTGTCTAGACACTCACTTGGCTTTAGAAATGATCCACAGTCGAGGGTTCGAGTGGAATTAATGTGTGGAATATATTCAGTATATTTTTTTTTTTTTTCACTTGCATTGCCATTCTCAGACATAAAGGAGGCAATATCGGGAATGATTGTAAATGTTGTCTCGACAATTTTATTTTTTGTTTTAGACACTTTTTTTCATGAACTCATAAATATCCCATGAATTATTCCAATGGACTACACTTCTTTCATTTCTCTTCCAAAACCTCACACTGTTAAAAAAGTTGCTGCCTAAATGTTTTAAGTACAATCATCAACTTGGATATCATTTAAACTTAAATTACATTCGACTGAGTTAGTTTAACATTAGTTGAATCTTTTATAACTTATAAAAATTGAAAATTAAGTTAAAGCAATGTAAAAAACACATGTTGTCATAACTTATTGATCTTATAATTTTCTCACATATTTTCACTTTAGTTTTATTTTTTATTCACTTTTTATTTGCATTAAGATTATTCACTTTGGGAATGTCGATGGAGTATGTAAAAGCATTAGACAACTTATTATTTTATCTGACAAATCATGAAACATTTATTTATTTATTTGAAATGACATACGTTTGATTATCTCCTGATTTAATGTGTAAGATATTCTATTTTGCATCCATAAGTGTGATTGGTTCTGACTTTATTGAAAGAGAAAAGGTGTAAATTCAGTCCAGCTAAAGAATATTCGGGTTTGAAATGCATGTCAGTGCCGAGAAGGCCTTTGTTTCCTATTAGGCATGACTAAATATTTCAATGATGGCAGCTGAAAGGCTTTTTGTGGTCATCCTGTCAATATGTTTGATGGGATATCCTGACTTCAATCCTGCCTCCATTATTTGACAAGACCTTATTGTTATACATTTTTTGAAGAATTGTAAATGACATCTGCACATACCAGATGTGTCAAGAGGTTGAGAAATAGAAAGACAGAGAGATGTAAATTAGATAAGGATAGTGAAAGAAACAAATGAGCGTCCACTCAACTCTTCCCTTATCCGATTAGCAGAAGACCTGAGTGGCCGAGCCCAGACTGATTGATTGAATATGAATAATCGATTACAGGCATCTTTTCAAAGGCACTCTCTGATGTCACGACTGCACACGGGCCGTTCTCTCAGTCAACCTGATTTAAAACAGCAGCCGTTATGGTCACTCTATTAGATTAGAGAGACTGGGAGGTTTATGTGAGATGTAAGGTAGAACCATTGACACAGTGTCTTTTCTCTGGTGCCCCACAGGAAGAAGAAGAAGACGAGGAGAGAACAGGCAACGGGAGGAACGGACGGATCGAACCGGTGGGACGGGCAGATTCCTGTGTAGAATCAGCTTCACTTGAGTAAGTCGTCACAGGAATTCGTGAAATTGATCCGCTGTCTGTCTTTCTTAGAACCTCCTTTGTGCATCCAAAAGACCCTCACAAAAAAAACAATGTCTTTAAGAAATAGTTCACACAAAAAGATATTTATGTACATGTCCTTCTAAAAAAAATTAGCATATTGTGATAAAGTTCATTATTTTCCATAATGTAATGATAAAAAAATAAACTTTCATATATTTTAATTCATTGCACACCAACTGAAATATTTCAGGTCTTTTATTGTTTTAATACTGATGAATTTGGCATACAGCTCATGAAAACCCAAAATTCCTATCTCAAAAAATTAGCATATTTCATCCGACCAATGAAATAAGTGTTTTTAATACAAAAAAAGTCAACCTTCAAATAATTATGTTCGGTTATGCACTCAATTCTTGGTCGGGAATCCTTTTGCAGAAATGACTGCTTCAATGCGGCGTGGAATTTGCTTTCATCCGAAAAAAGTACTTTGGACCACTGAGCAACAGTCCAGTGCTGCTTCTCTGTAGCCCAGGTCAGGCGATTCTGCCGCTGTTTCTGGTTCAAAAGTGGCTTGACCTGGGGAATGCGGCACCTGTAGCCCATTTCCTGCACACGCCTGTGCACGGTGGCTCTGGATGTTTCTACTCCAGACTCAGTCCACTGCTTCCGCAGGTCCCCCAAGGTCTGGAATCGGTCCTTCTCCACAATCTTCCTCAGGGTCCGGTTACCTCTTCTCGTTGTGCAGCGTTTTTTGCCACACTTTTTCCTTCCCACAGACTTCCCACTGAGGTGCCTTGATACAGCACTCTGGGAACAGCCTATTTGTTCAGAAATTTCTTTCTGTGTCTTACCCTCTTGCTTGAGGGTGTCAATGATGGCCTTCTGGACAGCAGTCAGGTCGGCAGTCTTACCCATGATTGCGGTTTTGAGTAATGAAACAGGCTGGGAGTTTTTAAAAGCCTCGAGAATCTTTTGCAGGTGTTTAGAGTTAATTAGTTGATTCAGATGATTAGGTTAATAGCTCGTTTAGAGACCCTTTTCATGATATGCTAATTTTTTGAGATATGAATTTTGGGTTTTCATGAGCTGTATGCTAAAATCATCAGTATTAAACCAATAAAAGACCTGAAATATTTCAGTTGGTGTGCAATGAATCTAAAATATATGAAAGTTTAATTTTTATCATTACATTATGGAAAATAATTAACTTTATCACAATATGCTAAATTTTTGAGAAGGACCTGTATATACTAATTAACACAAATGCGGTATCTAGAAAAATGTACAGGCTGCGCTTTTCTATGCAATGATATGCAATCTATGTACTATTGGCTGTCAAGCAACAAAAAGTCCACACAATGCATATAGTATATTCAAAGTCATCTTAAAATTGAAATCTAGCAATAAAGTGTATTTTATATATTTCATATACTGTAACAGCTTAATATTAGAAAACCAATTGTCATATTTATTGGTTGATTAAAAAGTGTAAAAGTAAAAAGACTTTTGAGAATTCCACCTGCCCAACATGGCAACGGCTCAACCAATGGCATGAGTTTGGGGGCGGGGCTATATTTTTTACTGACCAGTAGCAGATGAAGGGTGTTTAGGATAAACTTGCTCAGAAACAATTAATATTTTTCCACGTATGTTTCTTATTCCTGCTCTTAAAACTACAGAAGTTATCCAATCAAGTGCAGTGGGTGATTTTTTTTTCTACACAGATAGTAGCAGGAATATTAGGCTACTGTCACTTTAAAAGTGAATGCATGGATCTGAAATACTGATACACATGCATTTTACTTCTCAACTGTTTACGTTTACTCAAGACATAACTGACTATGTTTACAAGGAAACTCGCCAATATGGGCATTTTGACTTAATTTTGTTTGAATATTTCTGTTCAAGCCCAAGAGGCATGGAAAAGTTTCAAAAACTTTTATTCAAGTATCAAATAGCTTTTAGTTTTAGTTCATTATAATAACCCTGACTTGTGTTCCAAAATATAAATTTTGGGTGAATTAGCCTTAAACTGTCTGGAAAAGAACGCAGCACCTCATCATCAGTTCATGTGCTCATCTTTGTTGTTGTCCTCTCCTTATCCCGTGTATTCTTGCCATATGTTTTTTCTCTCACAGGTGTAGTGTTCTCCCTGACTTTTAAAACCCCCAGAACTAGCCCACTGCAGGCCTCAATCTGATCCTAATCACTTAATTGAAGTGTCTGTTTGGTTCCTCCATCGACCCGTGTGTCTTAATGGCTCCTGGAGTTATAGATGGACTCATACTGGGCGGGATCTAAACTAGCGTTAGCTCTGTCATCTTATAAACTTTTTATGTATTGCCTTTTCTTGGTTTACTACTTTTCTTCTGTTTTGTTTCTCCTCACATTCCCCTCATTTTTCAATGTCTCTAGTGAAATCTTAAAGCCGGTTAAGGTGTCCAATGGCGGCGGGCCCCTAGGAATCCACGTGGTGCCTTTCAGTGCCAGAGATAGAAGGTAACGCTCAACAAAAATACATTTTCTACCATTAATTTGATTTATTCTTGCCAACTCATTCAATAGACCATGTTTTTTTTATTATCTTTTACACCCTTTATGAACATTTCTTTGCAGTTATGTTGTTAATAATCCAGTTGTGTCCTCTGCATCCTTCAACTTTCTTTCATACCTTGACAAGTTTCCCTCAAGGTGTCTATGTGGAAGTTGACTATTATTCCACAGTATGTACCATCCATTCAAGATAGTTTTTCATCATTCCTCAAGGACGTATTGACAGTATAGCACTCTCTCGAGTGGGTCTGTGGGACTTTCTATAACTAGTGTATGTTCTCATGTTGAATAATGAAAGCAAAGCTACATGGAATGGGACACTGCTAAATAAGGACAAAGGGGACACGGGGCATGGCGCTGAATAAATTAGGTAACTTTATTGCTATAGGAAAACCTCAATCCAGCCAACTCAATTCATCTAATCTGCTTCACCCAATCTGACTAAAAGCTCATCCATATCATGGGTCATTCTCAACATTCAAGGTCAGCTGTTGTAAGAATCACAAAATGAAAAAAGGAAGGTGCAAATAAATGAAAAAACTGTTCAAATGCTGTAGATGACGGCTATAAAGGGATTTTCGGGGAGCTTTTTATCAGCTATAAAAACGCACAACCTTTTCATACCTAATTTGATGCTGGTATATAAAATGAATGTCAAGCCAAAAAAACAAAGCAAATATATACTGTGATGAGTTTTAGTATTGGATTCATGATAAAGGGATAGATTTAATAATAATAATAATAATAATAATAATGATAACAATTACCACAATTATCATCATAAAAAACAATAATTTAAATGCCCAATAACTAATATTCAGAACTTAGTTTAATTATTTATATGCTTGACATAATAATACCTGCAGTGGACATATTTAATTTAATTTAATTTAAGTTAATTTAATATTATTTTTTATTTTATATTATTTCATGGTATTACTTTACTTTAATTTTAAATTTAATTTAATTTTTAATTTATTCATTTTATATTAATAGTAGGCTGTGAAATAATGCTTGAAATCTATTGTGACTTATATACTTATTCTTATATTACAGTGACATTGCCATTCTTTTTATGTTTAATTCACACTTATTAGTATGTATCTTTTCACACATTACCATCTTTTCCCCCCGCTCACATTCAGTAGCAATCCGTCCTTGTCGTCATGTCCTTGTATAAATCTCAGAGTTGTAAATGGTCACCGACGTGATATTTTAGTTAATAACTAATCAGAACTGTCAATTATACTCTCCCAATCACAACGGCACACTTCCACAGCAACACGTCTGTAATGACTTCATCAGCCTCTCGCCGTGTGACTGGTGTTGAATGTTCACTCATTAGCATCTTGATAGAGGGCACTGAGGTGACAGCAAGATCTTGAGTGTGAACTTCTACAATGACCAGTGTCTTCTCTCTGCCGACAGCATGAGGCGTATGACATCTCAGAAAATTACACAGACACGGAGTCTTGCGGATACATGACTCCAGTAACGAGATCTCATCACATGACCAGTGTTCACGGCAAACAAGTCAGGGTCTAATTGCTCGCCATAAATGGATCCTGATTGCATTGTTATTCAATTAAAGGCAGTGGAAAAGAACAGGTGGTCTCCTTCTCGCTTAGTCTTCTGGGCCATCACTCAACAGACAGGCGTCTCTGGTTATGCTAAAGCCATTTAAAAGTGGCAGTGGACTGTACAAGTCTGGTTTCACATCAATAGAATTAAAACAATATTTTAGATGTATGGCATATTATGCTCCAAATTCTGTACATTTCTTTGATACCACATTGCCAAGTGCACCAAACAGGACACTAAAGGATATTATATTACATATAAAAGGTCCTTATTGATGGGAAAATGCATACTTTTGAGGAAATAGTCTGTCAGCATCGAGATATAATAGTCTTGCATACTATTTAGGATGTGGGTAGAATGCAAATTGGACACAGCCTTGAGGTATGGACACAGTAAGTGCTTCATTGGCTTTCATTTATACATATGCAAATGCCGAAGAGAAGAAAAGCAAGGATAGAATATTCATATTTTGCTGCGTACAAAAAAAAAAAAACGTTTTGTGAATTCTGACCGGCAAATTCATATAGCGAAAATATTACCAAAATGTCACAGATAACATAGTAGATATACCGTATAGTAATATGTTTTAATTGGGAATGAGTCAATAATACATTTCTGGCCAATTTTATGACTGATAACTGATAAATGACTGTCAAAATTAACATTTTGTCTAAATTAAAAGAAAAAAAAAACACTAAAAACAAAAATTGGTCCTTTTAAGTGCTACAAGTGAGTTTGCAACATTATATGGTATGAAGTATGAAGAACTGATATTCATTTGAAGATTTGTTTCAATGTTATGGCTGAAAACCCATAAATGGCTGAAATTAAAACTCTTTTGTCTATATAAATAAAACAAATGCCACACTTAACAAAAGTCAATATATGTTTAAAATGCTACAAGTGAATTTATGCATCACAACAATATAAAGTACAGTATACAATACACATCCATTTTAACATTTGCTAAAAATTACATTAGTGTTATTATATTATTAATGTTTTGAAAGTTTAACTTTAAGTGAGTGTTGGATGGCAAATGTAATCTAGAAATTAAAGGCAATGCTAATGCACAGTTAAATATCCTCTAGTTTTAGTTATAGGATAATGAATGCATTAATGTTTTTCATTTACTGCATATCCTGTTGGTCATATTTGTTGCGTGTTTTGAGGTAATTTTCCATGCTTGAAGTTTAGCGTGACCGCACCTTAACTCTGATGAATAATGAACCTCTACAGATTGTACATCAGTCCAGTGGGAGTTGAACTAATCCTCGTGCTTCCCCACAGCTGGTTTACATCGAGATTATGAAGACAAAGTGCAAGCTGTGTAATTACTTCACAAGACCACACCACACACTCAGCACAGCCAAGCTCTCCACTCAAACTAATCATCTTTCTAGTACACAGTTTGTTCCTTTAAAGGAGGGTTTGATCTATGCATCCATTTCTCCAGCTCATGCAATGAAAGTTTTTACGCCATCATTTTTCCTTCACCCACATCAATCCTTCAACTCAGGTTCTGCTGTCTGTGCATCCATATGATCTATTCCCTGTGATCGGCACACACACTCTCAGGCTTCCTAAATGTATTAATGTATTGTTTTGGTGAAAGTTTGGTGTTGAAGATTGCTTATGCAACAGATTCAGGCTTTGAGGAAAGAGTTCGAAAGCTCTGTTTATATCAGAATCTCCTCTGCACTTTTTTTAAAACTCATCCGATGCGCCGTTGCATTTCATATGATTATATCTCAGGGTTTGTAGATTAGGGATTCTGAGAACGGTGCCAAAAAATCCATATGGTCAAAGTGGGCTTAAGTTCAAAAAGTCCTTTTTTGATGTATTGAGTTGAAAGAGAGCCGCTAGGAACAGTAAACTTTTCAAAAGTTCAAGATCAATGGGATGTGTATTATTTTTTACTGTAGCACCATCTATTTTTTTAAATCCTTTTTGAATATGACATACATATTATGTTCATATCTGTCTAATCTTGTCATGAAGGGATGCAGTGGACACAGTTTTTTTTATATATAGTATTGTGGTTTTGTGACATACATGCATTTACCATATGATTACCACCAAAATAATACTACTACAGTTATTTTCAATACAGTACTAATTAATAATAATTGATTAAAATATTGTGTAATTTAATAATAATAAGGTAACACTTTATTTTCAAGTGTCCTTGTTACTCGTTACATGTAGTTTATATAGTATTACTATAAAATATGCATAATTACATGCAACTAACCCTCAACCAAACCTAATCTCAACCCTACAGTAAGTACATGTAAATACTTAATATTACTCAGTACTTAAATGACACTGTAACAAAGACACCTTATTAGGGCTGGTCCGAATACCATTTTTTGAGCTTCGAAGCTTCGGTAGTAATGAACATCGAATATTCGAAGCTTCGGCGAGAGGGGGCTGAACATATTCTTTTCACTAATAAAGGCAGGAATCTCTGTGTTGGTCTGTCTTTTTGCATTTTGATTATTTCGAGAACCGTTCATCCAACCGACTTCACAAGGGAGTGCAGTGTTGCATTTGGTGCAATATAGATGGACACGCGAGACGCGACACATTCAGAAAGAATAAACTTTTAGTCAGCTACAGAACAGCGCGAGCGGGAAGCAGCGCACCTCACGCGGGCAGGGTTTATATGCTCCGAGAACGGACACTCCACTATGATATAAAACGCACACACACAGGTCTGTTAAATTAAGCAATACTTTTAAGGTAGTCTAATATTTTTCTGACTAACAAATTACTGACACAGTAAAGGGTAGATTTAAATAAAGAAAAACGAAATTTAAATAAAGAAAAAAATTAATTTAAATAATTAAAAACGAAATTTAAATAAAGAAAAAAATAAATTTAAATAAAGAAAAACGAAACTTAAATAAAGAAAAACGAAATTTAAATAAAGAAAAATGAAACTTAAATAAAGAAAAAACGAAATTTAAATAAAGAAAAATGAAACTTAAATAAAGAAAAAACAAAATTTAAATAAAGAAAAACGAAATTAAGTTAAATTAAAAACGAGATTAATTTAGATTGATAATAACGGGTAAAAGGCTAATACATTTTGTTTCTATTATTCTATTTTCCACAATGTCAAAGCAACGCAGCTTAACCCAAAACACAAGTTCAGGCATGCACTTCGGTCCCTACAAACTCCGCTGTTCTGCGCTCTAGCCAGAGAACACTCCCGTTGCAGTTAGCTGTCGGTTCTATTTCTAGCATGCACGCATTTTCCGCGTGGCTCGAGCCGCGCCTGAGACGCGTGTTTCACACAGGCAGTGTGCAAACTCCAACCTGTTAACATGGGAGCTGAAATAAAAACGTACATGCCACACAGCTGAGACGCTCACGCCATGCAGCCAGTGTGTCGCCGGCCTTATTCAAGCGCGAGTGAGATCCCAGGTGTGCAAAAAAAAAAAAAAAAAAACGAATATTCGAATGTCAAATTTTCAAATCGAATACCAACCCACCGAACGAATATTCGAATATTCTGGTCCAGCCCTACACCTTATAGTAAAGTGTAACTAATAATAATAACAACACAAAGACACTGTTCATTTGTTATAATGTAAAGAAGGAACCGTACATGCACTTGCATTACACTTACCACAGAAAGAACTGTGTAATATAATCTGGGTTAAGTTTAGGTTCAAGGTTAGTACCTAGTTATTAGCTAGCTATTTTAATTACTGTAATAAATACATGTACATGGGGAACAGGACTGTCTACCCAAGTAACAATGATTGAAGTAACTGGTATTTGTGCTGAAGCTGTGTTTACCGTAGTAAATATTTGCAGCATTCTGAGCTACAGGGGTCTCTTGATTTCTCGAAATATCTTTAAAAGCGCTTGTAGAACTGCCTGAATGATTGTAATTGCACTGTGTGTTCTCTGACAGTAATGTGTGCTGTGTCTGATCTGAGATCAGCGTTGATATGTGCTGTGACTGTTCCAGGACTCTGGGTTTGTTAGTGAAGAGGTTGGAGAGAGGAGGAAAGGCGGAGCGGGAATCTCTGTTCCAGGAGAACGACTGTATCGTCAGGATTAATAACGGAGATCTGCGAAACATCCGATTCGAACAGTAAGCCTCTCTCTGGAGGAGACGGAGAGATTCCTCTCGTTTCTCTCACAGCTGCTGCTCTGCTTTATCCTTTCAACCTCTCTGTCCTTTTCACACTTTCATGAGCTTTCAGTCTTCCTCTGAGTTTTGAGTCTCCTCGGTCTGGCCGTCGACCTTCACCATGTTCTTTCATCTCATGTCTCGCTGACTAAACAGAGAAAAACATCTCTGTTCAGAGCTGGCAGAAGTTGTCAATCAGTTGGAACAATAGAGGGCATTGAAAGGTTTATTATATCATTTCCTTGATTTCCCTGATGTTTGATGCACTGTGATACTGTTATACTGACTGATTCTGGAACTTAAAAGTAACTTTAAAATCCTTCCTCACTCCAAATTTTTTGTTTATTGAAATTAACCTGCAAAAACTTTCTGAAATTATTGAATAATGATATATATATACACACAGACACACGACTACACACATTTGGACATCAAAAGTATTGGAAAATAAAATTAAATAAAAAAATTCAAACAATAAATCAAAACTAAGACGTTTTTTTTTATATTTTAATTTAATTTAAATATATTTTTAATTAAAAAAATTTTGTTGTTATTTTTTTATTTATTTATTTTATCTATGGGCCCATTGACCATGCTAATTAGCTACTTTTGCACTGGGCTTAATCACTTCACTAATAATTGAGCATAATATTTTACACTCAATTTCAGGTGAATTTACAACAGCTGCATGCACACTTTTTTTTTTTTTTTTTACTTGGGCCAGCAAGCAAACACCCTAGCAACACCCTAGAGACGTGACTGTGGACTCTCTTCACCTGTAAATGCAATACCCCAGTAACACCCTAACAACCATCTTGCTACACCCTAGCAACCAACTAGAAAGTAAAGTACAAGAAAAAAAGCACAAAAAAAACACTCCTCACAGCAGAAAATTTAAAAACAAAATACACTTTATTTTAAGGTGTCCTTGTTACAGTATAATTACAGTATACATTTACTGAAAGTTCTGAGTAGTATTAATTAACAACATGCACTTATAGGATTAGGGTTTTGAATTAGGTTATAGTTGTTACTATAACTTCATATACCAAACACACCATAAAATAAAGTGATATCAGATGCAGTTGAATTATTGTTTTCCATCATCTCAGTAGTGTAAAGTTTGCTGTAAGGCAGATTATGATGAGCAGATTAGAATATTGCTTCCACATCTCTCATCACGAGCGTCCTCTGGCCCGGTCTCGGGCGTCTCGGTCAGGTCCAGATGATCACGGACACAGAAAGAGGAGAAACTGGACCGGGTTCGACACAGGGCACTGAAAGGGCACAGCTGCGGGATAATTCATAATCTAATCTTAAACTCATTTACATACATCATTCAGTCCGCTTACACAAACTCAAAACCACCAGTTAATTTCCCCAGTGTCCCAAAGCATTATAATGTTTTAATTGCTTGGCTATATTTTTGCACGAGATCCAGTCAGGACCTTCTATATCGTTGAGCCTAACGCAAACCCAACGGGGTCTCCCAGTTCTGAAGGATTACACACGACCTTCTGCATTAGGCCTACACACACATCAGGTCGATAATGTGAGTGTAATGCATGTTAAGATATTGCAGCCTTTTGTTCTTCGTATATTGCCATTCCCCAGAGCGTTCGACTCGTCGATTCAGAACGCTAGTCATCCGTAAACAAACTTGCGGTTTATGCTTCCGCGTACATGCTCTTGTAAAGTCGATCCGCGAGAGACTAACGTTTTAATCTACGCTGTCGCCGGTTCCTCACACACACGAGCAGATGCTGGAATCACACACACATGAGCACAGAACAACATTTTCTTTATCTGGCTCTCTCTCTCTCTCTCTTGATTGTGCTCCATGTGGAGTTATAATTCATAACGATATTCTAATCTTATTGGATTGTTTGCATGGGTAAATATTTATCAGCGGTTGATCTAACTCAATGTAATGATGCGTTGATGGAGTCATTTATTATTCAATCAGACAGAGTGAGTTTGGTGATTATCCACGTGTCACAGCTCCGCTCGTCTGCTCACACACACACACACACACACACACACACACACACACACACACACACACACACACACACACACACACACACACACACACACACACACACACACACACACACACACACACACACACACACACTCACACACACACACCGCTCGCTTTGGAGGCGGGTCGGGACACATTTGCATAAAAATAGATGGGCGTCCCTAAAGTGAGACGCTACTTGCTCTCTAGATGCAGAGATTGATCTAATGAAGAGTTTATTGAGATGGAAATAACTTGCTGTGTTAAAGGAGTAAACAAAAACACACACGACTGTTGAGCTCGTATTCCTCTGCTATTTCTTGTGCTTCTCGTTGGGTTTGAGTTTCCCGTGTCAAACAACCTATATGCATTATTTCCATTTGGCGTTCTTTCTTCCAGTGAACACAAGCTGTGCTTCTATAAAGTATGGAAAGTAAATGTGGACTTGAGCTTCAAATTTCCAAAATCTGACACAAAAAAAAGCAACATAAAAGTGGTCTGTATGACTTGTGCACTGTATTTCAGGTCTTCTAAAGTCATATTATTGCTTTATATGAAGAACAGGCTGACATTTGAAATATTATTCTCCGTAGTTTACAATTTTTACTTGTAAAATATCAGATTTTCTATGCCAAGATTCAGAACTGTGCAACTGTTTGGGGTACGTTTTTTTTTATTACGGCAAAACCGATCGAAAGTGACTGTAAAGACTTTTACATAGTTGCAAAAGATTTTTTGTCAAATAAATGCTCTTCTTTTGAATTTTTTATTCATCACAATATGAAGCAGCACAACTGTTTACAACATTGATAATAATCAGAAATGTTTCTTGACCCTCAAATCATCATATTATAGTGATTTCTGAAGACTGGATTAATGCTCAAAATTCAGCTTTGATCACAGGAATAAATTACACTTTACTATATTCATATAGAAAACAGCTGTTTTAAATTGTAATAATATTTCACAATTTTACTGTTTTACTGTATTTCTAATATAATCAATGCATCCTTAAAAAAATCTTCCCAACCCCAAACTTTTGAACGGTACTGTGTAAGTCATATAGCATATGCACTAATTTCATGACTCTTATGTTGCTTTTTTGAGTGAATTTTTTTTATTGTTTTTATTCCGGAGAACTATTCCTTTAATAAAATAACCTAATTCTGTGATTCATTGCAATTGAATATATTTTGTAAAAAAATATATGCATCAGTTACTTATAAACCACTCCATCATAACATGATCTGTTATTTCTTTCTTTCTTTGACTTATCCAGGTTATAGTGTTTTTAGTGTCCTTATCTGCTGTGTGTTGTCCGTCTGATCAGTTATTGTCCTCCATGTGCCACACTTATGAAAACAGATCCTGCTTTCCTGTCTCTAATACGTTTCCCTGCTTCCTCCCCAAGGCTTTGCGATTATGAAAATGGCAGATAATGTGAATTAACCTTGTTTCCAACTGTACTAGTACAATTAGCCAGCGATTAAGCAAGGCAACCTTTTGACCTCTCCATGTGCTCTGCTTTTAACAATCCCAGTACTTAAGATGAGCCTGTTCTGTAATCGACAAAGATATACAGCCTTACTGAGACGTGTGTGTGTGTGTGTGTGTGTGTGTGTGTGTGTGTGTGTGTGTGTGTGTGTGTGTGTGTGTGTGTGTGTCGTTCTCTTCCTCAGGGCCCAGAATTTGTTCAGACAAGCGATGCGTGCTCCATTCATCCTGTTCCATGTAGTTCCAGCAGTGAAGAAAGCCCAGTATGAGCTGCTGTCTCAGAATGAACTGGGCCTTCAGACTGGTTCTGGTTCTGGAGACAGAGGTAGTCTGTTGGGAGGAGGCGTGGATTACAGCCCGCGGAGAATGTCCAAATCGGATTCGACCCGGAGCTATCCCACGTTACCACACACAGCGAACTCTTCCAACATGAGCCCGACCGGCCCAGCCCAAACCTCCAGGCCCACCAGCGCCACTTCCTCTGTGGGATACTCCAAAAAGATCGGACGCAAGTTCAACGTCCAGCTGAGGAAAGGTACGGTCATCATAAATCATTCACAAGGCCTTTCTTATGAGGAAATGTTCCTGGTTAATGGAAATATCCTGCTATGTCAGATGCAGGTCCAGATGGAAGATACCTTTACTTGAGAAGAAGTAAATATATATATATATATATATATATATATATATATATATATATATATATATATAATTTGTATATTATATTAAATATATATTTTTATAATGAAAACAACACTTATGGCCAATAGAATAAGATCCCACATTTAAAAATGCATGAGCCATTGGCTTTAACAGTGATTTGATCCTCAGTTTCTAGTCTCTTCATACGACCTCATGCTCCTCCAGATGTTGGAATAAAGTTCATCCTAAAGGGGTTTTTGGGGTTCAGGACTGACAACTACTTCCACACCTGACGTGGAAAACTCTTCCTATATCCACCTAGATTTGTGCACAGGCATATTGTTAAAACAAACTGTCGGAACACATTTATAAGCACGCAATTATCTAGAATGTCATTGCATGGCGTCGCATTAAGTTGAAACTGGAATAATAACCAAAGTCATTAATTGGATGCCAGTATCCAGATGCATATGCAAACAATACACAAGTCTTTTCATCTATTTTACAGAAACGCCCTTGAAATAAAAAAAGAACATGTCATTTATTTATTTGCTTGTTGTCCTCTGAAGTTGCCTCTATTTTCTGCTGTTTTAATAGCTGATGATATCTGTGTGAACGGTGGTGTATCAGTTCTGCTGTAGTGACTAGCATTGTGTAACTAATGCAGTTAGAACTTCAAAGGACTCTATCTGCCATTGTCAGGAAGTGTGTATACAGACTCACACACAGGTCCAAATCCCATTTGCACGGCAACTGCATCTCAGCGTTTCACACCGCAGGAGAACTAGAAATGTCTATCAGAGATACGACAAACACCCCCAAACAGACACAAACACACGCATATTTATGCATAAACCAGGACGTGCTCTCACACACACACACACACCGACGTCTGAGGAATATGTATTACCGCTTATGCAGCAGCGCTTCTGATCTCTACTAGCGGCAGCTTTTGAAAAGAAAATTCTCGAACCTCAAGCAAGAAAACTTTCTCTTCCTCTGATGTTGTTTTCCCTCCTCTCTTTGTCACCGTGTCCTCATTTTAGCGATGTCGTAATCACACGCTCCAGCTTGTTTAAATGAAAGAGCAAAACGAGCTTTCTTTGTCACCGGGCTTGTCGTATTCCCATCTATTAGGTTGGCGCAGCAGGAGAAGAGAGCGGTAAAGACACAATTAAATCCTGACAACACATGGGCCGGGCTTCAGCGCAGTGTGAAATATCCAGTGTGTCGGGGAGGCCAACGCCACGCTAGCCTTTAATTACTAGCCAAAAGACAAGCGCGGGTGAAAAGGGAGTTTTTAGCTGGAGTTTTGAGCCTGTCGAGTGTCTGTTGGGTGTTACTCAAGAGCATAGTGTGTGTGTGTGTGTGTGTGTGTGTGTGTGTGTGTGTGTGTGTGTGTGTGTGTGTGTGTGTGTGTAGGCTTTTTGGACTGTAATATTCGGGTTAAAAAGTTGCCTGACTGTCCTCACAGTATCGGGATGCATTCTAGTTAGCTTAGCCCTTGCGAAAAATAAGTACACTTTAACACATTTTATTGCAGGAATAATATACTTTACATGAGTGTGAACTGAATGTAATTTTTTAGACACTTAATTGCAGAAAAAAAAAATATGAAATGCAGTTTAATAAGAGCGTTTCTTGACCCACTTGAGTAGGACTTCAGTACATCTTTATATGTAATTTCATAATTACCTCTCTTGTTTATTGAAATAATGTTAAATTGTGCTGAATGTACTTATACGCATTTATCCTAAACTAAGACTCACTTTAATGGAATTTCTATTGAAACTTGTAGGTCATTGACGACGTTGCAATTTGGTACATTTGAAATATATACATTTTTCAATGTAAAACTTAATTATAATCAAGCACTTTAGTATGTTAGTCAATACATCAAAATATGTACTACTTTAAGGCAGAACAAAATATGATTAAAACACAATGGTTTAAAATATACTTTAATAAAACTCAGTTTTACATTATTACAACGTGCACTTTTTAAAAGTGTACTTATGCGTGTTAAGAAACATAGTCACTCTTTCAGACACTTAAAAATGACTGTGATGGCTTCGGCCTAAAAACTTCAAAAATGAAGAGTCACAATCTCTTCTGTAGTGCAAGGGATTGTGGGTAATATCGGTTGGAAAAACATGCATAAATGTGCAAAAATATGTATAATATTCCATCACAAGGGCATCTTTGACATACTTTTTTAACAGAAGCTTAAGCTGATGATATGTGTGAACGGTGGTGTATCAGTTCTGCTGTAGTGACTAGCATTGTGTAACTAATGCAGTTAGAACTTCAAAGGACTCTCTTACACTGTCCGGCCCAAACAAATCGCTGTTTGGATTTAAAGGGGAACTATGCAGTGTTTTTAGCTTGACTGAACAGCTTCGGAGTTATTGTAGTGGTTATATGACTTTTTTTGGGTTGAATGGTGGTCATCTCCAAGCATCTTAAGCGTTCGCATATTGAAATCCAAACAGTTGCTGCGTCCCAATTCACATACTATCCGTACTAAATAGTATTCGAAATTAGAGTTAGTGTGTCCCAAATCGTAGTATGTTGAAATGAGTTTTCCAAAGATACCCTGATGGTCTACTTTTTCCGGTTAGAATCCGAAGTGCAGATCCGTGCTCAAAACCCATTGCGCTGTGGACAAGGATTCGATCAGAACTACAAACACGAGTAAAAACTGTTAGAAAACTACAAGACGGATGTGCAAGACCGACGGGTAAGCAGAGCGGTTAAGATAAAGATAGATAAAGATCTAACCTGACGAAAATATATTTATCAAATGTTATCCACGTTATATTTAATCTAAAACAGCATTGTGAACTCATTAACTTTTAAATGCATCATTATGGAAACATGAGGAGTTCTCTGAATGACTGGCAGATCAACTTGCGATTACATTTCTCTCCAAAATGCTGGTAAATTAATTTTAATTGAATGTGGAGGATTTTAACTGTGGCAAGATGATTGACAGGGAAATTTAAACAGTGACAGGTTGCATGTAACTAAGCAACATAGCATCAGCACGCGATTATGGCGACGTGGTGTGTCCCAAAGCTTGCATACTCTTCTGCTTGACACTCAAAAGTGTGTACTTTTTCTTCACAAAAACAGATCATACATTTAGTGCATAGTATAAGTAGGAGAATTAGGACGCAATAAGTGACTTTTTTTTCTGTTGTGACTCTGGACACAACTTCTAATTTTGTGTACTATGTAGTGTGGATAATATGTAAATGGACACAGCCCTGAATCACAGGCTTCTCTGGAAAACACTTGCCTAAGAGCCCTGAATCCAAACATGAACAACACAGTCTACTATCTTCATCTCCTCCCCCTGCGATTGGAAGATAAAGAGAGCGAGAGAGGGGAAATGAACAAACGCAGGGCATGGTGCCCGCTGGCTCGTCTGGCTCTGGTGTAGCAGATGTTGAACGCTGGAGCACTGGCACGAGTGTTGGACTGGCTTTGAGAAGGTCTTGTTACAGGCTAAATACAGCACGCTCTGTGGGAGCTTTCAACTCTTACCAGCACATGCTCTGACAAACACCAAAGGCTTGCTCTCGGCACGGGACGTCACCTGGAAGCTGATATGTGTGCAAAAACTCTGTTTTTTGGAAATATTGACCCTTGTAGAACCCCTGTTTAATCTGTCAGAGCTCTACCGGATTGACTTCAGCTCTTCTGCGCCAGCTGAGAGATTTATTTGCTCCGGGCACTTTACCACCACCAAATAAAAAACACTAAGAGATTTATGAAAAACTATATTGTCTTTATATATCACATTCAAGTTTTATTCAGTGACAGGTGCACTAGTGGAATAAAATAACACATCTAATTTTGATTAAACTCAAAGTTCATTCTGCTAAAGGGACTATATAGTGATTGACTCACTCAAAATCTGTGTTTTTATAGGCATTTTTAAACATCACTAACAATTGAATGTAAAAAAAAAATAATTTTATGCCCACATCTCTCTTTTTTCCATTAAGATGCTGTTTTGAGGTATTTCCCCAGCATTTTACAACTTTTTCTCACTGTTTGACAAAAAGTTTGTTCCTAGGTTACAGATTACCTTTTACAGATAAACGTTTCCCCCCCAGAACTATCCAAGGGCAAATACATATCTTCAATGCCTTAATAATATTATTAATAATAATTTGTATTATTATATAATATTTTAGGTTTCTTAAAAGGGGATGATCTTAAACAGTTTATTTTAAGATACATTTTCAGAATTTTCAGAACTAAGTTTATATTGTTTTAACAATATTCATATATTTTAATGGAAAATAAGACAAATATGATTTTTTTCCCCGCCGTGTGGATATGGGGTTTTGCTTTTCTCCCACATCAACTGCACTCATTTAAAGAGTCTTGCTCCTTCTTCCATTAGTACATTTGTCTTTTTTGTTATGAAAATCTTAAAATAGTATTTTAAGAGGTCTAAGACCACACCGTCCTCTCTCATTTGTCACGTATTCCCTCTTTCTCTCTCAACCCCTGTTAAATTAATGGATTGTCGAGAACATTTTCCTAATTTTTTCCTCAAGCTGTAATTTTCTTTCCTGCCTTACATTGGCCATATGCTTGATTTGAACCCTCCTTTTTTATTGAAGATTCAAGTCTTTGGCACAGTAAAATAGACAGCATTCTTTATTATCTTCCTCTCACATAATAAAAAAAAAAACCCTGAATGGAGACCTAACCACATCCGTGATTAATTAGTGTTGGGCTATTAGTGTTCCATCTCTGTAATTACTTGATTGTAAGCCGTTAACTACTGAATGTCCTAATGGCTGTGAGTTTGATTCTAGTAATTATCCTAAAGGAGGCATCAGGTGGCGTTTGATAACCTTGCTGGACTGTTATTGACTCTGGCTTCGGTTCTCCCGGCTGTGGCCGTATGTCTTGGAACATTTAGCCCGGCACCATAACAAACATAAAACCATTTAGAGACCAGCACAGCCACTGACCCCAGACCAGTAACACTTGGACAGGCGTGTTGTTCCCTTGGAACATGGGTGTTTGAAGGAATATTCTGAGTTCAATGAAAGTTAACTTCAACTAAATGCATTTGTGGCTTAATGTTCATTACACACACGCACGCACGCACGCACGCACGCACGCACACACACACACGTACATTGGATGCGAATTGGGACAATTTTTGGAGTAATTAAATGAAATGTGCTTATAATTTTATAAAATCATTTACATTTATTCTTCAATTAAAACTTTTGCTTTATTTGAGCTTTAAAGTTATCATTTTAAGGTTTATGGCATTAAGATGCCATAGCAAACAAGTTGTAAAACTGCTCAAATCTGTGTGGAAAAATGTTTCGCCCCATGCAAAATTCTATTAATATTACAATTGTTGGATTCCTCCCGCAAAAAACAACAGCCACTTTTCCACTGTCAGGCCGAACAGTTTCAGTTATATTTCCACCAGAGTTTGTTTCGGCACAATTACAAACCGTTCTCGGCCCGGAATTATCATGGTTAGCCAACATTGTCTACATTGTCATTGTCTATTATTTTTTCTTCCCCGAAATTACAATACCACAATAAAAAATATAAAACTAAAAATGCCGTTGCCGTTTAAGAATCCAGTAGCTGTCATGTTCTAGCTAGAGCGGCGGAAATAACCAGCCAACGCATTTATAGAGAGGGACTTTTAGGTCAAAATAAACTTGTGGTAATTAATATTACGCTACAAGTGTTTTTGATTGAGCTTAACTCGCATTGATCCTGGAATATTCCCTCTTGTAACATTTCCCTTTTTTGAGCAAACCATGAACATGACATATCCCAGTTATGATATAAGCGAGCGAGACATAAGACATAAGATATAAGAGAGCGAGTCCTGAGGGCTACAAATGTGTCTCCAGATAAAAATACGTGTGCCCTCCTCCGGCCTATCAGTCTCTCCATCTCCCCCACTGCCGTTTCTTTTACCATTACAGCCGTTGTTCAAATGATAAGGTCAACCTTACTGATCCCTCTGTGTCCTGACCATTACTCTTTCTCTCCGCTTCTCCTACATCTGCCTATTCGTATTCATTTGGCACTCCCAAAAAGGTCATTTTGTGGACAGGGAGCAAATTGCTGTGCATACCCTGCGTCTGAGCCCCTAACTACATTTTCCAGGATTTAGTAACGTCTGTGGCAAGCTGTAAAGCTCTATTTGCCTGATGCATGTGCACATCACGACCCTCCTGCGTTCGGAGGGAGTTGGCCCTGTTTTCAATAAGGAAAGGCAAATGCATGCATTCTGGAGGACCCGGCGTGACGAGCCGAGCATGTAATGTTACTGTCCCGCTACATTTGTAAAGCGCGTGCCGCTGAAACACACGTGTCTAAATTTGAAATCACACTGCGGTTGCGCCGTGCACCCAGATGGGTTTGAAACGTTTAATTACGGTGGCCTGTGTTTGCCATATGCTTGGCTTTTGCCTGTGTAATTTGTATTTGTGCGCTCAGGCGGTCATGAAACACACTTTGTTCTCTGTGCTGTTAACAGACTTAAAAATATCCCGTTGGATGGATTCAGATTAGTTATTAGATACAGTAGACTTGAGCAGGACTGTAATTTTACTGCGGCAGATGTGCAATCCAAGTGACCGTGTCAAATATAGAGTTCACTAAACTTTTGCAACACTTTAGCTCAATGCAAGGGCCAATGACTTATATAATGACTAATATATATATATATATATTTATATATGCTCACCAAGGCTTCATTTATTTGATCAGAAATACAGTAAAATTCTGAAATATTTTTAGCACGTAAAACAGCTGTTTTTTATGTGAATATATTGTAAAATATAATTTATTCCTGTGATCAAAGCTGAATTTTCAGCATCATTACTCCAGTCTTCAGTCTCACATGATCCTTCAGAAATCATTCTAATATGACTATTTGATACTCAAGAAACTTTTCTGATTATTATAAGTGTTTAAAACAGTTTTTGCTGCCTAATGTGTTTGTGGAAACCATGATTCACTGCTGCTCAAAGATGCAGGGTATTTTTTTATTTGATTTTATTCAGAAATTAATGCTTTTATTCATCAAGGATGCAGTACATTGATCTAAAGTGACAATAAAGACATTTATAATGTTATGAAAGATTTATATTTCAAATAAATGCTGTTCTTTTGCACTTTCTATCATCAAAAAATCCTGAAAAAAATGAATGATGGTTTATATTATGCAAGTTTTCAACAACCCTTTCAAATGTCTCACATCAGCGTCCACTTTTCAAACTTTTTCACAGATCAAGCTTTGCTCACATTGTATTCTTTATTTAATAATGAACCTTTTATATTGATGGTTAGTGTGGTATGGTTTAAATAATTTTTAAAGAAAAGTTTAAATGACTAATAATATGTGGTATAAAAAAGCAACCTTTTACAACTCAAACTAAACTAAAAATATAACAAATTCAATCATCTTCTCATTCTGTCGTCACTGTAAAAGCATGTTTGGTCTGCAGACAGACTCTTTAATCATGTACGTGTGTATTATTTGTCACGTGTGCGCTGTAGGTCCGGAGGGCTTGGGTTTCAGCATCACCTCCAGAGACGTGCCCATCGGCAGTTCGGCCCCCATATATGTGAAGAATATCCTCCCGCGTGGAGCCGCCATCCAGGACGGGCGTCTGAAAGCTGGAGACCGGCTGCTAGAGGTGAGAAACACTGCAGCTGTTCAGCATCACATGACCTCGGACTTCCTCTTCAGAGCTTCCTCTACTTCCTGTACAGACATTTCAGCATAATAGACCTTATGCGAAACAAGCGCGCAACCATCTTTAGTCTTTGATCTTCCGTTTTTGCGGTAGCTCTGTATATTTCTATGGCATCGCTGGTGACGTGGATTTACTTATTGTAGAGTAAATGAAAGTTATCATGTGTATACTTAAAGCAGATGTCTTAACGAATGTCAGTAGACCGGAAAGATTTTAAAACGAGCCGTTCATTCATAAATACGTAAGATTGCAGTGAAAATACAAACTGGAAGACAAAAGACAATGAGTGCAGCGTTGAAAACGGGCGGGGCTACATAAGGTCTATAGAGACCGTGCTGGAAAGGGGCGGGGCTACATAAGGTCTATAGAGACAGTGCTGGAAAGGGGCGGGACTACATACGGTCTATAGAGACAGTGCTGAAAAGGGGCGAGGCTACATCAAGTCTATAGAGACCGTGCTGGAAAGGGACGGGGCTACATAAGGTCTATAGAGACAGTGCTGGAAAGGGGCGAGGCTACATCAAGACTATAGAGACCATGCTGGAAAGGGGCGGGGCTACATAAGGTCTATAGAGACAGTGCTGGAAAGGGGCGGGGCTACAAAAGGTCTATAGAGACAGTGCTGAAAAGGGGCGAGGCTACATCAAGACTATAGAGACCATGCTGGAAAGGGGCGGGGCTACATAAGGTCTATAGAGACAGTGCTGGAAAGGGGCGGGGCTACAAAAGGTCTATAGAGACAGTGCTGGAAAGGGGCGGGACTACATACGGTCTATAGAGACAGTGCTGAAAAGGGGCGGGGCTACATAAGGTCTATAGAGACAGTGCTGGAAAGGGGCGGGACTACATACGGTCTATAGAGACAGTGCTGAAAAGGGGCGAGGCTACATCAAGACTATAGAGACCATGCTGGAAAGGGGCGGGGCTACATAAGGTCTATAGAGACAGTGCTGGAAAGGGGCGGGGCTACAAAAGGTCTATAGAGACAGTGCTGAAAAGGGGCGGGGCTACATCAAGTCAATAGAGGCCGTGCTGGAAAGGGGCGGGGCTACATAAGGTCTATACCGTATGTAAAAAAGAGCTTTTCTTATATTAAAAAAAACATCAAACTTCTTCCATTCCCTGTGTCATACAGAAGTACCGACAACTCATTATTTTCCAGAGGATTTCCGTTCTTAGTTCACTCTGTTGGTCTATTGGAGACGAGATGTCTCATTGTTTTCCTCTCTCTCTTGTGAGATCCACTTTCCTTTTTAGATTCGGAAAGTAAATAATGTTCATAGACTCTATAGACATAAGCTCTATAGAGACAGTGCTGAAAAGGGGCAGGGCTACATAAGGTCTATAGAGACAGTGCTGAAAAGGGGCAGGGCTACATAAGGTATATAGAGACAGTGCTGAAAAGGGGCGGGGCTTCATAAAGTCTATAGAGATAGTGCTGAAAAGGGGCGGGGCTACATAAAGTCTATAGATACAGTGCTGAAAAGGGGCGGGATTACATAAAGTCTATAGAGACCGTGCTGGAAAGGGGCGGGGCTACATAAGGTCTATAGAGACAGTGCTGGAAAGGGGCGGGGCTACATCAAGTCTATAGAGACCATGCTGGAAAGGGGCGGGGCTACATAAGGTCTATAGAGACAGTGCTGAAAAGGGGCGGGGCTACATACAGTCTATAGAGACAGTGGTGAAAAGGGGCGAGGCTACATAAAGTCTATAGAGACAGTGCTGGAAAGGGGCGGGACTACATACGGTCTATAGAGACCGTGCTGGAAAGGGGCGGGGCTACATAAGGTCTATAGAGACAGTGCTGAAAAGGGGCAAGGCTACATACAGTCTATAGAGACAGTGCTGAAAAGGGGCGGGGCTACATAAAGTCTATAGAGACAGTGCTGAAAACGGGCGGGGCTACATAAGGTCTATAGAGACCGTGCTGGAAAGGGGCGGGGCTACATAAGGTCTATAGAGACAGTGCTGGAAAGGGGCGGGACTACTAAAGGTCTATAGAGACAGTGCTGAAAAGGGGCGGGGCTACATACAGTCTATAGAGACAGTGGTGAAAAGGGGCGAGGCTACATAAAGTCTATAGAGACAGTGCTGGAAAGGGGCGGGACTACATACGGTCTATAGAGACCGTGCTGGAAAGGGGCGGGGCTACATAAGGTCTATAGAGACAGTGCTGAAAAGGGGCAAGGCTACATACAGTCTATAGAGACAGTGCTGAAAAGGGGCAGGGCTACATAAGGTCTATAGAGACAGTGCTGAAAAGGGGCAGGGCTACATAAGGTATATAGAGACAGTGCTGAAAAGGGGCGGGGCTTCATAAAGTCTATAGAGATAGTGCTGAAAAGGGGCGGGGCTACATAAAGTCTATAGATACAGTGCTGAAAAGGGGCGGGATTACATAAAGTCTATAGAGACCGTGCTGGAAAGGGGCGGGGCTACATAAGGTCTATAGAGACAGTGCTGGAAAGGGGCGGGGCTACATCAAGTCTATAGAGACCATGCTGGAAAGGGGCGGGGCTACATAAGGTCTATAGAGACAGTGCTGAAAAGGGGCGGGGCTACATACAGTCTATAGAGACAGTGGTGAAAAGGGGCGAGGCTACATAAAGTCTATAGAGACAGTGCTGGAAAGGGGCGGGACTACATACGGTCTATAGAGACCGTGCTGGAAAGGGGCGGGGCTACATAAGGTCTATAGAGACAGTGCTGAAAAGGGGCAAGGCTACATACAGTCTATAGAGACAGTGCTGAAAAGGGGCGGGGCTACATAAAGTCTATAGAGACAGTGCTGAAAACGGGCGGGGCTACATAAGGTCTATAGAGACCGTGCTGGAAAGGGGCGGGGCTACATAAGGTCTATAGAGACAGTGCTGGAAAGGGGCGGGACTACTAAAGGTCTATAGAGACAGTGCTGAAAAGGGGCGGGGCTACATCAAGTCAATAGAGGCCGTGCTGGAAAGGGGCGGGGCTACATAAGGTCTATACCGTTTGTAAAAAAGAGCTTTTCTTATACAAAAAAAAACAACAAACTTCTTCCGTTCCCTGTGTCATACAGAAGTACCGACAACTCATTGTTTTCCAGAGGATTTCCGTTCTTAGTTCACTCTGTTGGTCTATCGGAGACGAGATGTCTCATTGTTTTCCTCTCTCTTTTTGTGAGATCCACTTTCCTTTTTAGATTCGGAAAGTAAATAATGTTCATAATAGAGAATGGACAAAAAGAACTATGGCTGATGGCTGATTTACAATGACAGCCAATTAACAATGGCCATTTCATTTAGAAATGGAGCAGGACACCTGCAGGCTCTCATGCCAGACGCGACCGTAGAGCCAGAACGTCATCCATTTGGCTTAACAAACCCTGATTCATCGCTTTAATGGAGTCAAGGCCTTTCAGAGTGCTGTCGGTTCACCCTGGGCCTTTATGTTACCATAGAAATATGAGGACTATCTCCTGTTGTCATGGTCACAATATTGCGACTGCAATTAATTGAAATGTTTGATCAGATATAATTGCACAGAATGCAATTCGTGTTTTATTTGTTGCTTTTTTAAACACCCTTTCAAATGACTCGCATCAGCCACTGAGCAAAAAGTGCCACTTTTTCACAGATCAACCTTAAATAATTTATTTCATAAATCTGATATTGATAACATTATGTATTAAATGAACTTATATGTGACTTGTATGTAAAAAAAAAAAAACGGCTGGAATCCCAGGCATGATGCACTGTTCCCACTGCACTGATATTATATACACTTATAATATCCTTTGTAATATAATAATATATCGTTGCATTAGCCACTGAGTAAAAAGTGCCACTTTTTCACAGATCAACCTTAAATACTTAACATAACATTTTGTATTAATTGAACTTATATGTGACTTGTATGTAAAAAAAAAACAAAAAACGGCTGGCTTTCTGAAACTGCACCCCAGGCATGATGCACTGTTCCCACTGCACTGATATTATATACACTTATAATATCCTTTGTAATATAAAAATATATTGTTGTAGTATCCTTTAGAATTTATTGTGTTAGTTTTAGTGTATATGGTTTACAAAATGTTTTTGAAAAATATTCTGACGAAAAAAAATAATATTATTGTTAAGACATATTTGGCTCCTGTGTGTGTCTAGGTGAATGCAGTGGATCTGAACGGTAAGACTCAGGAGGAGGTCGTGGCTCTGTTGCGCTCGACTCCCATGGGAGGCACTGTAGGTCTTCTCATCGTCAGACAAGAGGACGCTTTCCTGCCCCGCGAAGTGGTGAGTCACACACTCTCACACACACACACACACACACACACACACACACACACACACACACACACACACACACACACACACACACACACACACACACACACACCTAAATGTGCAACCTTCTTAAAATGGCTTAACAATGGCCCCAGTAAAACGGTCTCTCGATATCACACAGAGTTCATATAGCACCATGAAATGGCCTCTTCAACTCCTTCCCTGCCTCGGGCCTATTTAGGTCACATGTGTGCCATAGAGGCAGCTGCCACCCGCCTTAACTCATTTTGAAGTCATTATTATTTCCATAATAGATAATTCAGGAGTGCAAATGAACTCCAGGCTGCCTTGACATTTGTATGCAGATTTTTTTCTTGGTCGAGATTCCATAAAGATGCTTCTTTATTGAGTCAGTGTTGAAGGTTCCCATTGGCTGTCTCGGTGAACTGCTGTTTACATCATCAGTACTTACAGGGTGCAGTATGATCAAGTATGCAATCTGATTTTAGTCTTTTCCAGGTCTGGATTAAGTTTCAATACAACTAAAATGATATGTATCATATAAGTGTAGAGCAGACAGCCAGTGCAGTTTAGAGATTGTTGAACATGACTGAATTAATTCAAGGTGATTTTTTTTTTGTTTCCTATAAGTGAGTCTCTTCACTAAAGGGAGTTGGCAGTCATTTAAATTAAATTGTACTTTGCTGTTTGGTGTTCGTGCAACATCAAACTGCAATTACAGTATCAAATGTCTCAGAGGTGAATATATGCAGGTTTTTTTCTCATCATGTAAGAGCATGTATTCACTTGGAGAAAACCAACATCATGTAAAACAATGCTATATGGGTGAAAACTTTATTGGCGAGGACTTGGAAAAGAGTGATAATGGCTGATAATAAATTAATATAGTAAACATTCTAATTCTATCCTATCATACCCTGCCTTTATTTTCACAATAATATTTTAAAACGTATTATATGAATTTAAAATACTCAAAATGTATGCAGTGAGTGAAAGTGTAATCCTATATTAACTTCATCTGGATTTGATGTGTTAGAATGTAACATGCATGTTAACAATTGAATTTTAAAACTATTTATCAGATGTTAAATATGGTCTGAAATGTGTAGGATAGGAATCCTGCACTTAGCAGCGTTGATTACTGGCAGATTTTCTTGAAAATGAAACCCAAGTAAATGAGCGCTTTTAGCTTGATTTCCTGATTTGACATGTTCTGAAATTATGTCCAAAGATATTTCTGTGAACAAAGTGCTGTGTCATTTCATTCACAGAACTGCTGTGATACAACAACCAATGCAATACAACTGGATAAAGTTCTGGATAAAACTGAACATGCTTTTAGTGACACTCACTGGGCATTTCACTTTGAAAGTGTTGGGAAACATGCAAAATATCATTTTACAGAAACGTCGCCACAGGAATGTTTTTGCCAACCAATGGCAGACTCCCAGCAAACAGGGAATATTCTCTGAACTTTGACTAACGTTCTGGCAAGGTTCTCTCTAAGTTATGAACAAACATTCTTCCAGAAACATGAATAAAATGTTTGTTCAAAGTTGTCTGGTCTTTATTAATGTTCTCAAATCATTAGCACAACAATATTAATACATCGTTCATGGAATTTTTGTCTGAAATGTTTTTTTAATGTTCTTGTTTCAGAATGTTCAGAGAATGTTCCCATAATGTTTGCAAAATAATCAAATGCAATGTTCCCATACGGTATTGATTTTTGGGCTGATGGAGTGGTTGGAGATGAGCTTTGACTTTCTTTCCTTGGCTCAGGCAAGATGAGATTAAAGACGCCATCATGAAGACACACTTTCACAAACTCTCCCACTCCACCTCGTTTCTCATCAACTCCCCCTTAAAATTTGGAGTTTAAGACATCCGAACGACAGGGGTGGGAAGAGAGAAAGAGAGGGAAGAGATAAACTGTTGGATGCTTCATTACTCTTATTGTCATATTAACATTCAGGAGGCTTTAGCTTTGCAACGCACCCGGTTCAGGCATTAAAGGATCTCAATAATCCATACAAGTATGTTCATAAAAATCAGATTACAAAAGCATCGCTCCACCGCTGACAGTTATTGCAAATAAAGTGGAGAGAGAGAGGACAGCGGACAGTTATTGATGCCATTTTGTAGATGTGCGTGAGGGAGCGAGAGAGAGAGAGAGAAAAAAGAGAGGCGGAGAGAAAAAAAGAGAGAGAGTGTGGTGGTTTTATATGATGATATGGGAAGGTTGTCATGTGAGCCAATCACAGTGCCGGACCATTAACGCATCATCCAGGAAGTTCTAAATCAAAAGACTGAGTGACATGCTCTGCCACAGTGACAGGTTACAGTCTAATAAATCAACACTGCCAAGTACTTACCTTGTGCTTTTTTATATTTAAAGACGTGACACAATTAACCTCAAATTAGCATAATGACAATGTGCGAGAAAGTAATAGAGCGAAATTGGACATTGTTGGCTCTAACCCCTAACACGCTGAGGGATCTTATTTATTTATTTATTTTCATTTATCTGCATGCATGCGATTAGCCTTCCAGACGTCTAGGGAATTGCAGACATTTTACGAAAGTGTGAGCATCAAATGCGGGCTGGCAGAGGCAGTGACTTATTGATAGGGGCGTCAGCTTTAACCTTTGCTCACAGCCGAAGTCCAGTCCTGAGGGAACCGCAGAAAAATGAGCTTTGATGCCCCCGGCCAGCCCTCGCCCTTTAGAGAAAAAGAGAAAGAGAAGCGAGAGAAGGAGGCATGTTCAGTGAACTCCAAAGAGGAATCGATGAAGTGTTGTCCTTGGAGTCTTCTGCACTCTGGGCTGGTGTTAGTTGAGTGCAATTATAGGTCATGTGCCACTCAAAGTGTCTCATACTCATGAGATTACTGATCTTTAAACAACTGAGTTGTTGCTTTTGTTTGCTGCTCCTGACAGGTAGATTGAGACTCGCTGACACATTTGGGTCAGTCTTAAGGGCTGTTCACAACAAGAACAATAACTATAAAGATAACTATAATCACATTGGTGGCCAAAAGTGATGCCCGGCCTAGGAAAATTGACTACTTCACCCTTCTTTGAAAAATTATTAAAAAAAAATTTTTTTAAAAGATTTTGTAACCATATTCCATAGTTGTGCTTGGAGTCTAAATGTGCCGACATAATTTTTGGCCACACTGTCATACAAAGAAATTATGAACACATAAAATAACCAACAAAATATATATTACATTTTTGATGGTTTAAATGAACTGAATAATAAAGAACAAATATTAGGGCTGAAACGATTCCTCGAGTTACTCGATTACAAAAATTCCTCGAGGCAAGAACTCTGCCTCGAAGCCTCGTTAAATTCCTATGTAAAATGTAATTCACTATACGCGGATCTATACTATAGCGCGTGATACATTTTGAATTTATTTGGCACGATGGCGGAGAGTAAAGATGTCCATAAACGGCAGAGAATGTCTAAAGTTTGGGATCATTACATACTTAAAAAGGAAGAGAACAAGGTACAATGTGTCTACTGCGAAGTAGACCTGCATACCACAACAGTACGACTTCAATGATTCAGAATCTGAACCGAAAACATCCACTCTATGCTCTCACCAAGCGTCACTGAAACATAACCTAATGGTCTGTTCACACCGAACGCGAATAGAGCGTCAAAATACGCGTCAAAATACAAAATATCTTAGACGCTTAAACATTCGCTCGAGTTAAAATTTTTCAACGTGCGCGGAAGACGTTCGCGTCATTCGCGACGCCCGGCGCGAATGATGCGTCTATTCGCTTCTTTGCACTGACTTTGTATGTAATCTACTCGCGCAAATAATTTAAGTTGCGTTCGGTGTGTGAACCGCTTGACTTACACACACACACACACACACACACACACACACACACACACACACACACACACACACACAGACACACACGCATACACACACGCACATGCACCCTCGTCTCTCTCACGCGCCAGTCAGATCAATTGCGGCAATGCATCACATATGCTTAAACTTTCATGTAGCCACGCAACAAGTAATTTCAGCATGCATTCACTGTATACACCGCGACGTGATGGAGGAACAAATATTGTATTGCAGTCTTTGCGAGACCTTGTTTGTATGTCACGTCTTCCAAATAGTTACAGACAACAACAAAAAATGAAATTCCCCAGCCTGCTTCTCCAAATCCACTCGTACTTTTGGGGAAGACATTTTAATTGGCTACCAAAGTAATTGAGCATAGAACATTGTTGGCACTTATACTAAATGGGTAAAAATTGCAATAAATAGGCCTAGTTTTGGAGGCAAATGTTGGAGTTGGAATAAGTTTTTTTTTTTTTTTTTTTTGAGAAATAAAAGCCAAACGCTTGATCATTTTACAGCCACATCATTTTCGTTATGCATTATTTGTTTTAGTTGTTTAAAAACACACAAAAAATTATCCGATTACTCGATTAATCGATCGATTAAGTGCTAGATTAATCGATTACAAAAAGAATCGATAGCTGCAGCCCTAACAAATATGCCCTCCAGACATCACTTTTGGCCGCTACTGTATATCATGGATTCTGATTACCTGTTAATGTTTTTATCATTTATCAGCTGGAAAAAATCATTCAAAAAAGTGATTCCAACCACAATTCTTTATCCGTGCCATTATAGTTATAGTTGTGCGGTGCACTACAATTGTTTTATAATGATTTAGAACTATACATTTATAATTATACTTATCGTCCTTTGTGCGAACAGGCCTTTACTAAAGTCCTAATGGAAAGTCTTTGTGTAAGGGGGTTTTCACAGAACCTTGGCCCAAGTGTGATTGTTCCCGGCACCTTCGGCAGCGTCGGTCTGGTTTCACACAGTGTCTACACCGGACACAAGCTAATAGATCTCATTATAATCAGTGATTGTGTGATGAGTCACCGACGGCAAACTGATACCTTGTTCTGGTTCTGACATATTATTCACGTCTGCGCTACTGACACGGAGAAAACGTGGATTTATGGTCACTTTGGCACATCAACACGGTGTCAGACTTTTGAATACTAAAGTCAAACTCTATTGGAATAGACAAAGAACAGTGGAGTGAAAAAAAATCAAGGTTTAGAGAGCCGTTTAAAAAAAAAAGATTAGATAAAACTTGAACTTGAAACGCTGTGTCGTGTGTCAAGAAACCAACAGTCAAACATGTCCATCTAGCATGTGTTTAGATAGAAAAACAAAGGAAAAGCAGCATAGTGGAATACTTAAATGTGTTCTTCAAATCAGTCACTCACTCAGTTCCATATTTGTTATAATGCTGCCTTACACACATAGGCCATGACATTAACACCCACCAACCCACCGAATGCCTGTGTATTTCAGCAGTCGTGTGTAACACAGTCACTCCTACTAGCCACTTTGACAGGTTGAATTTTACATGTTATATATACATTTTTCAATTGTAGTCTTTTAAAAAGGCATCTGAAATAATAAATTAAGTGCAATGCAGTGTTGTCAAAAATAGAGATTTTTCAATACTGATACTGAAATGTCTAAAACGCTTCCAATACTCATTACCCTCAGTGCTCATTTATTTTTCTTATTGTGCTTAAACAGTCAAATACACACAGGATAATGTCAGAACACCAGTCTTGGCGAGTATTCGCATAAACACAGTCAGTTATGTTTTAAGTGAACATAAACCGTTGAGAAAGAAAATGCATGTGTAACAGTATCATGGATCCATGTGTCTGGTCTTAAAGTGACAGCAGCCTAAAATACCTGCTGCCAAATTATGAGATAATATTAAAATATCTATATAGCAGTTTTTCCACATGGTATCAATGTCAAAATTGTGGCCAGTAAAAAATGCTGAGTGGCTAGTAACTTTGGAAAACCACTAGCCACAGATGCTGGTGAGCAAAAAAGTTAATGTCAAGCCTTGATTATAAAGTAGCTGCCTATGAAGCCTGACTAGGCTTTGGAACAGAGTTTAGTCTCACATAATAAGACTTTAGCAAGCATAATCTCGTGTCTACATTGCAGCTTATTCCAATTCAATCACTTAAGGCCCCTGATGAAATGGAGAAAGTATATTGGGGCCTTTAGATTTGGCCAGTTAGTTGACGTTTTTTTTTATGTCAGTTTGTTTCATTTGAAATGGGACATGTACGTCACAAACTTTGGCAAATCTACCAACAAGTTGTTCTTTGGACATGGGCCATTGAAGAAGTCTGTGGACTTGTAAACAGGGCTTTGTTTTCCGTCGTTCAATAAGAAACATGTATACACAAACTCCCGGAAATTTAGCAAAGCTAATCAGATTGGATTTCGCAAGAACTCCATTTTGTGCTCCAACATGCTTGAAATGGGCAGTGAACAGTCCGTTGGCACTCCACGACTGTGACGTCTGACATCTTGTCATCTTAACATTTGCATCAGGTTTATTTATTTCGGAATTGGAAGTGAGCCTTGAATATAAAACAATTGTTTGTGTTTCAGAAAGGGAAAAAGGATGTCAGAGGAGCGGTGGGTAATGCGGTTGATGCTGAGGGAGCAAGAGGGTGAAGGAGAAGGATAAATGATGAAAGTGGGAGGATCGGGAGGAGAGGGAGGGAGAGCGAAACAGCAGGAGACGGATAGGCCAGAAGATGGAGAGAGAGGGAAAGAATGAGAGATGTGATAGGCATCTCAGGGAGCCATCAAAAACTCCACTGTGGAGAAAAGAAGGGAAAAAAAGAGAACTGACAACAGCGGCGAGGGAGCAAACGTGTTTTGACAGACATTCTGCACTTGATGAAATCTTACCTTGCCACTTCGCTGAGACACACGAATACACTCCGAGACCTGACAAACACCCTGCTGCTGAATTATTCATGTCAGAAAACGCAATTATCCGGCACACTAATGTGGCCAGCGGCGTGAGAGCATTAAAACAACACCACACACACACACACACACACACACAAGCAATTCCATCTTGTAAACATAAAGCCCACCGCGTTCTTCTGCCTGCTGTCTGGTCTTCACTGGCCGCAGTTTAACTTTCCTTTTGATCTCCCAGTGTGCACTGCTGCGAGCACTCAGAAGACGTGTGTGTTTGCGACCGCTGCTAAGCCACAGTGATAAGCAGAGATTATATATCACCTTCTCTTCTGCAAAAGAAAGAAGTCATTGTGAAGTTTTCAACCACACCAGAGACGAGGAAACAAAGGAACCAAAATAAATAGGAATTTCATCCAAAGCTTTGGCTAAAGATGAGGCGTGTTGATTGACATTAGCATGTTCAGTCAAGTAACCGGTAGCAATATAGTGTTTTGACTGGGGATGCACACAAGTACCCTAGTACTTGGAAGAGGTAGCAACTTCACAATGTTTTGGCCAGTGTTTTGTGGTCTGGTTTGGGACACAAACGCTGCAGTGTGACGGAATAAAAGCCTGGCCTCACATCACCGCTGCCGTCCATCAGTCAAGCTCTTAAGTAGATAAAGAACTTATTTGTCAGTTCTTAACCTTCACAATACCCAGTCAAAGTGATAACACCATATTACCCTTTCTGTTGTGCATCATTTATTATTATTATTATTATTATTATTATTATTATTATTATTATTATTATTATTATTATTATTATTATTATTATTGAGTGTTCTACCACCAGCATTGTGTTTTTAAAGTGTTGTATTAATGACATAATAGTCCAACTTTTTTCCTGGAGACTCCTGTGTTCAGTTTGATTCTGTTTGCTACCGTTAAGCTATTTTTGAACAAGAATGCACCTCACTATGAAATACATTAAACTTCCTTAAATGGGTTCTATTAAGGTTTTTTTTTTTTTTTTTTTTTACATTTTCAACTTTCTTAAGTGTGTATTGTTGCTGTTTGAGCATGAGCTCAAAGCTCTGCAAAGTTACAAATTCGCTCCAGCGGGAGTTATTCTCCATATCAGTCTCAGTGTTTCTGAACTCCCTGAAACTTTACTCATTGTAGACTTGAGTTTTCTTTCAGGATTGAACATGTCACAATATATACCCTCATATAGGGCATTATTCAAGGAGACATCCATAGTAGTGGTGTCCGAAACCATAGTGGGCGTTATTGAGTGCACTCATTATATCCCAATTTGCACCGCAATATCAAGTTTACAGCCAATGTATACTTAAAGAACGTCTGAATTCGTTCCCTCGTTTTCATTCAGTCCTTCAAGTGATCAGTATTAGTGGACTAATCTAGGGAATAGGGATTGAGGGTTTAAGGGGTGATTTCTGATTCAGCCCTAGACTAAGCCCGAATTACAAAATAAATGATATGAAACAAAACCCAAATCCAATTGTGACACACACCTGTAGTCTTGACCACAGGAAGTCTCCATTGAGCTTGTTGAATTTGTTCATGGTAAACTTGATAGATCAGAAGGAAATCTCTGAGCAGTTTTGAGTTGGTTTGTTTGAAAAACTTGATGTCAAAGCTTGAAATGCATTATTTTTAGACTCAACTTCCCAGAAAATAACCCTATGAATGACGATGAGCTTTTTGTTTTGATGTTCCAATAATGCACCCATCTGTAGTCAATTGCAACTCTCTCCAAGTTGGAGTAGATGCTCACGACTTTTGGCTTGTTCAATAACCGCAACTCGTCAATCCAATGCAAAATCTGGCAAAACGGTCCAGATGACAGCGTGTACGGGAACGTCGTTTCAGCTCGGCACAGAATAGTAATTAAACACTACATTAAATTCCTCTTCATGACCAGTTCAGACTTTTCACGGATCCATTAGAGGCTGAATCTGCCAAGCTAAGAGAATCTTAATTGCGCAATTAATTTAAACGCTGATGTCTACTGACAGTTGGATTTATGGTGTCTATTGAGGCCAGATCCAGACAAATGTGTGACAGGTTCTATTTTAATACCGCTGATGAGTTGGCTTGATATCCCGAGAGTGACGCCTATTTTGCCAGTCATCTGAAAATCTGCTGTTTTTCAGAACTTGTTTCAGAAAAATGCAAGTTATTGTTATTGAGTTATTGTTGCTCATTTCCTGTTATGTTCCAATTTCTCTCACTTCACTGAGGAGCCTTTCTATTTTTAATTGTGGTTTGGAAGGATTTTGTGAATGCTAAATTGTTAGGAATCGACAACAACAATGCAACTTTTGTTTTCTCAAATGGTCACAATTATTCTCAGCAGATAATATCTTCGTTTTTCAGAATCACTTTGTACACTCGCACTCTGTGTACTTGGTCTTTTCCAGTGCCAACAGAAAGGGCAAGTCACAACATTTATTTCCCCATGCTGCCATATTTGTCTCGAATCTGTTCACTGGATGTGGGAAACTTTAGTAACTCACAGGGGGAAGAAATCAAATCAGCATGTTACCTGGACACTAGAGCTGCTGTTAAATGAGAGATTGCTGGATGTGTTGATGGGAATTGTTGAGGGAGCTCTTTTGTGAGCTCTGGAAAGTTGGAAGTATGTTTGTTCCTGCTCAACAAGTGCCTGTGATTGCCCAAGAGCTGTAGCAATCATACACACACAGCCTTAAAACACTGACAGCATGAGTGTGTTCACTATGGCATACTTACTACCTACTGCTTTTAAAGGAAGTAGTATGCAGTATGGCATGTCATGCACATCTTCCTCTTGTATGATATATCTAAGAGAAATGCACATGTTTTCAGCATCAGCATGAAACACTGGACACATTGTTGTGTCCGTCAACACGTCAAGTAAACATGTGTAAAATTGAATTTTTTGTCTGTTGCAGTACATCTCTCTGTTGTTGAGCTTCACACCATGATTGTCAAGTTAAAAGAAGCTGAACTTTTAAAACATACACTTATAAAGTTAAATGTATGCTAGGAAGTAACATGACAATCACAATTCTGAGTGCAAATAGGTTTAAGCAATAAGACCAATTGTAATGTAGTGCGGACATATGTCATCATTGTCTACATTTTTGATGCTTTGAAATTTAACATACTTTGAAATTTAAGATTTTTTTAATTTAATCTTTAAAAAAAAGTCTAAAATTTACAAAAAACTAATTTCCCCTTAATAAAGTTTTTTTTCTTTCTTAAAACGCACTGCTTTGTAATGTATTTATTATAATTTAATATTTTTCAATGTATGATTTATTTTTTAAATGATTAATTATGGACAGCCAGTACAGACCAAATTTTATTATTATTAAATCAATACTTTTAATTGTTTTTATACTTAAAATGCTATGAATAAAATGTATGTACAATTTATGCATCTATCTACTTTTTTTGTAAATTTAAAATATACAACATTTTCATCACATAGTAAAAAACATCCACTTCTTTCTTTGTTTGTTTGATCGTTCATAAACGTATACCCTTTGTTAGCATTTTTCGTTTGTTTCAAAAGTTGGGTTATTTTTTGCTTTGTTCGATCTTTTATTTGTTCTTTGTTAGTTTCTGTTGTTTCTTTCTTTCTTTCTGGAGGGGAGAGTGAATGGAGAGTAAATGGACTCCCTCAGTCTATTTTTTTCTAACATTTGAAAACGCAAAATGTGCGAAAACCGACCAAATCTGAATTCATACATGTAATTGATTATTTTTATTCATAAAATGCTATGGAATGTATAAAGCCTTTTTACAGACATTTTACTTTTTACATTTGAAATTTTCACCAGATAAGAGAAAAAAATGAGAGGATTTTCATACTATTAAATGAAGTATGCAGTACACAGCATAGAACAGTATGCATTAAGCAGTACAGAAGTGTTTCCTTGTAAGTTTTACTAATTTAGGGTACGTCTACATTAATCCGGATACATTTGAAAACGGTGTTTTCGTTTAAAAACGCTCTCCGTCCACACTAGCGTTTTCAGGCGTTTCAGTGTGGATGAGAAACTTTTGGAAAACGTCTGAAAACGCTAAATTCACCTTATACTGCGCATGTGTAAAACCTCACAAAAGCTCACTGAGATAATACAGCCGGAAAAATAAATAATAAAGTTATCACTCAATTCTTTTGACAGGATAATTTTATTTAGGAATATCCCCCAGTCACTTATGTGTCCAGGTTTCACTGTCACGGTTCGGTCTAAAACGCGACTGCGTTCATGTTTTGCCGCAGGACAGCAAATGCGAGTGAGTTTTCTGTTATCTTTGCAGGACTGTGATATGAAGAGTGTGCAAAGTAACATATTTAGGCAACTGTGTGAAAGTGAATAGCACATAACAGGCACAATATCGGTATAAACATGAGTAATATCTATGGGTTCAATAGGCATCATTTGACTAAACTTACGTCATTGTCTTAAATACTTCCGTTTTGACAGTCCGCACTACAACACGAAAAGTCTCAGCGTGGACAGAAGGCCGAACCGGAGAGAAAAAGATGCGCTTTCAAACGAAAACGTCTTATTCCCTGTTTACACGAAGGGAAGACACAGATATTCCCCTGCGGTTTGGCCTCTCATTTACACGAAAACCCCGTTTTTATCACAGAAAATGATTATTTCTAAAAACTCCGGCCAAAATGGAGATTTCTGATAACGCCGGTTATGTGTCTCCATGTCAACTGTGAGAAACGGGGTTTTAGGTTCTCAAACGTCACATTATCCGCCAGAAAATGCTTAACGTCACGTGAGCGCCCGGTTTGGCATAGTTATGATGGCGCTCGACTGCATATTTATGCGGGTTGATGTAAATGACAGCTTTTTTGAAAACGATGTTGTGTGCACGATGTTATTAGTGAAAACGGAGGGGGGGAAATATTAGTTTCTCTAGATACCCGGCTATGTGTAACTGTGGCCTTAATGTGGACAAGGCCTCAAATGAAATTTTTTGCAGGATATGTTGTATCCACAGCTGTGCGCAGGTCTGCTGTGATTTTAAGACTGGTGTGTGTGTGTGTGTTGATTGCAGACGAGTGTTTTTCAGCTCTGATTGCTGACGAGCCGCTCCAGAAACAGAAATGACACTCTAATGTGAGTTTTACCGGCAAAAGGCTCTACGCTGCGTGTGTCCAGATCGGTTTTGTTTTCATCCCATCTGACTGTTTCCATAGCAACGGGCAGTCGAGGAAGTGCGCTTGGGCAGGAGGGCACAGGTTGATTAAGATAATTGGCCCCTTTCTTATTCAATGGGTGTGTCTCTGTGGTTTCGACCCAAATTACAGCCGGTTTGTTTCATCTGTCAGATCCCTGACCGCATCCCGTCTGTCTCCACCCCTCCGAAACCCTCAGAGAGAATTAATAAGACGAAGACCAAACTGTCAGTGGAAGTCACAGTCTGATGGCCTCGTCTCTTTATCCTGGGCGGCGTGTTCTTCTCTAAAAGAGCTTCTGATATAATGATCTGTCTGTCAACGTCCTCTTCTTAGTTCTCATCTTAGTCACAGTGAGGTAACTCGCCACAACTCCTGCTTACGCGGTGTAAAAGTCCCAGTCTCCATCCTGGCAGCCGTTAGCATGAGTGTTTCATCTGAGATGCCGTGACGGTAACATGAGAACGGAGCCAAGATCGCTATCAGGATGTATTTGGGACTTGGCAGTCTTTTTTAACAGCGCCTGAATTATCACGTTCACTGGGACCTTGGCTCTCTCTCTCACTCCTGCCTGTACTGTAAGACCCTTAAATCACTGACCACTTATTCACTGAGGAAAAATGAAAAGTCTTTGAAAGTTCTCAACAAGGTCTGTATGGTAACTTATTTCTTTTTGTAAGACGCAAGAAATCTTGCATACGCAAACCATTCGATTCCTCACACCGTTATGTAGACTTACATGGTAATAATATATCAGCATGCATCTCTGGGTGAAAATGAGACACAATTATTGTAAATTAAATCATTATTAAGTGGTGTGACTCCTATGTTGGAACTAACAACAGGTTGAAAGAAGGTAAAACTAAAGTTCTGCATGGAGTTACAGCGCTACAATAAATGAACAGAAATTCAAGCAAGTCTGAAACTACAATCAGAAATCAATGCTGATTCATATGTCCTGAAGGTGTCCTCATAAACGCTGGTTTTGACACCGCGGGTCAAAAAACCTCCAAAGCGGAAAATGTGACATCCATTACCCGCTCATCCCCGTCTCTTCTCCTCCCAGAGCCCGTGTGTTTTTCAGGATAGTCGAGCATTGAGAGCCACTCTCTCTTTAAGCACAAACCCTGGCATCCCTACTGTGAAAATTACCACAACCGTCTCCATTAGCCAGACTGGCACGCTTAAAGTTCAATTGCTTGTTCAAACCCCTTTTACTTCCCTTGAAAATGTTCCCTTGTTGTTTCCCCTTTCCCTGTTTGCCCCCCCCCCCCCCCCCCCCCCCGTCACCAGCGCTTTTGTGGGTTGCATTTACAACATAGCAGTTTGCGGTGCTAAACCCCAAGCCAAGCACTACCATAATTAAACCTAATATTGCAAAGTGCATCGGAAGACAATAGCATTCTGCTAGCGTTTTTGTTTCACAAAACAGTTTTGAGCTGCCACCTGTTTTTGCTTAGCACTTTTTTCTCTCAGCTGTGACAGCAATTAGCCTAGCTGTTCATATGGAGCGTGCGCTGCTCTAGCGCTGTACGGGCCTGATAAACACGCCAGATTAGAGCCGGTTTGGGACATGAGAGCTTGCTGAGAGCATGTGGTGAAGTCAAGCACAGTTAGGTCTCGGACTCGCTGTTCTCCTCGTAGCAGAACGTGTTTATATGTACAACAAAACACTGGTAGTGATCAAAAATAGGCTGATTATGAGACATAAAGTCTGCTGTAGGTGTATTGTCAGCTCATTACGTATAATCAAAGTGGTGTTGCAAACATTTTTCAGTTTTTTCGTTTGACCTTCTTCATTGGGAATGTGATTCCTTGTAAAAATGTGTAAATGAGGTGATTGGCTTCACCTCTCCAACCATTCGTGTCACCTTCACTTTAGGTGCTGACAGTTCTTTCCCTCCTCGCTTTCAGAGTCTCATCTAATCTCTTTTTCTCTCTCTTTCTCTTGTCTTTGGGTCTAATTGTACCTGAAAGTCTTGAATGTGCATTAGTCAGTGTTTAATATGCGGGCTTTATCAGAAGGTGGCGGGCCAAAGAAACAGTGGTGAGAAATTTCATGTTACTTATCATGCACAGGCCTTCTTTGCAATTACATACTTGACTGATTTCTTTTAGCCTCTTAAATTCATTTCCAATGACCTTTATTTCGTTTCCCCGTTTGGGCGAGAAAGTTTCAGCCTTGCTAATTGTTTCAAACCTTTGCAGCAGTTTGAAGCCAGAGAGCAATATTTATATTTTCATTTCTTTCTTTTCCTTGTTTTATTAATTCCTTCATTCCTTCTGTAATGTTGTTCATTCTTTCTTTAGTTTTTTTTTAATGGAGCCTTTAAAGGAAGGAATAAAAACGTATACGTTTTTAAAAGCATTGACATATAATTTCGTTAGCCTCATAGCATAATTGCCTAAGTCATATTTCAATGTTTTTATGCTAGGCAATTATGCTATGAGGCTAACGAAATTATTTGTCAATGCTTTTAAACGATTTTTCATTTTTCACATGTCAATGCTTTTGCATTATCTCGTTCCCCCGAGAAACTTTGATTTCTTTCCGAGCGAACGCAAAGACTCTTAGGGCAACGCAAAACGTAAAGAAAAAACCCCGCAAGAAAACGCCTCTCATTTGTTTTTGTTTTTTGCTGTCTTCAGTTGTTGTTTATTTTGAATAGTTGAGTTCTGTTTTTGGTTTGTTTGTTCGTTCAATACTTTATTCTTTCTTCTGTTCATTGTTTTTGAAAGTGTTTCTTTCTTGTTTTGTTTTTTTGTTTTGTTTTGTTTGTTCATTCATTATTTTTTTTAAAGTGTTTATTTCTTTCATTAGATCTTTTTTGTTCTATATTTCTTGTTTATTCGTTTCTTCATATGTTTTTAGTTTTGTGTTCTTTTTCTTTCTTTCTTACTTACATTTTTTATTTTCATACTGTGTTAGGTTTTTGTTTGTTCTTCCTTCCCTTGTTTCTTTTTTGTTGTCTTCACTTAATCTAAATTTGTTCATCCTTTTCGTTAGTTGTTTATTTTGAATGTGTTTAGACTTTTGTTTTGGTTTGTTTGTTTGTTTGTTTGTTTTTCATTCAATAACACTTCTGTTAGTTGTTTTGAAAGTATTTTTTATTTTAAAGGGGTGGTAAAGTATGATTTCACTTTTCTAACTTTAGCTAGTGTGTAATGTTGCTGTTTGAGCATAAACAACATCTGGATCAAACATCAAAGCAAAGGGAGATATTTGCTTTTAAAGAAAAGGTCTACAAACAACGGCAGTTAGGGACTACACCACATTCCTACCGGGGTTAGTGACATCAGTAACCCTAAAATGTACATAAGCCCCGCCCCCGGAACACGCAGTCCATGTTGAGAAGAGGAAAAGTTGTTGTATGAGAGTGTATTTGTGAGTCAGCTCAAACTTTAGCATCCTTCTTTTCACATGCAATAAAACGACACTCTATGTGCATCTCACAACAGTTCCTATACGAGCGATTTATAGATTATCATGACAGGATATGCTAATTGAAGATAGTTAACTCCACATCAGCAACATAAATTAATCAACTAACCATTCAGAGACGTCCTGTTGCATTCTACATGTTTCACTTCTTCTTGAGTCTCTCCATCTTTGTCTGACTCTGTTTAACATTAAAGGCAGAACAGTTTCTGTCATTTTAGTGTGTCTGCGTGAGGTAATCGCAGCGGCTAACACACACGAGCTCTTGAAACCCCGCCCTCTGCAGCAGCTCATTTGCATTTAAAGGGCCAGGCACCAAACGGTGCATTTTGTTAACCCTCAAAAAGAGACAACTTTAACATGCTATATAAAAATATCTGTGGGGTATTTTGTGCTAAAACTTCACGCACACACACACTCTGGGGACATCAGAGATGTATTTTACATCTTGTGAAAATGCCATTTTACCACCCCTTTAATAGATCTTTTGTTTATTCTTTGTTTCACACTTTCATCCGTTTATTCAAAATTTTTAGTTAGTTTTTCCTTTGTTTCTCTCTCTTTTGTTTCTATGTCCATTTTTCTTTCTTTTTCTTTCTTTCTTTCTTTCTTTCTTTCTTTCTTTCTTTCTTTCTTTCTTTCTTTCTTTCTTTATTTCTCTCTCTCTCTCATCAGTCCCAATGGAGTGAGAGTGAACGACAGATGTCTGCTCTCTCTCTCTCTCTCTCTCTCTCTCTCTCTCTCTCTCTCTCTCTCTCTCTCTCTCTCTCTCTCTCTCTCTCTCTCTCTCTCTCTCATCAGTCCCAATGGAGTGAGAGTGAACGACAGATGTCTGCTCTTCTTTCTCTCTCTCTCTCTCTCTCTCTCTCTCTCTCTCTCTCTCTCTCTCTCTCTCTCTCTCTCTCTCTCTCTCCTCTCCCTCTCTCTCTCCGTGTTTGTACCGTGTTCAGACCCTGTGTTATCTCTCATGCGCTTTTCTCTTCATTGTCTGTGCACTGACAGTATAATTCAAGCTCACTCTGGAAACAAAAGCATGTAATGAATGCACACCATCCAGTCTTGCTTATGAATGAATTAATTAGTAGCGAGCACAATGGGCCAGGTCGAGCTGCATGCTCTTCTTATAACGTGCCATCGTCTGAAAGAAATGTACAGTGTTGTGAAGGCTTGTGACAATGAACCAGCGGTTTGTAACACAATTTCAGACCTTCAAGCAAACTGTTGCATGTTATAAAACTTTGAGGTCAGAGACTGTTAACCTGTAGCGCTGGCTTAAAGCCACTTCTTTCAGAATGACTGCATGTTGAAGCTGAGATCTCAAAGGTGGTGTGCTTTACTGTTTAAAGGAGCTTAGCTTTTACTCAAGATCTTAAGTCACTCCAGGAGGATTATACCCGCTATATTCAGTGCTGCCTGCTAATGCACTAACAAACACGCTCGTAATAGTCATTTGAATAAGAATATGCACCATTTGGTAATTTTGCGCATGCATATTTCACAACTGGTTTAAGTTGGTCACGCAGATTCACCAACAGAAATGACTAGTATTTTTTTTTTTGCCTGCAATATTTCACCATAGGTAATTATAATAGTTAAGTTGCCTCACACATTCATGCAAACTGTTGAGGAAAGGCGTGCTTTTACTTTTCACACACAGGTTCATATGTTCATTCATTCATTCATTTAGGATTTTTTTCCTTTACTTGTCTTTTGTTTGTTCTTTATTACTTTGTTGGTTAGTCTTTTGTTCGTTCTTTCTCACATTTATTTGTTTGTCTGTTCACTTGTTTTGTTTTGTTTTGTTATTCATTCCAAACTGTATTACACTTACACTCTTGCTTTTTGACGGCAAGTTTTGGTTGATTGACTTATTAATATAATCTTGGAACTTTCTCAATTCCTTTTGATTTATCAGCACAAATTCTTAGAGTATCATAGAGTTGTCATTTTGCCAAGGATTATTATAGAGAGAATGGCACCAAAATCTCTGACCTCTATAAATATATGATCATCTAAATAACTCGCCCATCAAAGTAAGGGAGTAATTGTTCCTTTACATTTAGGGATTTAATTGTTTACATTTTAAATATTCCAATTCCGTTTCTGCTTATCGATTCCGATTCTTGTCGATTCATAATTTCGATTCCAATTAGGTAAAAAAAGAGAGAAATCATTCAGATTTATTCTAAGTTGTATTGCATCTAACATTTCATTGCATACCATGAACAAAAATCAACTGGATAAAGAATACTTACACAAGGAGCTTTTGCATATGGTTTAAAAGTACCGTAGCAAAAACAAACTAGCCTAACTAATTTATATTTCAAGCATTAGTAAAGATAAGTAAACACTCAGTAATTAAAAGCAATCGCACAAATGAATACAACTGAACAAAGTTATGTGCGATAAGGTTCAAGATATGGAAGGAAGAAGACAGACTGAGACAAGTGCTTTTATTCACTCAAAGAAATATAAACAAACAAAGTGCGCTTCCATAAACTCTTCCCAGCAGAATGCACGAGTTCTCAGTCCGGTCTCTCTCTCCCGTTTCCCATTTCCGGGTGGCTTTATCCGGTCTAACTTTAATATGTTTAGGTATTCAGGTACAGAAACTGTAATCAAATGCAAAACAACTCTACAGTTTATAAATAAAATATATATTACAAATATAGTTTTGAATAAAAAGTTATTCAGTCAAGAACAAGTGAAATTTATCTTTGTCTTTTGTTGTTTGATTAGTCTTTTTATAGAGACTGCAGTAGGAATATTATGCTACTGTCACTTTAAGAGCTGTACTGATCCAATATACTGATACACATGCACTTTATTTTTCAACTGTTCATAACCAACCGAGTTTATGAGGATATTTTGACATATTTTTGTGTGTATTTGTACGTTCAAGTGCAAAAGGACGCAGAACTCAGTTTAGAATCGCTCACGGCTTTCTGTGCAGCACAGGAACAGCGTGTGAGTCTTCTTGCACTTGAATGGTTTAAAATCACATTAAAATGCACACAAAGGAATCAATAAGAGGAATCTAATTTTGAATTTGATAACTATCCCATTCCTGGTCTTAAGTATCCAATTCCAGAATTGAAATCAATTTTGATTCCCAGCCCTAGTCTTTACTGACAGCTCTGGAAACTCACGAGTGCTTAAAATGTTTCTCGGTTGCCATGGAGTAACCGACAAAAACAATGTCGAGAAATGGCCTACAACTCGCAAAGATGTTTCTTCATTCAAAAACTGCACTGTTTCTATCCATAATGCATATCAGTGCTAGAGTGAGCCAGTGAGAGGCACTTCATTGTGTCAGTCTGAAAGACTGGTGTCCTCTCTGCGTACTTGTGCGTGATAGGAACTAAATGAGTGGCTGAAAATCACACGCGTGAAAACCGTGTTAGCGCTGCATGTGTTCTTCCTGGCACCTTCACCTGGTTGTTGGTTCTTGGTTCTTAACCTGAGAGCTGCTATTGTCTGCTGAGAGCCACCTGGGTTGCCATGGCAACTGCTCAGGCACGGGATGATGGTGTGTGTGTGTGTGTGTGTGTGTGTGTGTGTGTGTGTGAGGTGTATTATGAAAGGAAGGAGAGATAGGGGCCTCACCTGAATGCTTGGCTGAATCTCTATAACTCATCTCCAGCTTCTTTGCTCTCGGCAGCTGGACTAAAGCCAAGCACCTGGCATTCTTCAACGGTGTGTGTGTGTGTGTGTGCTGAACCTTTCTTTAAACACATTACTTTTGCTTTTAATGTATACAAGTGCTACCGAGAGTGGATTTTTCCCCAATGTATCAATCTTTTAATGACTTCCCTGATGGAAAGTTCTGGTTTTGGAACACGGTAGCTGATCCAAAGTGTGTATTAGCTGTGACCAAGATGATCTACTAGGTTTAAACTAGGTCCACTTGTTCATAGACCAGTCAGAAACGGTTGTAGTGTCCAAATGCACACTATACGCACACTATTTGCTGCATAAAGCTGGTTTTCTTTGGATTTTCTAACAATGTAAATCTGAAATGTTCACTGATATGGAAGTGTATTTATATCATGGGTTTGAATCTACACTGTAATTTGATTTTCCTGTGAACAACAGGAGATCGTCCACTTAATGGGTGCCAAGACAATTCCCCATAGAAACCACTGTAAACATCTTGTTTAATGAGTCATGTGATCCTGCTGTGTTAATCTCCTCACCTCTCAGTTCAGCACTCTGTGATTCAACTGGAAAGCTATAATGTGTTTGTTTTTTGTGTTCATATTATATTCATTGTGTTGATCTTTAATAGCATGTTATTCATGTATCAGCTTTGATTATATATAGTGTAAATAGTGTGTAATTTCTACAACACTTACGTTCGCCAAGTAGAACTGCAAAAATAGTAGGTATTCTTCAATCGTAAACACTTTCCTCATCTGTCATTGGTCGAAACAGACCCATAGCCCCGCCCTAAACTCTTGCCATTGGTTAAGTTGTCGCTAGGTTGGGATATGCCTACTTCAATGCGATATAGTATGCAAAAAATATGCAAGCTCAGTAGCTTGTCCTAATTCACATTTTTTAAATAAACATTAGGTAAAAAGTCCCCGGATGACCTACTTATCCGGGGGGATTTTAAATCGTGCATCCGATGGACACTTTACTCTCCCATGAGGCCACGGGAGAGGTTTTTTGTACAGTATGGTGAGAAACAACATAACTGATATCATAGGTCAAATAACAATGACAAAATGGCGGACTGTAGTACGTCTGAATTTCGTTCATACACTACACACACTCATTCCATACAGATCATACTTTTTTAACAGTAAGTTTCAAACCAAATGTAGTACCTACGATACAGGATGCCATTTCAGACGCAGCAAAAGTGTGAATATACAGTATGTTGGTGGAATTAACCTATGCGTTTCTTACTTATAGTTGCATATTAAACTAAGTGTGAATAGCAATAGATGCCATTTTCACTGTGTAAATAGCAACTATATTCTATTTACATTTAGTTAAGAATTGCATATTTTCTTAGCGATAGCTGCTTTTTGCACAAAGTATATTTTTTTTATGTAAGTATGCAATTTTGTTGCATTATTTTCCTGTTATCACTGTAAAGCTGTTTTGAAACAATCTGTTGTAAAAAGCGCTATATAAATAAAGGTGACTTGACTTGAATATAAATAGCAATATATTATATTTACACTATGTAAACATAGAAGTATTTTCTTTGCAATAAGTGTAAATAGTAGTAAGATGCTAGTTTTACTTATAAATAGTTGCAGATACTATTTGCACCTCAGTGTTGTTGTACATTATACAGTATGCAATGATAACATAGAGCGTACATTTATTAGAATTATTAAATGGATGGCGCCCTAAGCCCTCACCTAACCCTACCCAATAAACACTTTTTTATTAAACACAGGTTAGACACTTTGTTCCCTTTTTTTGAATATTTTCTTAATTTTTATTGAAAATAAATGCATTTCTGATCTGACATGTGATGGAAAAAGCGAGTAGAGCGAGTTCTGCAAAAGGCGGATTCAACTCTGGTCGATTTGCGTAAAAACTTTCTACCAAGCGCTTTACCCTTACAGTATTTCTACTGTTGACAATCCAGCATCTTCCCTAATTTTGTCTGGTCCAATCAGGCGCCAGTGGGCGGAGTAAGTGTAAATAGAAACTCAGATTAAACTGGGGAAAGTATTTTAATATTGAAACAATAAATACATTTTTCCTCCCTTAACTTATACCTTTTGTGCCTTTCCTTTATCTCTATAGAAAGAAGAACAATATGATTTAATATTGACTCCGGATGGAACGAGAGAGTTTTTGACCTTTGAAATCCCTCTGAATGACTCGGGCTCGGCTGGGTTAGGGGTCAGCGTCAAGGGCAACAGATCTAAAGAGAACCACGCTGACCTGGGCATATTCGTCAAATCTATAATCACTGGAGGAGCCGCTTGCAAGGTGAGGAGAGTCTGCGTGGCACGTCCGGAGTTTGCAGAGTTTGACA
>NW_027508914.1:245000-250000 GCF_051911475.1 Siphateles boraxobius
CAGAGAGAGAGGGAAAGCTGAAATAAGGAAAGAGAGATGGATAGATCAGTGTAAGTGTAAAGAAGAGGAGAATGATGGGTAGTGAGTGTGTGTCGGGGACGACGGCCCTGCTCTCTGTGACAGACGGCAGTTTGCTATCGACAGAGAGCGAATGCAGGAAAACAGAGGCCAGCATTAAAATGAATAAGATCCATCACTGTCCGCTGGCGTGTGTGTGTGTGTGTGTGTGTGTGTGTGTGTGTGTGTGTGTCCGCTTTACAAAAAGCAGTCCTGGTGCTTGGGATGGAAATGTTTGTGTGAGTGTAGGAAAGAGGCTAAATGTATTTACAGAACTAATTGAGACAAATCTAACTAATGGATGTCAAAATAAATAAATAAAAAAACATGATAAAAATTGGTAAATACGTTTTCGTTAATTGAAATAAGATAAAATATTAATGCTATATGAATAACTTAAACTCAAAAAACTTGAATAAAAATAAAACCTACTTCTAACAAACAAATAAATAAATAACATGTTAATATTAGCATACCCCTGTTATTTAGATATAGAGTACGACCTGAGAAACATTTATATAATTGTAAAATGGAATTATACAAATGTATCTATACAAATGTAAAGGTACAAACACAAATAATAAAAAGTTGTTTTATGTTTCTAAGTTGTGCATACTACTATGTCCATATTATACATTTCAGTGTGTGTAAAACCATCCAGCTAAATATTATGTACAAACACTAATGAGAGTTTTCTGATATATGATGCATAATGTTTCCGCCTGCCTTTTGAAACAGTCTTTGTGTCTGCAGCTTTTACATCTGTAAAGTATGTTCCTCCAGCTGAAGGCACTCGCTCTTCCGGCTCATAGAGGAGGCTGTCAAGGCCTGGCGTGGGGAGACTGACCTGATTTTGTCACAATTACAGTAGATTCAGAGTCTCAAACTGTAAATGAAGGGTTTAATAATCATCCGCTCCGGGGTTTCACGCTGAGGATCTGGGATATCACACTGCCTCTGGTAATTGCAGCAGTGATGTTCTTCATAAGGGATCGTCTTGACCCAGATAATCATGTAATGTATTATTGGTCATTGCGTTTTCTTCAGTTCAATAATTGAGGCTGAGCGATTCCAATCGATGGCTTTCCGTTTCTATTAATATAAGCTCATACGTTCTCAGGCAATTACGATTCTTGCAGTCGTTTGAATTCAATTAATTTCTTAAAATACTTATCATTGTTTCTTGGCAGTTTTCCCGTTACCCCGTTGCAGTAAAACTATGAACAAGTAAAAAAAAAAGTAACAAAAAAACTTTTCAGTTTAAGTGTTTATTACATTTAATGTTTTTATTACAAAACGTTATCAAAGTTCAACAGAGTGCTGGAAGACAGCCTCTGAGGATTGTGGGTAATTGCAAGCGTATGTTTCTCCTCATAAAGTTGGATTATTAAAATGAGAAATTAATACATTTCCCCGGATCGAGTGTGTTTAATTAGTTTTCCACGGCTGTAGTGTGCTGGTAAACTGGCTTGTGACGTCGCGGCGTCATTGCGGATGAGTCGAGACGTGTTTGAGGCAGAAGTAGACATGACCTTTGAACTTTCTGTACGTTTAGATGTACTACACTCAAAAAGCTTTGGTGTCGAATGTCAAAGGATTGACGATGTGTGTAACAAATATCAGTAGCCACTTTTCCATATAGATTTCTAAACTAACCAAAAAGCTTTGGTGTCGAATGTCAAAGGATTGACGATGTGTGTAACAAATATCAGTAGCCACTTTTCCATATAGATTTCTAAACTAACCATGTAGAAATGACTGGAAACTAGTGAGATCGCAAAACGAACATAATAAAAGCATAAATAATGTAATAAATGTATTTATGTTAAGATTAGACCACATTAGTCCTATAGAAATGAAGTGGTGTTTACAGTTATTTCACAAAAAAGAAAGAGGACAGATACTTATTCAGTCGTGTCCGTTTCTGTTTATTTGTTGTTGCATTTTTCATCACATTTTAAAAAAACGAACGATAATTTCTACATATTTTCCTCCAAAAATACGACCTGAGGAGCTTTAGCACAACAGTCACAATACAGTTATATTTTCAGTCAGAGAAACTGGCTTTATTTTATGACAGATGCGGATCTAAATATGGAAATCAGACAGTCAGGTATAAAGAGACGAGACGTACTGACACATAAAATAAATGCACGATTGTGATAGCCTATATCTTTAAGTGGATGTATTTACCATGTTAACTATGGCAACGGTTAGTCTTTAGCATCGCATATGAATATTTCTGCCTTATCCGGAGATCAGAATCCACATCAGATCACAAACAGAAGGCGTTCAAACACTCGCTGTCTGAAAGTCAGTTTCGACTGGAAACACGGCTATTGAGCTACAACACATTATTCATAGTATTAATGATTTTGTGTGTCAATAAAAATAACGTTTTCATTGTGAATTTTCATATAACACACGCATCATCGGCATCATCATCATCATCATCATCATAAACAGAAGAACTGCGAGTGACCTTCAGGTCCACTTTTTCATTCACAGTTTCTTTGCGGAAAAAGAAAATATCCTCAAAGTTATCCCACACAGCTGGGAATCTTTAGGGAAGTAATGAATGCGCACGCTGTCCTCGCTCAGAGCTGCTCTTCGAAAGTAATGCATTTGCATCAAGCCAAAAATGTCACTGTGTTTTCATGTTTTACAAAAGTACTATTTAACTGGATTTTACTTAAAAGTGCTTCTCATTTCCTTCTATGGTACTTGTTCAGATTATTTGAACTTTGTAGATTTGTCTCAGAGGAGGTGTACAATAACCTGGTAGATATTTGATGAAATCTGCTCTAAATGGCAAGAGAGAAAAACAGAATATAGCACCGAATCTAAAGTTGTTTTACACTATTTGAACAAGAAGCGAGTAACAAAGCAACAGCGTAAGAGCAGCAACATGCTCACGTCGTGCTTTCATTCTGACTGCAGTGATGCAAAAATACTACTTTTAAAGTCACCATGAAATCATAATTGACCAATCTTATTTTTCATGGAATATTCTAGCATTAAGTGTATATATTTTATTTGTGCACATCATAATTCAAATGCGTGGTAATCTTGAATCAGAATAACTTCCTCTTGCAGCATCTCTTCTCTTCTCTGATGATGTGGGCGGGGCTATAACCTGTCACTCACTTGAGATCAGCCAATAGCAATCCACAACCATTCAATCATCCAATCAATTCCCCACGGACAAAATCAAGCCCCGCCCACAATTTCACTCAAATATACGCTTTAAAAAAATCTGCCAGTGCATCAGACAAAGTATACTTGTATGAAAGATGCCATTATGCCAGTGTGAAAGTCTTAATATTTTATGCAATGTTTCTTCTAAAGTAAATATCTATCTTATCTCTCTATCTAATATCTTGTTTAAATGTTTTTTTTAAATATTTTAATCTTTATATTTAGTCTTTTCTTCTCTATTGTGACGTATATCAAAGTAAAACTGCTTCTCGATTGAGGGGGGAAAAAATAGTGTAAATGTTTAGTCTTTTTTTACTGGCTTTCCAGTAAAAATATATATTTTAAAACACATTAAGTGGTCATTGTTGCTGTGTCAGCGCCGTAACTTATTAATCCCGGTGTCAAAATGAGTATTTCAGACTGTAATTCATTAGCATTCTTGCTGAAGTACACCCGATTACGAAGAACGGTGCATTTTTACTATTAGAGTGCCTCCTGTGCATAAAAACAACCCATGTGGTGTGTGCCCACATGACGTTTATGAAAGCTGGCATCAGGAAGGAAGTGTCACGCCGGCTACAGAAACTGTCCTGCTGAAATGAGTGTCTGATCGATTGTGTCTTGAGAGAGCTATCAGTCAGGCTGACTGGTAAATTATGGTTTTATTAGCGCTGAGCCAGACTGCGGCTCCACGGGGCGAAGCGGGGCATGATGGGACGCATCCACATACACCAAGCAATACGAGGAGGACTTCTGGATCTGTACTTCATTAGTTTATTTACTCTCTGATGGACCTTTTTGACATGAACTCACAATGACTTACTGATGTCATCTCACTGTGACTGGGATTCAGGAGGATGATAGAAGCATCATGGGAAATGTAGTTTTGCACCTCATTGGAAGGAGTGTGTGTGTGTGTGTGTGTGTACGAGGTCGTCTTGTTTGACTGGAGGCTCAGAATGAAGACGCTCTCTCTAATCCACTTACAGCTCAGGAGGGAAACTCAATTGGTTCACCTGAGAAAGTAATTGATTGAATCAAAGGGCAGCGCACTGAGCCACAGTGGCATTGAGCAGATCGGGTGTCACGACACACACTCAATCTGACTCACTCACACACACTTCTCAAGGTGAACCGAGACAGTTGTGTACAGAAGAGATCAGTGCAGCTTCCATATGTTCTTTATTTTCAGTTAATATAAGTCTGCCATATACACAAGTATCTTTAATGCAATTAAATTAATAATAATATGCATTTATTATTATTCATATTATTATTATTATTACTACAAGTAGTAGTAGTATTAATAATAATAATTATAATAATAGTAGTCTTAACTTAACTATATTAATATGTTTCCTTTAGATTTCTAAACAATTTCATTTTTCCACACTTATCTTTTCCCTGAATATATATATATATATATATATATATATATATATATATAATCTTAATATATAAGTGTAAATATATTAATACATTTGCAATATTTATTAATAATAGATTATAATAATAACATTGTATTTTTATGTTTATGTTGATATATATATATATATATATATATATATATATATTTAAACCCACATCAAATTTGGCTAAGAAATTACCCCCAAAAGATCCTTTAAAGTCATTATTGTCATAAAAAGCTTCAAGTATTAAAAAAAATTACAAAAAGTAGCTTTAGAAAGATTTTTTTTAAATAGAAATAGAAAAAAAATAGAAATATTTTATTGCACACAATCTTT
>NW_027508914.1:252500-262670 GCF_051911475.1 Siphateles boraxobius
TTGTGTTCGTCAGTAAACGTGCTGTTTTATCAAGTCAGCAGCTCCAGACTTCATTAAACGTCTCATCGATAATAAACAGCTGTTGTTTTCCCACAAACGTCCTGAACGGGCTGAGCGAGAGGTGTCCTGTGTAATGGTCATCCTGCAGTCCAGTCTTGCTTGTGTTTGATGAATCGAGATGCTCAGAAGACATCAGTCTCATTCCTGTCCACCGTGAACAGTAAACTCACATAGAAAGCATCTCAGTAAATACTGCTTACCGATCTCTCCTTCCCCAGCTTTAGCCAATCAGAGCATGGCATTATCAGGTTTTACCAACGACTCCACAAGTAAACACACCTGAACCTGCTAATCATGGACTATAAACCATGTGAAACATCTAATAGACCTGCAATGAAACGGGGACATGAGTGCTAACTACAATCCAGAATATCATAGGAGACTTGACGTGGACAAAAATAGAAAAAACGCCTTCCCACACACTAAAGCTGCAGTGAGGAAGTCTGTGTGTGTGTGTGTGTGTGTGTGTGTGTGTGTGTGTGTGTAGGCTAGGGATGGGCATTCGATTAAATTTTCGTAGTCGATCGTTGGGAGAATTAACGATCGACTATCGATTAATCATTCATATTTTTATATTCAAATTCATTATTTATTTTTATAAATTAAAAATGCAATGAAAATACAAAAATACAGCGCGTTTTTCCTCGATTAGGTCTTTATTACAAGATGATCAACTTGTGGCAGTAAAACTGGACGTTCGGTTAGGCTAAACTTGAAGATATATGCGCTGCGGTGCTCGGAAGCAACGGAACCTGCAGCTGCGAGTTGGCGTTCTTAAACAGAGACCCTCGTTTGTTCCAAAATAATAAATAATAAAAAAAATCATGTTAAACAATAACTTAACCAAAAACATAATAATACTTAGATCTGACAGGTTTTGTCAAAATGTAACTCAAAACTATCCAAGAACGGAGTCGAGAAAGAGGGTGAGAGAGATTAATTAGCCTACATACTGTAACAATCAATTCGGCTAGGCTACTTAACAAAGCCTCATAAAAAATAACTAGTAACTCACATACAACTTCTACACCAGTCTACTGATTTTGGTGAGAAAGATAAGCATGTTGATGACATGATCTGGGGTCAGACGCGACCGCAACCTGACCGTCAAGCCTCGTTTACACCTTCGCCTGGCTCTGCAGCGCGAGTCTCCACAGACTGCGCGCGCACCTCCCCAAACAGACGAGGCGTTTATACTCGACGTGCTCGCCTGTGAAACACCGAATACCGCAATGACGTCATTTTTGCCGCGCTCACCTTCGCGCTCGAGCGGACGCGTCGAGTGTTAACAAGGCTTCAGTCCAGCCGCTGAAAACACCCGCTCTGAGGGGACTGACGTTGCCGGGATGCACAGGTACCTCCGCGCTAACTTGACCAACCAGCCCGGGGAACACGTTCACTTTCCACTCACACTACGCAACGCAGCAGCATTAGTTTAATGATAATCGATAACAAATTAACGTGATCGACGAAATTCTTAATGATCAATAATCGATCGTCGATTAATCATGCCCATCCCTAGTGTAGGCTGACCTGGAAGTTATCATCACCAATGGTTTAGGATCATTGCAGAAAATAAGCTCTGTGACCTACAAAAGTTTCTGATTCTCACACGTTTTTTTCATCATGGTAGTGTTTGTAAGTTAACATAACTTTTTTTTTTTTTTTAAGTCTAAATACAATGACCAGAAGAAAAAAGCCAAACGTGGGCTATAAACCAACTACACCTCGGTCACATGACTCCAGTGTCACCATCACCAAGCTTCTGACAACCTTTTCTGTCATTATATAAAAGCATTCTCCTGAAATGTTGTTGAATAGTTTTAAGAGCTTGATGATAACACAATGAGGCTGTGTGTAGATTAGTTTTTCTTTAATGATGTCTAATACAAAACAACCGCTGTAGTTTCATTTAGCAACTGCCTTTTTCAAGACCAGTAAAAGCTTTGGGGAAAAAAACATTATGGGGTATTATTGATGTGTTTTATGTTGTGAAATAAAATGTGAAAATATCTTGAGCTTGTGTTCAACACAGACCTTATTTCAGTAATTAATTCGAAAACCTATTAAAAAATCCATTGACATCAGGACGATGGAACTGAAAGTGCAAAACTGTCATCCCTGGATCCTGTTGTAATGACATTAGCATAGCATTGATAACTAGCATAACATTTTCCCAGGTTAAGAAACACATATAGTTTCTTCAGAATTTGAAAACAGTTTAACTATCTGTTTTGCTTACAGATCACCAATGCAAAACACTATTTATCTTGGTAGATTGAGAGTGGAAATCCACTGCTATCGTAGTGCTAACAACTGTCAGATCCCTTTGTGTTTATAAATAAATAAATAAATAAATAAGCACAGGCCTACAGAAAGAGATGCAGGACGTAGGGTACATTCTGTTGGGAATCTAATGATGGATTCATAAAAAGCCTTCCCATGGTTCCCTTGAGGTTTGTCTCCAGATCCCGAGAGCTGTGTCTAAAAACACTGACATGTGGATCTTCCTAGTAGACAGGAGCGCAGGTGCTGAGAATCATGGGAAACAGTTCCTGCCGACCCTCCTTCTCCACACAGCCTCATTCAGGACAAGTTCCTGTGGGAGGAAGTGAAACCTTCTCCCGATCAATGCGGTCCCATGGGGAACGTGTATAACACTATACGAACATGATAGCTCATACAGGACCTGAGAGTAACAGCTCTATCCGTGCTGGAGACGGTGACAAGCTGAGATGTGCTGGACTACTGATGTCTGGCTTCAGATCATTACTTTATTTGACTTTTGCAGTTTTGTTTTGCTCACAAAAGTCATGCATCTGACTTTGTGTTTTGCGTTGCGTTTTATTGATTTGCGTTTTTTTTTTTTTTTTTGCATTGTTTCATACAAGTATTTTTTGTTGTTTTAAGTTTTGTTTTGTTTTGAGATTTGTTGTGTTTTGTTTGTTTGCATTGTTTTAGATGAGCATCGGGCAACATTTTGGGACAATTGCACTTCAATCAAGAAAAAAGAAGAAAAAGTTTTAGCTTTGTTTTGAATTTTGTTTTGTTCGTATTGTTTGAGGCATGCATCTGACAACATGTGACAATTGTGTTTTTGTTCTCTTTACATTTTAGGCCTGCATTTGAAAATTGTGTGACAATTGTGCTTAAAGCAAGAAAAACTGTTTTATATTCAATTTTTTTAAATTATTTTTTGTTTTGTTGTTTTGTTTGTTTTGTTTACATTCTAGGCTTGCATTTGACAATTTTGTGACAATTGCACAAGAAAAACTGTTTTATTCAATTTACTTTGACGTTTTGTTTACATTAGGCTTGCATCTGACTTTCTGACAATTGTGCCTATAGCAAGAACAACTATTTCCTAAAGGGAGAAGAGAAATAAAGCATCTGAAAGATGACAAAGCCAGTATATTTTGATGTATATATATATATTTTCCCTCTTTCTCTCCAGGAGTCTCCGAGTAGCCCGAGTGTGTCTCTGAACTCTCCACGAGATGAACATGAGAGGCGGATCTCTCAGTCGCTGTATCCCGGAGAGAGCCTGGATGACCAGCACACCCCACGACACATGATGGGGAGATTGATGGGTAAGCTGATAAAAACACTCATTTTAGTCTTAGCCACAGACGCCCCTGGTGTATCCTTGCACACAAAAATAGCCAGAGCTTTCTCGAACCGAACTACTCCAATCCGATCGGCTGACTTTAAGAATTATTCTGGATTCAAGACGTAATTGTTTTCATCAGTCCAGATGTCCTTGCTTACCTGTAATTTCTGGTTTCCACATAAAGTATATCCGGAATGTCATTAAAAGGAAATAGGTCAATTTGCATGTCATTCGAAGATCTTTTCCTGTCTAAAGGGGCTTTCACACCGTGTAGTTATAGGAACACAGTTATAGGAACTAGACACCAGGGGCCTCATTTATAAAACTGTGCGTAGGATCCTAACTAAAAGTGTACGTGCGCCAGAAAGCTAAAAATGGCGTACGCAAAAAAATATTCAGACTTATAAAACCGTGCGTACGCCAGAACCTGCGCAGAATTCACTTTATAAATCCCAGTTAGTGGAAGATTGTGCGCACATGCGTCTCCTCCCCGAAACAACCATATATGGAGCTTACAACGCCTAGTTTTACTATGCATATCCTCATCTGCATATCATTTGCATATGATTATATATCCACGTGATAACATGTTTAACGGTACAAGACATTAGGAAAATATGAAATGCGGCTGTGCTGTCACATTAGTTACATTAATACAAACTAGTAGCCTATCCTTGCCTTGTTTTTGAATAAATAAATCAAGTAGTATAGAATACATTTCGGAGAAAGTTTTTCTTAATCTTTTCCACTGCCCAAAGAGTATTTTTAATTGATTTATGCTTTTAATGGAAACAGATAGACCTTGTTGTGCATTATTTGCACGAAACGATTTTCTCAGACAATCTGCTATTATCGTGATAACAATTATCTCTGTAGTTAAAACATTAAAACACAGGATGCCAGAGGAAAAGTGTTCGAAAGCATTGCATCCACAACAAATATTTCTTTTTATTGAATATAAAAAATGTTGTAACTTCTCAGTTATGATTTCATGTAATTTAAGTGTTTAACTCCATTAATCAGAATGGCATATTTAATCTAAATCTTTACAACAGAAGTAAAACAAAGTTTAAATCATTGTTTTATTTATTTAAACTGTTATTGTGATCATGAACTGCATTTATGAGTAGGACTTATAATGAAGATTTACGGTTTTAGATGCGTTATGCTATGCGTCAGTTCCACTAAACAGCCAAACGCGCTCGCTGGCGCGAACATTAAATAAGAAGGGATGGGTGTTTGCTTCATGTGATAGGCTTGGTTTGTGAAATTATATTTATATATCTTTCTGTATATGTATAATTTTCTTTAGATTTTCTGTCTAAAAGTAACCAAAAAGACATTTAACTCCAGCTCACCATCGTGTCGCCAAACTGCTCCATCTCCAAAATGTTCGTACGCTTGGGTCAGAGTTTGCGTGCAGGTTCGCACATTTTCCCGTCAAGTTTGTTTTTATAAATCACAACTTATGCGTCGTAAGTGGCGTACGCCTCTTTCAGGGCCTGTTTTGTGCGTACGCAACGGTTATAAATGAGGCCCCAGGGCGGTTCCCAAGAACTCATTTTCCCCTGAGTAATTTTCCTGGTTGTATTTGCACCACCTGTAGGAACTCCGAACATTAGCGGATTAACCATATGGGCAATCAGGGAAGTGCCCAGCGGCACCACGCAAATATGTTTTTCTCTTTTAAAACAAGCGATTCATTCTCAAGCATATTTCTAGCCTAGGCCTATAATATACCCTTTCATCATTATGTTCAAAATTCCCTGAATATTTTGTTGAAAGTTTATTATTTTCATTATTTTATACGTTTTTTTGTTTTTTTTGGTGGACGCGCAATCTGGACTACCGCCAGATTCACACTACTGCATGAGCACGCGTGTTTCATTTCAACGCCCATATTACACTAGTGTGTCCAGTGGCACGGAGCAGAGCACGTGTTTCAATGGAAGTTGAGCTTTAAACTCGCGGGTGAGCGTGAAGCTAAACCTCTATATGAACTGAAAACGCTCGCTCTGCTCCGCGATAGGCTAGTGCAAATACACCACACAGATTCTGGGAGTGTGCTGTGCGGTTTTGCGTGAAACTGCCTCGCAACGCTCATGTATGTGTGAATCCACTACAGGGCATCAGCCGGGCAGTGCCTAGGGGCACCACTGAGAAGTGCCTGGACTTCGGTCCATCTATCACTGTTTTCCATGTTCGTGGAGTAAGTATATGTAATCTGTGTGTTTGCATTGCCTTTTATAAATGGCCTATGCCAGTCTTTTGCATGGCATGCGTTCAGCCAAACAACTTAAACTTACATCATTGGTAGTTTCTAATGTGCTGGGTTAGACACAAGCAGCAACCTTCCCGTCTCTCTCTTGAATCCAACACGGAAGTGACATACACTGCAATTCATCGACTGGCCACTAGAGACAGGCTACAAAAGAGAGTCAATCCCATATCCCATGTTAATATACCCAATTGTACAGCAGAAAATAATGTTATATAGGGGCTATACAGGGGTTTGGTCCATATAGCTAATTTTGCTCTTCATGACACCTGTGAGGGTGGTGGATTTTTTTTAACTCATCCGTTTAAATTATATTAAGCCTTAAAGTTCTGTATAATTAAGGGCGTGGCCAGTTGAGTGACAGGTGGATTGCGCTGCTGTCACTACTAGCGTGTGTCTGCTGTCTGTTAGCATCACGTCAGCTAATCCGCCTCGCTGCACATTTTCGGTTATCTGGGAGTGACGCGCGGTGACGCCCTGCCAAGATGGCGACGGCCGGCTCCGCCCACTTTGGGCTTCAAAAATGCTCCTCAGAAACACTATGGGTGACATCATGGACACTGCGACCATATTTTTTCACACAGTCTATGGTTAGACACTACTATGAAGTCTAATTTAGGCGTTCCTATAGCTAAAATCGGTCCCGTTCATTTGGTGCGAACACACAAAAAAGTGAGTTTTTCCGCCTAGATATATGAACAATGAAAATGTTCCTCTTGTGTGAAAGCCCCTTATGTGGATGGTTCTTGGTCAAAATAACTGCAATGTGGGACAGTCTTTATGGTCATAGTCATATTTTTGTTCTGCAAGACTATGTACAGTATGCACACACACACACACACACACACACTGTTTAAATATGTCTTGACCTTCTGTTTCCATTCCCACCTGTTTCCACTGGAAATATACGGTTTAAATACACCGATGAATCAACACCCGGACACACACAGGCTCAGCCCAGCCAGTCCCAGCATGCTCCTGTGGTTTTGTAAATGGGGGTTAATATCATTTTCAAGCCTCTGTCTCATCCAGCATGACTCTTTCAAGTCAGTCCTGATTTTTCTCAAACTCAGCTCCATTTCTAGTCCTGCCACACAATTGGAATCGACAGACCAATCCTTTCACCGTCATGCTTGTCATTTCACAATCGACTACTCAGTCTTGAACAATAAGCTCTTTAGTACCTGACGCAAACCCTGATCTTTCTCCTCCTCATCCCCTGCTTTTCTTCCACTTCTTGTTTTCTCTCATCTACTCGTTTTAACTTTGTCTTCTTCATGTGTTTCTCATTGCAGTGTGATAATGTGTCAGTCATTGACGTCTCGTTCTCCTCATCAGAGTTACAGTGGCAGATGCGCCTGATGGTCGATTGCACTTTCAAAGACTTCTATCGTTTTTTGGCCTTTTTTCTTGTAATTTGAATTCTTAGTTGGGATAGTAGACAGGATGGGAAATTAAGGGTGGGGGGGGGGGGGGGGGGTGGGGGGGGGGGGGGTTAGTGGTCAATAGAATAATAATTTATTTTATTATAACTAATACTATATACTAACATGTTGCACTAATATATATATATATACACAGTACACCCACATATATTATATAAACACATTTTTATTTTGGATGCGATTAATCATGATTATATACATATATATATATATATATATATATATATATATATATATATATATATATATATATATATATAAACAAACTCTGATCCCAGAATTGTCTTTCACCTTGTCTCTGTTTTTCACTTCTCATTCTTTCCTAGTTTTGGTTTGCACAAATGTAACGCATTGACACTTTTTTTTCTAAAAGCATGCGAGTAAATCTTCCTCATCTCCTGTGCGGAGAAACTCTAAAACTTCTCCAAAAGCAGCACTTCAGAGAGTTTAGCTCGACATCTCCTCCGGAGGAAAGTAAAAAGGCAAAGTTTGAGAAAGTTTACCTCAGGGATGATGGCACCCTTCAGCTATTGCAGGCCTGACACGTTGTCATATATCTCATAAACTTTAGTTTTCTCGCCACATGCACATGAGAATTGTTTCGCCACTTGTCAGTCACTTGCATGACATGTTATTTGTGTTTGTGAAAACATGAAAAATGCAACAATAGCAGATGACACATTAAATGGCCCATTACTGACGTTCTGAATGACAGAATGTCTGTCCTGTAACTTTCTGCGCTGTGGGACGCGAGGTCGGACCTTGATGTATGTGTTTGTCAGAGGTCATCTTCTAAAGGACCCGGGTGAAGACCTGCCCGACGCCGCGTGCTGCATCACTGTCAGGGAAATAGTCTTCAGGAGACACAACTTCTTTCACACATATTTGCTGTCACTCAGGAAGGAGCAGACGCGGCGTGTTTGAGCTACAAGGTTAGCGAGATAATGTCGTCTCGCGTGGCTGTTATGACAGGTCGGGATGAGGAATGAAACTTTAAAGCTTGAAAACAGAATGAAAAGGGGAAAAGAAAACTCACAGGAATAAAGTGCAAAAAAAAGTACAAATTGACACATTTTAGGGTACAATTTTTATATGAGTGGATAAAGGAATGAATGTTAGGTTGTGTAACTGGTCTCCATGTTCATTTGGTTAGTTAGTTTCTTGTTTTTGTCTTTATTTATAGCCGTCACTATTTCATTATAAACGGTCTTGCAACTAACTAACTAACAAACACATAAATAAATAAATAAATAAACTGTGTAATACATCTGAATTAACGTAGGTAAAAACAAACAAACAATCAAAATGTTGTTTAACTCTTTACCTGCCAGCATTTTTTTTTATAGCATTTTGATCATTTTCACAAAACTTTCATGGTCCTCAGAATATTTTGTTGAATGAATATCTGAATATGGAATATTTTAAGAGAAAGAACAGAGCCTCTGCTTTTAAACAAAAGGAAAACATTTTTTAATCTTTTTTACACTTGAATGCCAAATTCTATCTATCTATCTTACTTATCTATCTATCTATCTATCTATCTATTTATCTTACCTATCTATCTATCTTACCTATTTATCTATCTATCTTACCTATCTATATATCTATCTTACCTATCTATCTATCTATCTTACCTATCTATCTATCTATCTTACCTATCTATCTTACCTATCTATCTATCTTACCTATCTATCTATCTATCTATCTATCTATCTATCTATCTATCTATCTATCTATCTATCTATCTATCTATCTATCTATCTATCTTACCTATCTTACATATCTATCTTACCTATCTATCTATCTTACCTATCTATCTATCTATCTATCTTACCTATCTATCTATCTATCTATCTATCTATCTATCTATCTATCTATCTATCTACCTATCTATCTTACCTATCTATCTATCTATCTATCTATCTATCTTACCTATCTATCTATCTATCTTACCTATATATATATATCTATCTTACCTATCTATCTATCTATCTTACATATCTATCTTACCTATCTATCTATCTTACCTATCTATCTATCTATCTATCTATCTTACCTATCTATCTATCTATCTTACCTATCTATCTATCTATCTTACCTATCTATCTATCTTACCTATCTATCTATCTATCTTACATATCTATCTTACCTATCTATCTATCTTACCTATCTGTCTTACCTATCTATCTATCTTACCTATCTATCTTACCTATCTATCTATCTTACCTATCTATCTTACCTATCTATCTATCTATCTATCTATCTATCTTACCTATCTATCTTACCTATCTATCTATCTTACCTATCTATCTATCTATCTTACATATCTATCTTACCTATCTATCTATCTTACCTATCTATCTATCTATCTATCTATCTATCCATCTATCTATCTATCTATCTATCTATCTATCTATCTATCTATCTTACCTATCTATCTATCTATCTATCTATCTATCTACCTATCTATCTTACCTATCTATCTATCTATCTATCTTACCTATCTATCTATCTATCTTACCTATCTATCTGTCTATCTTACCTATCTATCTATCTTACCTATCTATCTATCTATCTTACATATCTATCTTACCTATCTATCTATCTTACCTATCTGTCTTACCTATCTATCTATCTTACCTATCTATCTTACCTATCTATCTATCTTACCTATCTATCTTACCTATCTATCTATCTATCTATCTATCTATCTTACCTATCTATCTTACCTATCTATCTATCTTACCTATCTATCTATCTATCTTACATATCTATCT
>NW_027508915.1:27500-30000 GCF_051911475.1 Siphateles boraxobius
AAGAAGAACTTTTGAAAAAACTCAAACTCTTTCATGCTCTCTGAAGAATCTCAGAGACTTTTAAAGGCTTTCTGAAGAAGCTCAGTGAGTCTTTTTTTTTAAACTAAGAAGAACTTTTGAAAAAACTCAAACTCTTTCATGCTCTCTGAAGAATCTCAGAGACTTTTAAAGGCTTTCTGCAGAAGCTCAGTGAGTCTTTTTTTTAAACTAAGAAGAACTTTTGAAAAAACTCAAACTCTTTCATGCTCTCTGAAGAATCTCAGAGACTTTTAAAGGCTTTCTGAAGAAGCTCAGTGAGTCTTTTTTTTAAAGTAAGAAGAACTTTTGAAAAAACTCAAACTCTTTCATGCTCTCTGAAGAATCTCAGAGACTTTTAAAGGCTTTCTGAAGAAGCTCAGGGACTCTTTTTTTTTTTTTTTTTTTAAATCAAAAAAGCTTACAGCACCTGGTATTCCCAGGCGGTCTCCCATCCAAGTACTAACCAGGCCCGACCCTGCTTAGCTTCCGAGATCAGACGAGATCGGGCGTGACCAAGGTGGTATGGCCGTAAGCGAAAACTCCTGCCAAAATTGGGCAATTTAAAAGGTTAGACCATTAATGAAGAAAACTAAGAAGAACTTTTGAAAAAACTCAAACTCTTTCATGCTCTCTGAAGAATCTCAGAGACTTTTAAAGGCTTTCTGAAGAAGCTCAGTGAGTCTTTTTTTTAAAGTAAGAAGAACTTTTGAAAAAACTCAAACTCTTTCATGCTCTCTGAAGAATCTCAGAGACTTTTAAAGGCTTTCTGAAGAAGCTCAGGGACTCTTTTTTTTTTTTAAATCAAAAAAGCTTACAGCACCTGGTATTCCCAGGCGGTCTCCCATCCAAGTACTAACCAGGCCCGACCCTGCTTAGCTTCCGAGATCAGACGAGATCGGGCGTGACCAAGGTGGTATGGCCGTAAGCGAAAACTGCTGCCAAAATTGGGCAATTTAAAAGGTTAGACCATTAATGAAGAAAACTAAGAAGAACTTTTGAAAAAACTCAAACTCTTTCATACTCTCTGTAGAATCTCAGAGACTTTTAAAGGCTTTCTGCAGAAGCTCAGTGAGTCTTTTTTTTTAAACTAAGAGGAACTTTTGAAAAAACTCAAACTCTTTCATGCTCTCTGAAGAATCTCAGAGACTTTTAAAGGCTTTCTGAAGAAGCTCAGGGACTCTTTTTTTTTTTTTAAATCAAAAAAGCTTACAGCACCTGGTATTCCCAGGCGGTCTCCCATCCAAGTACTAACCAGGCCCGACCCTGCTTAGCTTCCGAGATCAGACGAGATCGGGCGTGACCAAGGTGGTATGGCCGTAAGCGAAAACTGCTGCCAAAATTGGGCAATTTAAAAGGTTAGACCATTAATGAAGAAAACTAAGAAGAACTTTTGAAAAAACTCAAACTCTTTCATGCTCTCTGAAGAATCTCAGAGACTTTTAAAGGCTTTCTGAAGAAGCTCAGTGAGTCTTTTTTTTTAAACTAAGAAGAACTTTTGAAAAAACTCAAACTCTTTCATGCTCTCTGAAGAATCTCAGAGACTTTTAAAGGCTTTCTGCAGAAGCTCAGTGAGTCTTTTTTTTAAACTAAGAAGAACTTTTGAAAAAACTCAAACTCTTTCATGCTCTCTGAAGAATCTCAGAGACTTTTAAAGGCTTTCTGAAGAAGCTCAGTGAGTCTTTTTTTTAAAGTAAGAAGAACTTTTGAAAAAACTCAAACTCTTTCATGCTCTCTGAAGAATCTCAGAGACTTTTAAAGGCTTTCTGAAGAAGCTCAGGGACTCTTTTTTTTTTTTTTTTTTAAATCAAAAAAGCTTACAGCACCTGGTATTCCCAGGCGGTCTCCCATCCAAGTACTAACCAGGCCCGACCCTGCTTAGCTTCCGAGATCAGACGAGATCGGGCGTGACCAAGGTGGTATGGCCGTAAGCGAAAACTGCTGCCAAAATTGGGCAATTTAAAAGGTTAGACCATTAATGAAGAAAACTAAGAAGAACTTTTGAAAAAACTCAAACTCTTTCATGCTCTCTGAAGAATCTCAGAGACTTTTAAAGGCTTTCTGCAGAAGCTCAGTGAGTCTTTTTTTTTAAACTAAGAGGAACTTTTGAAAAAACTCAAACTCTTTCATGCTCTCTGAAGAATCTCAGAGACTTTTAAAGGCTTTCTGCAGAAGCTCAGGGACTCTTTTTTTTTTTTTAAATCAAAAAAGCTTACAGCACCTGGTATTCCCAGGCGGTCTCCCATCCAAGTACTAACCAGGCCCGACCCTGCTTAGCTTCCGAGATCAGACGAGATCGGGCGTGACCAAGGTGGTATGGCCGTAAGCGAAAACTGCTGCCAAAATTGGGCAATTTAAAAGGTTAGACCATTAATGAAGAAAACTAAGAAGAACTTTTGAAAAAACTCAAACTCTTTCATGCTCTCTGAAGAATCTCAGAGACTTTTAAAGGCTTTCTGAAGAAGCTCAGTGAGTCTTTTTTTTA
>NW_027508915.1:35000-42500 GCF_051911475.1 Siphateles boraxobius
TGGGCAATTTAAAAGGTTAGACCATTAATGAAGAAAACTAAGAAGAACTTTTGAAAAAACTCAAACTCTTTCATGCTCTCTGAAGAATCTCAGAGACTTTTAAAGGCTTTCTGAAGAAGCTCAGTGAGTCTTTTTTTTTAAACTAAGAAGAACTTTTGAAAAAACTCAAACTCTTTCATGCTCTCTGAAGAATCTCAGAGACTTTTAAAGGCTTTCTGCAGAAGCTCAGTGAGTCTTTTTTTTAAACTAAGAAGAACTTTTGAAAAAACTCAAACTCTTTCATGCTCTCTGAAGAATCTCAGAGACTTTTAAAGGCTTTCTGAAGAAGCTCAGTGAGTCTTTTTTTTAAAGTAAGAAGAACTTTTGAAAAAACTCAAACTCTTTCATGCTCTCTGAAGAATCTCAGAGACTTTTAAAGGCTTTCTGAAGAAGCTCAGGGACTCTTTTTTTTTTTTTTTTTTTTAAATCAAAAAAGCTTACAGCACCTGGTATTCCCAGGCGGTCTCCCATCCAAGTACTAACCAGGCCCGACCCTGCTTAGCTTCCGAGATCAGACGAGATCGGGCGTGACCAAGGTGGTATGGCCGTAAGCGAAAACTCCTGCCAAAATTGGGCAATTTAAAAGGTTAGACCATTAATGAAGAAAACTAAGAAGAACTTTTGAAAAAACTCAAACTCTTTCATGCTCTCTGAAGAATCTCAGAGACTTTTAAAGGCTTTCTGAAGAAGCTCAGTGAGTCTTTTTTTTAAAGTAAGAAGAACTTTTGAAAAAACTCAAACTCTTTCATGCTCTCTGAAGAATCTCAGAGACTTTTAAAGGCTTTCTGAAGAAGCTCAGGGACTCTTTTTTTTTTTTAAATCAAAAAAGCTTACAGCACCTGGTATTCCCAGGCGGTCTCCCATCCAAGTACTAACCAGGCCCGACCCTGCTTAGCTTCCGAGATCAGACGAGATCGGGCGTGACCAAGGTGGTATGGCCGTAAGCGAAAACTGCTGCCAAAATTGGGCAATTTAAAAGGTTAGACCATTAATGAAGAAAACTAAGAAGAACTTTTGAAAAAACTCAAACTCTTTCATACTCTCTGTAGAATCTCAGAGACTTTTAAAGGCTTTCTGCAGAAGCTCAGTGAGTCTTTTTTTTTAAACTAAGAGGAACTTTTGAAAAAACTCAAACTCTTTCATGCTCTCTGAAGAATCTCAGAGACTTTTAAAGGCTTTCTGAAGAAGCTCAGGGACTCTTTTTTTTTTTTTAAATCAAAAAAGCTTACAGCACCTGGTATTCCCAGGCGGTCTCCCATCCAAGTACTAACCAGGCCCGACCCTGCTTAGCTTCCGAGATCAGACGAGATCGGGCGTGACCAAGGTGGTATGGCCGTAAGCGAAAACTGCTGCCAAAATTGGGCAATTTAAAAGGTTAGACCATTAATGAAGAAAACTAAGAAGAACTTTTGAAAAAACTCAAACTCTTTCATGCTCTCTGAAGAATCTCAGAGACTTTTAAAGGCTTTCTGAAGAAGCTCAGTGAGTCTTTTTTTTTAAACTAAGAAGAACTTTTGAAAAAACTCAAACTCTTTCATGCTCTCTGAAGAATCTCAGAGACTTTTAAAGGCTTTCTGCAGAAGCTAAGTGAGTCTTTTTTTTAAACTAAGAAGAACTTTTGAAAAAACTCAAACTCTTTCATGCTCTCTGAAGAATCTCAGAGACTTTTAAAGGCTTTCTGAAGAAGCTCAGTGAGTCTTTTTTTTAAAGTAAGAAGAACTTTTGAAAAAACTCAAACTCTTTCATGCTCTCTGAAGAATCTCAGAGACTTTTAAAGGCTTTCTGAAGAAGCTCAGGGACTCTTTTTTTTTTTTTAAATCAAAAAAGCTTACAGCACCTGGTATTCCCAGGCGGTCTCCCATCCAAGTACTAACCAGGCCCGACCCTGCTTAGCTTCCGAGATCAGACGAGATCGGGCGTGACCAAGGTGGTATGGCCGTAAGCGAAAACTGCTGCCAAAATTGGGCAATTTAAAAGGTTAGACCATTAATGAAGAAAACTAAGAAGAACTTTTGAAAAAACTCAAACTCTTTCATGCTCTCTGAAGAATCTCAGAGACTTTTAAAGGCTTTCTGAAGAAGCTCAGTGAGTCTTTTTTTTAAAGTAAGAAGAACTTTTGAAAAAACTCAAACTCTTTCATGCTCTCCGAAGAATCTCAGAGACTTTTAAAGGCTTTCTGAAGAAGCTCAGGGACTCATTTTTTTTTTTAAATCAAAAAAGCTTACAGCACCTGGTATTCCCAGGCGGTCTCCCATCCAAGTACTAACCAGGCCCGACCCTGCTTAGCTTCCGAGATCAGACGAGATCGGGCGTGACCAAGGTGGTATGGCCGTAAGCGAAAACTGCTGCCAAAATTGGGCTATTTAAAAGGTTAGACCATTAATGAAGAAAACTAAGAAGAACTTTTGAAAAAACTCAAACTCTTTCATACTCTCTGTAGAATCTCAGAGACTTTTAAAGGCTTTCTGCAGAAGCTCAGTGAGTCTTTTTTTTTAAACTAAGAGGAACTTTTGAAAAAACTCAAACTCTTTCATGCTCTCTGAAGAATCTCAGAGACTTTTAAAGGCTTTCTGCAGAAGCTCAGGGACTCTTTTTTTTTTTTAAATCAAAAAAGCTTACAGCACCTGGTATTCCCAGGCGGTCTCCCATCCAAGTACTAACCAGGCCCGACCCTGCTTAGCTTCCGAGATCAGACGAGATCGGGCGTGACCAAGGTGGTATGGCCGTAAGCGAAAACTGCTGCCAAAATTGGGCAATTTAAAAGGTTAGACCATTAATGAAGAAAACTAAGAAGAACTTTTGAAAAAACTCAAACTCTTTCATGCTCTCTGAAGAATCTCAGAGACTTTTAAAGGCTTTCTGAAGAAGCTCAGTGAGTCTTTTTTTTAAAGTAAGAAGAACTTTTGAAAAAACTCAAACTCTTTCACGCTCTCTGAAGAATCTCAGAGACTTTTAAAGGCTTTCTGAAGAAGCTCAGGGACTCTTTTTTTTTTTTAAATCAAAAAAGCTTACAGCACCTGGTATTCCCAGGCGGTCTCCCATCCAAGTACTAACCAGGCCCGACCCTGCTTAGCTTCCGAGATCAGACGAGATCGGGCGTGACCAAGGTGGTATGGCCGTAAGCGAAAACTGCTGCCAAAATTGGGCTATTTAAAAGGTTAGACCATTAATGAAGAAAACTAAGAAGAACTTTTGAAAAAACTCAAACTCTTTCATACTCTCTGTAGAATCTCAGAGACTTTTAAAGGCTTTCTGCAGAAGCTCAGTGAGTCTTTTTTTTTAAACTAAGAGGAACTTTTGAAAAAACTCAAACTCTTTCATGCTCTCTGAAGAATCTCAGAGACTTTTAAAGGCTTTCTGCAGAAGCTCAGGGACTCTTTTTTTTTTTTTAAATCAAAAAAGCTTACAGCACCTGGTATTCCCAGGCGGTCTCCCATCCAAGTACTAACCAGGCCCGACCCTGCTTAGCTTCCGAGATCAGACGAGATCGGGCGTGACCAAGGTGGTATGGCCGTAAGCGAAAACTGCTGCCAAAATTGGGCAATTTAAAAGGTTAGACCATTAATGAAGAAAACTAAGAAGAACTTTTGAAAAAACTCAAACTCTTTCATGCTCTCTGAAGAATCTCAGAGACTTTTAAAGGCTTTCTGAAGAAGCTCAGTGAGTCTTTTTTTTTAAACTAAGAAGAACTTTTGAAAAAACTCAAACTCTTTCATGCTCTCTGAAGAATCTCAGAGACTTTTAAAGGCTTTCTGCAGAAGCTCAGTGAGTCTTTTTTTTAAACTAAGAAGAACTTTTGAAAAAACTCAAACTCTTTCATGCTCTCTGAAGAATCTCAGAGACTTTTAAAGGCTTTCTGAAGAAGCTCAGTGAGTCTTTTTTTTAAAGTAAGAAGAACTTTTGAAAAAACTCAAACTCTTTCATGCTCTCTGAAGAATCTCAGAGACTTTTAAAGGCTTTCTGAAGAAGCTCAGGGACTCTTTTTTTTTTTTTTTTTTTAAATCAAAAAAGCTTACAGCACCTGGTATTCCCAGGCGGTCTCCCATCCAAGTACTAACCAGGCCCGACCCTGCTTAGCTTCCGAGATCAGACGAGATCGGGCGTGACCAAGGTGGTATGGCCGTAAGCGAAAACTCCTGCCAAAATTGGGCAATTTAAAAGGTTAGACCATTAATGAAGAAAACTAAGAAGAACTTTTGAAAAAACTCAAACTCTTTCATGCTCTCTGAAGAATCTCAGAGACTTTTAAAGGCTTTCTGAAGAAGCTCAGTGAGTCTTTTTTTTAAAGTAAGAAGAACTTTTGAAAAAACTCAAACTCTTTCATGCTCTCTGAAGAATCTCAGAGACTTTTAAAGGCTTTCTGAAGAAGCTCAGGGACTCTTTTTTTTTTTTAAATCAAAAAAGCTTACAGCACCTGGTATTCCCAGGCGGTCTCCCATCCAAGTACTAACCAGGCCCGACCCTGCTTAGCTTCCGAGATCAGACGAGATCGGGCGTGACCAAGGTGGTATGGCCGTAAGCCAAAACTGCTGCCAAAATTGGGCAATTTAAAAGGTTAGACCATTAATGAAGAAAACTAAGAAGAACTTTTGAAAAAACTCAAACTCTTTCATGCTCTCTGAAGAATCTCAGAGACTTTTAAAGGCTTTCTGAAGAAGCTCAGTGAGTCTTTTTTTTAAAGTAAGAAGAACTTTTGAAAAAACTCAAACTCTTTCATGCTCTCTGAAGAATCTCAGAGACTTTTAAAGGCTTTCTGAAGAAGCTCAGGGAATCTTTTTTTTTTTTTTTTTTTTTTAAATCAAAAAAGCTTACAGCACCTGGTATTCCCAGGCGGTCTCCCATCCAAGTACTAACCAGGCCCGACCCTGCTTAGCTTCCGAGATCAGACGAGATCGGGCGTGACCAAGGTGGTATGGCCGTAAGCGAAAACTGCTGCCAAAATTGGGCAATTTAAAAGGTTAGACCATTAATGAAGAAAACTAAGAAGAACTTTTGAAAAAACTCAAACTCTTTCATACTCTCTGTAGAATCTCAGAGACTTTTAAAGGCTTTCTGCAGAAGCTCAGTGAGTCTTTTTTTTTAAACTAAGAGGAACTTTTGAAAAAACTCAAACTCTTTCATGCTCTCTGAAGAATCTCAGAGACTTTTAAAGGCTTTCTGAAGAAGCTCAGGGACTCTTTTTTTTTTTTTAAATCAAAAAAGCTTACAGCACCTGGTATTCCCAGGCGGTCTCCCATCCAAGTACTAACCAGGCCCGACCCTGCTTAGCTTCCGAGATCAGACGAGATCGGGCGTGACCAAGGTGGTATGGCCGTAAGCGAAAACTGCTGCCAAAATTGGGCAATTTAAAAGGTTAGACCATTAATGAAGAAAACTAAGAAGAACTTTTGAAAAAACTCAAACTCTTTCATGCTCTCTGAAGAATCTCAGAGACTTTTAAAGGCTTTCTGAAGAAGCTCAGTGAGTCTTTTTTTTTAAACTAAGAAGAACTTTTGAAAAAACTCAAACTCTTTCATGCTCTCTGAAGAATCTCAGAGACTTTTAAAGGCTTTCTGCAGAAGCTAAGTGAGTCTTTTTTTTAAACTAAGAAGAACTTTTGAAAAAACTCAAACTCTTTCATGCTCTCTGAAGAATCTCAGAGACTTTTAAAGGCTTTCTGAAGAAGCTCAGTGAGTCTTTTTTTTAAAGTAAGAAGAACTTTTGAAAAAACTCAAACTCTTTCATGCTCTCTGAAGAATCTCAGAGACTTTTAAAGGCTTTCTGAAGAAGCTCAGGGACTCTTTTTTTTTTTTTAAATCAAAAAAGCTTACAGCACCTGGTATTCCCAGGCGGTCTCCCATCCAAGTACTAACCAGGCCCGACCCTGCTTAGCTTCCGAGATCAGACGAGATCGGGCGTGACCAAGGTGGTATGGCCGTAAGCGAAAACTGCTGCCAAAATTGGGCAATTTAAAAGGTTAGACCATTAATGAAGAAAACTAAGAAGAACTTTTGAAAAAACTCAAACTCTTTCATGCTCTCTGAAGAATCTCAGAGACTTTTAAAGGCTTTCTGAAGAAGCTCAGTGAGTCTTTTTTTTAAAGTAAGAAGAACTTTTGAAAAAACTCAAACTCTTTCATGCTCTCTGAAGAATCTCAGAGACTTTTAAAGGCTTTCTGAAGAAGCTCAGGGACTCTTTTTTTTTTTAAATCAAAAAAGCTTACAGCACCTGGTATTCCCAGGCGGTCTCCCATCCAAGTACTAACCAGGCCCGACCCTGCTTAGCTTCCGAGATCAGACGAGATCGGGCGTGACCAAGGTGGTATGGCCGTAAGCGAAAACTGCTGCCAAAATTGGGCAATTTAAAAGGTTAGACCATTAATGAAGAAAACTAAGAAGAACTTTTGAAAAAACTCAAACTCTTTCATGCTCTCTGAAGAATCTCAGAGACTTTTAAAGGCTTTCTGAAGAAGCTCAGTGAGTCTTTTTTTTAAAGTAAGAAGAACTTTTGAAAAAACTCAAACTCTTTCATGCTCTCTGAAGAATCTCAGAGACTTTTAAAGGCTTTCTGAAGAAGCTCAGGGAATCTTTTTTTTTTTTTTTTTTTTTTAAATCAAAAAAGCTTACAGCACCTGGTATTCCCAGGCGGTCTCCCATCCAAGTACTAACCAGGCCCGACCCTGCTTAGCTTCCGAGATCAGACGAGATCGGGCGTGACCAAGGTGGTATGGCCGTAAGCGAAAACTGCTGCCAAAATTGGGCAATTTAAAAGGTTAGACCATTAATGAAGAAAACTAAGAAGAACTTTTGAAAAAACTCAAACTCTTTCATACTCTCTGTAGAATCTCAGAGACTTTTAAAGGCTTTCTGCAGAAGCTCAGTGAGTCTTTTTTTTTAAACTAAGAGGAACTTTTGAAAAAACTCAAACTCTTTCATGCTCTCTGAAGAATCTCAGAGACTTTTAAAGTCTTTCTGAAGAAGCTCAGGGACTCTTTTTTTTTTTTTAAATCAAAAAAGCTTACAGCACCTGGTATTCCCAGGCGGTCTCCCATCCAAGTACTAACCAGGCCCGACCCTGCTTAGCTTCCGAGATCAGACGAGATCGGGCGTGACCAAGGTGGTATGGCCGTAAGCGAAAACTGCTGCCAAAATTGGGCAATTTAAAAGGTTAGACCATTAATGAAGAAAACTAAGAAGAACTTTTGAAAAAACTCAAACTCTTTCATGCTCTCTGAAGAATCTCAGAGACTTTTAAAGGCTTTCTGAAGAAGCTCAGTGAGTCTTTTTTTTTAAACTAAGAAGAACTTTTGAAAAAACTCAAACTCTTTCATGCTCTCTGAAGAATCTCAGAGACTTTTAAAGGCTTTCTGCAGAAGCTCAGTGAGTCTTTTTTTTAAACTAAGAAGAACTTTTGAAAAAACTCAAACTCTTTCATGCTCTCTGAAGAATCTCAGAGACTTTTAAAGGCTTTCTGAAGAAGCTC
>NW_027508915.1:70000-72500 GCF_051911475.1 Siphateles boraxobius
AAAATTGGGCAATTTAAAAGGTTAGACCATTAATGAAGAAAACTAAGAAGAACTTTTGAAAAAACTCAAACTCTTTCATGCTCTCTGAAGAATCTCAGAGACTTTTAAAGGCTTTCTGAAGAAGCTCAGTGAGTCTTTTTTTTAAAGTAAGAAGAACTTTTGAAAAAACTCAAACTCTTTCATGCTCTCTGAAGAATCTCAGAGACTTTTAAAGGCTTTCTGAAGAAGCTCAGGGACTCTTTTTTTTTTTTAAATCAAAAAAGCTTACAGCACCTGGTATTCCCAGGCGGTCTCCCATCCAAGTACTAACCAGGCCCGACCCTGCTTAGCTTCCGAGATCAGACGAGATCGGGCGTGACCAAGGTGGTATGGCCGTAAGCGAAAACTGCTGCCAAAATTGGGCAATTTAAAAGGTTAGACCATTAATGAAGAAAACTAAGAAGAACTTTTGAAAAAACTCAAACTCTTTCATGCTCTCTGAAGAATCTCAGAGACTTTTAAAGGCTTTCTGAAGAAGCTCAGTGAGTCTTTTTTTTAAAGTAAGAAGAACTTTTGAAAAAACTCAAACTCTTTCATGCTCTCTGAAGAATCTCAGAGACTTTTAAAGGCTTTCTGAAGAAGCTCAGGGACTCTTTTTTTTTTTTTTTTTTTTTAAATCAAAAAAGCTTACAGCACCTGGTATTCCCAGGCGGTCTCCCATCCAAGTACTAACCAGGCCCGACCCTGCTTAGCTTCCGAGATCAGACGAGATCGGGCGTGACCAAGGTGGTATGGCCGTAAGCGAAAACTGCTGCCAAAATTGGGCAATTTAAAAGGTTAGACCATTAATGAAGAAAACTAAGAAGAACTTTTGAAAAAACTCAAACTCTTTCATACTCTCTGTAGAATCTCAGAGACTTTTAAAGGCTTTCTGCAGAAGCTCAGTGAGTCTTTTTTTTTAAACTAAGAGGAACTTTTGAAAAAACTCAAACTCTTTCATGCTCTCTGAAGAATCTCAGAGACTTTTAAAGGCTTTCTGAAGAAGCTCAGGGACTCTTTTTTTTTTTTTAAATCAAAAAAGCTTACAGCACCTGGTATTCCCAGGCGGTCTCCCATCCAAGTACTAACCAGGCCCGACCCTGCTTAGCTTCCGAGATCAGACGAGATCGGGCGTGACCAAGGTGGTATGGCCGTAAGCGAAAACTGCTGCCAAAATTGGGCAATTTAAAAGGTTAGACCATTAATGAAGAAAACTAAGAAGAACTTTTGAAAAAACTCAAACTCTTTCATGCTCTCTGAAGAATCTCAGAGACTTTTAAAGGCTTTCTGAAGAAGCTCAGTGAGTCTTTTTTTTTTAAAGTAAGAAGAACTTTTGAAAAAACTCAAACTCTTTCATGCTCTCTGAAGAATCTCAGAGACTTTTAAAGGCTTTCTGAAGAAGCTCAGGGACTCTTTTTTTTTTTTTTTTTTTTTAATCAAAAAAGCTTACAGCACCTGGTATTCCCAGGCGGTCTCCCATCCAAGTACTAACCAGGCCCGACCCTGCTTAGCTTCCGAGATCAGACGAGATCGGGCGTGACCAAGGTGGTATGGCCGTAAGCGAAAACTGCTGCCAAAATTGGGCAATTTAAAAGGTTAGACCATTAATGAAGAAAACTAAGAAGAACTTTTGAAAAAACTCAAACTCTTTCATGCTCTCTGAAGAATCTCAGAGACTTTTAAAGGCTTTCTGAAGAAGCTCAGTGAGTCTTTTTTTTAAAGTAAGAAGAACTTTTGAAAAAACTCAAACTCTTTCATGCTCTCTGAAGAATCTCAGAGACTTTTAAAGGCTTTCTGAAGAAGCTCAGGGACTCTTTTTTTTTTTTAAATCAAAAAAGCTTACAGCACCTGGTATTCCCAGGCGGTCTCCCATCCAAGTACTAACCAGGCCCGACCCTGCTTAGCTTCCGAGATCAGACGAGATCGGGCGTGACCAAGGTGGTATGGCCGTAAGCGAAAACTGCTGCCAAAATTGGGCAATTTAAAAGGTTAGACCCTTAATGAAGAAAACTAAGAAGAACTTTTGAAAAAACTCAAACTCTTTCATGCTCTCTGAAGAATCTCAGAGACTTTTAAAGGCTTTCTGAAGAAGCTCAGTGAGTCTTTTTTTTAAAGTAAGAAGAACTTTTGAAAAAACTCAAACTCTTTCATGCTCTCTGAAGAATCTCAGAGACTTTTAAAGGCTTTCTGAAGAAGCTCAGGGACTCTTTTTTTTTTTTTTTTTTTTTAAATCAAAAAAGCTTACAGCACCTGGTATTCCCAGGCGGTCTCCCATCCAAGTACTAACCAGGCCCGACCCTGCTTAGCTTCCGAGATCAGACGAGATCGGGCGTGACCAAGGTGGTATGGCCGTAAGCGAAAACTGCTGCCAAAATTGGGCAATTTAAAAGGTTAGACCATTAATGAAGAAAACTAAGAAGAACTTTTGAAAAAACTCAAACTCTTTCATACTCTCTGTAGAATCTCAGAGACTTTTAAAGGC
>NW_027508915.1:85000-87500 GCF_051911475.1 Siphateles boraxobius
GCTTAGCTTCCGAGATCAGACGAGATCGGGCGTGACCAAGGTGGTATGGCCGTAAGCGAAAACTGCTGCCAAAATTGGGCAATTTAAAAGGTTAGACCATTAATGAAGAAAACTAAGAAGAACTTTTGAAAAAACTCAAACTCTTTCATGCTCTCTGAAGAATCTCAGAGACTTTTAAAGGCTTTCTGAAGAAGCTCAGTGAGTCTTTTTTTTAAAGTAAGAAGAACTTTTGAAAAAACTCAGACTCTTTCATGCTCTCTGAAGAATCTCAGAGACTTTTAAAGGCTTTCTGAAGAAGCTCAGTGAGTCTTTTTTTTAAAGTAAGAAGAAATTTTGAAAAAACTCAAACTCTTTCATGCTCTCTGAAGAATCTCAGAGACTTTTAAAGGCTTTCTGAAGAAGCTCAGGGACTCTTTTTTTTTTTTAAATCAAAAAAGCTTACAGCACCTGGTATTCCCAGGCGGTCTCCCATCCAAGTACTAACCAGGCCCGACCCTGCTTAGCTTCCGAGATCAGACGAGATCGGGCGTGACCAAGGTGGTATGGCCGTAAGCGAAAACTGCTGCCAAAATTGGGCAATTTAAAAGGTTAGACCATTAATGAAGAAAACTAAGAAGAACTTTTGAAAAAACTCAAACTCTTTCATGCTCTCTGAAGAATCTCAGAGACTTTTAAAGGCTTTCTGAAGAAGCTCAGTGAGTCTTTTTTTTAAAGTAAGAAGAACTTTTGAAAAAACTCAAACTCTTTCATGCTCTCTGAAGAATCTCAGAGACTTTTAAAGGCTTTCTGAAGAAGCTCAGGGACTCTTTTTTTTTTTTAAATCAAAAAAGCTTACAGCACCTGGTATTCCCAGGCGGTCTCCCATCCAAGTACTAAGCAGGCCCGACCCTGCTTAGCTTCCGAGATCAGACGAGATCGGGCGTGACCAAGGTGGTATGGCCGTAAGCGAAAACTGCTGCCAAAATTGGGCAATTTAAAAGGTTAGACCATTAATGAAGAAAACTAAGAAGAACTTTTGAAAAAACTCAAACTCTTTCATGCTCTCTGAAGAATCTCAGAGACTTTTAAAGGCTTTCTGAAGAAGCTCAGTGAGTCTTTTTTTTTAAACTAAGAAGAACTTTTGAAAAAACTCAAACTCTTTCATGCTCTCTGAAGAATCTCAGAGACTTTTAAAGTTTTTCTGCAGAAGCTCAGTGAGTCTTTTTTTTAAACTAAGAAGAACTTTTGAAAAAACTCAAACTCTTTCATGCTCTCTGAAGAATCTCAGAGACTTTTAAAGGCTTTCTGAAGAAGCTCAGTGAGTCTTTTTTTTAAAGTAAGAAGAACTTTTGAAAAAACTCAAACTCTTTCATGCTCTCTGAAGAATCTCAGAGACTTTTAAAGGCTTTCTGAAGAAGCTCAGGGACTCTTTTTTTTTTTAAATCAAAAAAGCTTACAGCACCTGGTATTCCCAGGCGGTCTCCCATCCAAGTACTAACCAGGCCCGACCCTGCTTAGCTTCCGAGATCAGACGAGATCGGGCGTGACCAAGGTGGTATGGCCGTAAGCGAAAACTGCTGCCAAAATTGGGCAATTTAAAAGGTTAGACCATTAATGAAGAAAACTAAGAAGAACTTTTGAAAAAACTCAAACTCTTTCATGCTCTCTGAAGAATCTCAGAGACTTTTAAAGGCTTTCTGAAGAAGCTCAGTGAGTCTTTTTTTTTAAACTAAGAAGAACTTTTGAAAAAACTCAAACTCTTTCATGCTCTCTGAAGAATCTCAGAGACTTTTAAAGGCTTTCTGAAGAAGCTCAGTGAGTCTTTTTTTTAAAGTAAGAAGAACTTTTGAAAAAACTCAAACTCTTTCATGCTCTCTGAAGAATCTCAGAGACTTTTAAAGGCTTTCTGAAGAAGCTCAGGGACTCTTTTTTTTTTTTAAATCAAAAAAGCTTACAGCACCTGGTATTCCCAGGCGGTCTCCCATCCAAGTACTAAGCAGGCCCGACCCTGCTTAGCTTCCGAGATCAGACGAGATCGGGCGTGACCAAGGTGGTATGGCCGTAAGCGAAAACTGCTGCCAAAATTGGGCAATTTAAAAGGTTAGACCATTAATGAAGAAAACTAAGAAGAACTTTTGAAAAAACTCAAACTCTTTCATGCTCTCTGAAGAATCTCAGAGACTTTTAAAGGCTTTCTGAAGAAGCTCAGTGAGTCTTTTTTTTTAAACTAAGAAGAACTTTTGAAAAAACTCAAACTCTTTCATGCTCTCTGAAGAATCTCAGAGACTTTTAAAGGCTTTCTGCAGAAGCTCAGTGAGTCTTTTTTTTTAAACTAAGAAGAACTTTTGAAAAAACTCAAACTCTTTCATGCTCTCTGAAGAATCTCAGAGACTTTTAAAGGCTTTCTGAAGAAGCTCAGTGAGTCTTTTTTTTAAAGTAAGAAGAACTTTTGAAAAAACTCAAACTCTTTCATGCTCTCTGAAGAATCTCAGAGACTTTTAAAGGCTTTCTGAAGAAGCTC
>NW_027508915.1:100000-105000 GCF_051911475.1 Siphateles boraxobius
TTTATTCACATTTATCCCAAACAAGAACAACTTTCTCCATTCATCCCCTGTCTCATCTTTTCCCAATCCTTTTTTCACCAACGCTTTAATTTTTGTATGAAATGCTTCCAGTTCTTTACAGTCAAAAAAAATGTGCATCAATGTTTCTGGCTCTATCCCACATACATCACATTCTCTTTTTACATTTCTGTTCATTTGGTGAATCACCACCTTTGTATAGACTCTGTTATGTCTTAATTTAAAGTCCAGGTTTTCACAGTTCAGTCCATTATATTTCACATTTAAATTAGTCCAGATCACCTTTACATTCATTCCAGGGAATACCCTTGGCCACACTACCTCCGATGCAGGCGTCTTGATTTCCTTTTTCACCAACATCTTATAGACTGTTTTCACACTTAACTGACACAGAAACCTTTTTTCTTTTTTATCCATAACATACATTTCAGGGAACCCCCAATCTCCTACTTTCACAGTCTCTCTCTCAATCTTTTGCACCCACCTTTCCGGAATGCTTGTTTTAATGTTTTCACATTCACAGTCCACTTTAGATTTCTCAATTTCATCATCCCATCCCACCACACAATCATATACAGCCCTATTTGGCAAAAAACCTGTAACATACTCATATGCCATGTCTTTCACCTTTCTCACTCCCGCTCTCATAAACAATTTATTATACAGCGTTTTCCCTCCCCTCTTAATTTTTGTGTTCAGAAACAACGGCTGGTTAAGCACCTGATTTATGTTATCACATTCATAATCCACTTTATCCAAAAATTCAGCCCAGGCACTAAAAACCTCTTGATAAAACAATGGCATTTTTGCAGTCATAGGTTTTTTAAAGGCCATAAACAATCCTTCTTCACCACATCCTCCACCCTCATTTAAAAAACTCCTCATATACCCCTTCCACCCATACTCTACTTTGTCACACACATACTTTTTTATTGTTTTAACTCTTATTGCCTTCCTCTTTACCTCTAAGTCTACCATCCTCAGACCTCCCTCCTTATAATCAGCAATCAATGTTTTTGTTGATATCTTAATACCTTTACCTCCCCAGACAAAAGCAATCACAGCCTCCTTTATCTCATTCAAGACCCAGTCCGGCAAATCAATTGCTCCCATCACATAATTACACTTCGTAAATATTAATGAATTTGCCACAACCACTTTTCCTCTTAATCTCAGATCTCTTAACCTCCAAAAATTTAGCACTTGTTTAATTTTGTTTAAAACTCCTGTCCATGTAGCATCTCTAGCCTCTTTCGCATTCCCCCCTACACACACTCCTAAAATCTTTAAATAATCTTTTGTTATTTTAAAAGGAACATCTAACCCTTCTAAATCTACCCCTCCTCCTAAACTCATTATTTCTGACTTGTCAACATTTATCTTAGCACCTGAGGCTTTTCCATACATTTCCATCTGCATTTTTATTCTCCTCACACTCTCCATATCCCTGACTGTAAAGGTTGTATCATCCGCATACTGGTGAATTACACTTACTCCCCCGTATGGTATTTGAATACCTCTTATGCCTTTATCCCTTTTAATCAGAGAAGCCAGTGGCTCCGCTATTATTGAATATAACAAAGCTGATAATGGGCACCCTTGTCTAACTGACCTTTCTAAAGGAAAGGAATCAGTTAAAACCCCATTAATTTTAACACAGCTTCTAGCATTTTCATATATTAACTTTATCCACTTTCTTATTTTATCTCCGAAACCATATTTTGCCAATGTCTGTTCAATAAAACTATGCTCTACCCTATCAAATGCTTTGTTTAAATCCACTGATAAAACCAACCCCCCCTTCCCATCTTTCCCCATGCTATCTACTACATCTCTTATTGTACATATAGTATCCACAATATCTCTCCCCTTTATACTATATGCCTGACTTGGTGCCACAATACTCCCTACCACCTGCTTCATTCTATTCGCTATAACTTTTGTTAAAATTTTATAATCCGAATTCAATAAACTCAAAGGCCTATAATTTTCCAGCTTCATCGGGCTCCCTTTATTCTTATATAAGATTGTTATCATTCCTAAACACATAGATTTCGGCATTTCCGACCTCTCTTCCATATCTTTATACACCTTTAGCAGCAATGGTGCTAAGGTGTCTATAAAAGTTTTGTAAAACTCATGAGTTAAACCATCCGAACCCGGGCTTTTATTCTTTTTTGTCTGATTTATAGCACATTTTATTTCTTCAATCCCTATATCCCCCTCACACATACTCTTCTCATCTTCACCTAACTTCACATTCACAGCACTCAAAACTTCATCCACACACTCTTGCTTTACACCCTCTTTCTTAAATAATTCCCTATAAAAACCCTCCACTTCTTCTAATATCCCCACAAAATCATTAACTTTATCACCATTCTTATTTTCCAACTCTACTATCTGCTTTCTACTCTGCTTTTTATTTTCTAAATTGAGGAAGAATTTTGTACTCCTTTCTCCCTCCAAAGCATATTGAGCTCTACTCCTTATTATTACTCCTTTACTTTTCTCTTTCTCATACTCTTCTAATTCTGTTTTTAACTTCAAATAGCTTTCCTCACCATACCCTGGACTGTTTTCTATTTTTTCCGCTTCCAAATTTAATGCATTTTCTAATGCTTCTGCTTTACTTCTCCTCATAAAATTCCTTTGTTTTGAATACCTAATAGTTCTTTTTTTTATTTTCTCTTTCATTCCCTCCCACCACTCACATACATTTTCCTCAAACAACGGGTTCTGCATCTCATAATTTATACATTTAAGAATATTTTCTTTATACGCTTCTTCCTTTAACAAATTAGCATTTAAACACCACACTCCACCTCCCTTCTCCTCCCCAATTACACCCACCTTAACTGTCATCACAGCATGATCACTTAAGCTAACAAACTTATACTTCACATTTTTAACATATTTTAACATTTCTCTTTTTGTCAAACACAAATCTATACGACTCTGTTTTAAGCTCCCCAGCACCATTTGTCTTCTCGAAAATTCTCTCCTATATGGATTATCTTCCCTCCACACATCCACTATATCCTCATTCCGCATCCACTCCATTAAAATTTTTCTTGACCCATCAGATTTAAAATTGGCAGTGCTACAAGCATCCAGCCTCGTGCACCACACATTGAAATCACCAACCACTATACACCTCCCTTTATATATTTTCTTCATTTCATTAAAGACTTCTTTTCTGTCCACCTCTATATTTGGTGCATACATGTTTATAATCCTAAACAGTTCATTGCAAAACAAAAACTCAAGTCCTAACAATCTCCCACTTCCATCCTTATATATCTGTTTCACATTTTGTACACTGTCTTTTTTTATCAGCATAGCCACTCCACAGGCTTTTATATTTCCATTACTCACATAAATTTCTCCCTCCCATCTCTTTTTTATATTATCCATTAAGTCCCCTGTCCAGTGTGTCTCTTGTAAGCATATCACATCTGCTTTTAATAGTCTCTTTACCTTCTCGAACTTGTTGAGGTCTCTTAACCCATTACAGTTCAGACACACTATGTGCATAATACCCCACATAGTAATAATCAAAAGTTTTAAAAGATTTATACCCATTCAAATTAAACCGTGCTCTTACTTTCTGCATCATGCGTTTCTGCTATTTTCTTCTTTCTTTTCTTTGTCATACTCTTCTCCTCACTCAGGTCCATATCCTCCTCCACGCTTGACACAGGATTCTCTGGCATTTCTTTCTCCTTTCTTCCCCCCTCGTTCTTCTTCACTCTTTTTTCCTCACAATGCTTTCCTCCTTGACTTTTGACATCGTCTCCTTCTTCACTACCACTTTCTTCCATCTTTCCTTCTCCATCTTCACACACCAGACCTCGAGGAACCATCTCTTTACTTATTGCGTCCCCTCTCTTCACTCCATCTCTCATCCTCCGTCCCGAGCGCCTCTCCTCTTGGCTGCTCCTACTCTCCATGTCCTCCGTTCTTTCCGCTCCCTCTTCCTCTGCCCCAGAGCTTTGACCGACGTCTCCTTCTGCGCTTCCATCCTCACCTCCTTCTCTTTCCTCCACCTCATACCGATCTGATATATTCTCCTCATTGCACTCCTCTTCCATCACTGTCGGCGTTTCACACATGCATCGTCCTGGCCGCAATCCACACTCGCCACAATTCTCTTCTTTGCACTCTCTTGCATAATGTCCTTGTGTGCCACATCTGAAACACCTAAAATTCGGGCAGTCTCTAACAACATGCCCCGGTTGTATGCAGAGACGGCAAACCTTCACTTGTCTATCATGTATAACTCTAAAATGTTCTGTGCCGCCAAGAGTCTCAAATTTTGTCGAATAAGGCAACGATTTCACTTCATTATTGAACTTCACTTTCAAAAACCTTGTCCCATCCGCAATGTCCGTTCCCGGCCACACTCTCCTCTTGATTTTAGATGCCGCTGTTACTCCCCATTCATTTAGCTTGTTCAGAATTTCTTCATCTAAAATGTACATGGGCAGTCCTAAAAAAGAAACAACCACCTCCATGCAATCCACCTCTTTTACCATCACCCGGCTGTTTCTGATCTTCAAGCCATCTAGAATTTTTTCCTTTGCCTTCGCATCCTCCATCGTCAACTCGTACTCCTTTGGAGTTTTATATCTGCATCCAATAACTCCTCCGCATTCTTCCTTCACTCTCTTCAAAAGTTCCATCATTGTGATTCTTTCTTCACCCTCTATCTCCACCAGCACCGTCAGCTCCTTGCCATAGTTGCGCTCTTCACTTCTCATGCTCCACATGCTTCGACCTCTTCCCGTCTCCTTTTGTCCATCCATTTCTCCTTTTCTGCTTCTGGAAGTATCTATCCCCAAACAGCAAAAGCTGTTTGAGGATTAAATTACTCCAAAATGCACGCTCTCCTTTCAAACACTTGGTCTTAATAGTTTGAAAAAAAAGAAATCCTTCGTCCGACCCAAACAAACACACTCACTTCTCACTACTTCACTCGC
>NW_027508915.1:130000-142500 GCF_051911475.1 Siphateles boraxobius
AGACTTTTAAAGGCTTTCTGCAGAAGCTCAGGGACTCTTTTTTTTTTTTTAAATCAAAAAAGCTTACAGCACCTGGTATTCCCAGGCGGTCTCCCATCCAAGTACTAACCAGGCCCGACCCTGCTTAGCTTCCGAGATCAGACGAGATCGGGCGTGACCAAGGTGGTATGGCCGTAAGCGAAAACTGCTGCCAAAATTGGGCAATTTAAAAGGTTAGACCATTAATGAAGAAAACTAAGAAGAACTTTTGAAAAAACTCAAACTCTTTCATGCTCTCTGAAGAATCTCAGAGACTTTTAAAGGCTTTCTGAAGAAGCTCAGTGAGTCTTTTTTTTAAAGTAAGAAGAACTTTTGAAAAAACTCAAACTCTTTCATGCTCTCTGAAGAATCTCAGAGACTTTTAAAGGCTTTCTGAAGAAGCTCAGGGACTCTTTTTTTTTTTTAAATCAAAAAAGCTTACAGCACCTGGTATTCCCAGGCGGTCTCCCATCCAAGTACTAACCAGGCCCGACCCTGCTTAGCTTCCGAGATCAGACGAGATCGGGCGTGACCAAGGTGGTATGGCCGTAAGCGAAAACTGCTGCCAAAATTGGGCAATTTAAAAGGTTAGTAAATAATGTTTCCCAATTCTCATCAATTACTTTGTCTTCTACTCCCAATTTTCTAACCATTACTTTCAATTTTTTAATAAAGCATTTCAACTTTATACATTTAAAAAATAAATGTAATACTCCTTCATCTTCTATTGTACAAACTTTGCATTTTGCATCCATTGCTGCACCAATCTTACACAGTCTCATTTCATTCCACAAACAATTATGTCTTAACAAAAAATCAAAATTCTCTAAAATAGGACTTTTCCACCATGATCTTAGAGTTTGCCATAATTCTTTTGTTTCCAAATTAGGATATAGTCTATGCCAATACTCTTCTGCTTTTGGCTTCTTAAAAACATCTTTACAAAAACAGGAATAAAAAAAACTTAATTTTAATTCATTAAAAGCATGTTGTTCGTTATTGATTTCAACACTAACCTCCATTCTATCACCTGCACTTGTTCCTGGTTTCCCTTCCAAAACCTTCATCCATTCTTTTGGTATTATCTCTTTCATTTTCCCATATTGATCTTCTAAAACTAAATTACTTTCTTCTTCATAATTTTCTTCAATTGCATCTCTTATCCCTTGTGTCGGCAGAAAACCAGGTACCACTTCATACATGATATCTTTAATTTGTCTCAACCCTGCATTATACCACTTTTTAAAAAATATTGTGTGACCAACTACCTTAAGTGATTTGTTTAAAAACAGTGGTTGTCTTAAAATCTCATCTTTATTCAAAGATGTACAAACAACATGCTTTCCATACTCTCCCCATGCTCTTAAGACTTCTTTATAATATTCTGGAATTCTATTCATCATATGTTCTTTTAATTTCATCCATAAAACATCATCTCCTATTTGTCCACATTGGTTTAAAAAGAAACTCATTACTTCTTTCCAAGCATATTTATCATCATTCCAATATTTTTTAATTAATTTTATTCTTATGCTCTTCATTCTCATTAAAGGATCCAACAGTCCTAGCCCTCCTTCCTCAACTTTCCCAATTAGAGTATCATATGCAATTTTTGCCGGTTTGCTTTCCCATAAGAAATTAAGCATTAAACTTTTTATTTTTTTATATACTTCTAATGGCATGCTTACAGATCCCAAAACATACCACATTTTAGATAAAAACAAAGAATTCAAAACCAAAACCTTCCCTTTTAAAAACAATCCTCTTAATCGCCAAAAATTCAACCTTTTTTCCATTCCTTGTATAACCTCCTCCCATACCAACTTCCTTAATACACATTCATTTTCTCCAACTCTTATCCCTAAAATTTTCATACTTTCTTTCTGTTCTTTAAATGGAATTTTGACTGGTAACTCGTTCATTTCCCCAATCCTCATATATGTCTTTTTTTCCTTATTAACTTTTGCCCCGGTTCCCCCACAATATTTCCCAAAAACCTCCATCACTTTTTCTACACTTTTAATGTCTTTAATAAACAACGTTGTATCATCAGCATACTGATATATCTTGTGTTCTGTTTTTTCTCCTTTTATCACTATTCCTTTTATACTTTTTTCCATTTCTATTGCCTGTCCCAAAGTTTCAGACACTATAGTATATAACAATGGCGACATAGGACATCCTTGTCGGATAGATCTCGTTACTTTAAAATCTTCAGTTAAAAACCCATTCACTTTAACACAACTTGTAATGTCTGTATATATACATTTTATCCATTTAATAAAATTCTTACCAAATCCAAACCTCTCCATTGCATGCATCAAATATTTATGCTCCACCCTATCAAACGCTTTTTCCAAATCTACACTTATTATATAACCATTTTCTTTTGCATCCCTCATATACCATATCAAATCTCTTATACTATTAGTTATATCAGAAATATCTCTATTTAAAACAGCATATGCTTGATTAGTTGTGATTATATTAGGCACAACTTTTTTTAATCTATTGGCTAATACTTTCGTTAATATTTTATAATCGGTATTCAACATACTAAGTGGTCTGTAATTTTTTAAATCCCCTCTTTCCCCCTTTCTTTTGTATATTAACTTAACTACTCCCCTCTTCATACTTTGCGTTAATTCACCCTTCTCCATAATATCAATAAATATTTCATTTAATATTGGACATAGGATATTTTTAAAAACCTTATAAAATTCCGCTGATAAACCATCTATTCCTGGAGTTTTACCATTCCTTAACTGATCAATTGCTGTTTCTATTTCCTCCTCCGTAATATTGCTCTCACACATTTCTCTGTCTTCCTTGTTCACTTTACTTTTGATTTTGTCTAATAAGAAACCCTCATCATCTGCACTTACCTCATTTTCCGTAAATAGATCCTTGTAATATCTTTTAATTTCATTTAATATTCCTTCTTTATCTTCCACTGTCCTTCCATCTTGTGTGTTAATATTTTTAATTATGTCTGCTTTCTGCCTATTTTTCTCTAATTCATAAAAATATTTAGTACTTCTTTCTCCTTCTATTATGTTTTTGGCTCTGCTCCTTATTATTGCACCCTTACACTTTTCTCCCTCTATATTCTTCATTTTTTCTTGTAGTTCTATTATCTTATCAATGTTTTTCTCTCCACCAGTTATTTTCCTCATTTCTTCATCCCATTCTTTTTTAACTTTGTTTTCTGTAAATCTTTTAGCTCTCTGTACTTTTTTAGAGTAATGTATCGAAAACCTCTTTATTCTGTTTTTCAAGCAATCCCACCAAAAACGTTTCTCCTTTTCATACATCTCATCGTTTATACTACTTATTATTATACTTTCTATTTCTATTCTGTAAGTTCCCATTTTTAAAAGTTCTGTATTTAACATCCATGTCCCCTTCCCTTTGATAACCTCATTAAAATCCATCGTTATCCATAAAAAATCATGATCACTTTCACTATACATTTTATACACTGCTTTTGATACATTGTATAGGTCTTTTCTCTCGCATAATAATAAATCTATTCTACTTTGCTTTAAGTCTCCCTCAACAATTTGCCTTCGTGAGTAATCCCTTTTAAAACCATTCCTCTCTCTCCACACATCAACCAAATCGTATTTCCTCATCATATTATATAATTCATTTCGCCCTCTATCAGCTCTAAAAACCATTGACTCATCTATATCAATTCTCTGCAGCACTGTATTAAAATCCCCTACCAGGAAAATATTTTCTTGTTTCTCCATTATAATACTTAGTCTTTTATAGAAATCAAACTTTTCACTTTCCTCATTCGGTGCATGAATGTTACACACTTTTATTTCTCTCCCTTTGTATACTAATTTAATCATTATTATTCGACACCTTGTGTCTTTATATTCTATTTTGTTTTCCTCAAATATCCCTCTTTTAATTAATATTGCTACACCCCTCTTCCTCGACAAATCACAATTCATATATATTTCACCATCCCATAATTTCCTCATTTCATTACCTATTTCATCATCCCAATACGTCTCTTGTAAACATAATACATCACACTTTTTGGTCAAAACCATCAAATTCTCCATTTTCTGAATTTTTGTTAAACCCCTTGCATTCAATGATACAAAACATAATGAACTCATTCGCACAAAAAATAATAATAATAAAAAAACAAAATACAAAATAAACAAGAAAATACAAAAATCCAGCCAACAATCATTTGTTAACTTCCTCTAGTAATGCAAGTCTTAATTCTCTTTTCTTCTCTTTCTCCTTCTCTATCTTCCCCATTAATTTTTCTCTTCTTATCTTTTGTTTTTTCAGTACCTGTTCAATGTTTATACTTGCATCTTTAAGTTTTGATTTTGTACCTCTGCTCAAGTTTACTTTCCCTTTACTTTTAACTCCATTGCTCCTTTCACCCATTTCTCCTTCTCTTACCTCACTCAATATCTTGGTTTCTTTGTCTTCCGGTCCTTCTTCACTTTGTCCTTTTTTATCATATTGTTCACTGTCCTCCGCATGCTCTCGATTTTCAAGTAAATCCACCTTAGTTAGGTTTTCGTTCTCTGCGTCGGTCTCTTCATCCTGACTTTCATCTTCATCTTCATTTTGTTCAACTTCAACTCTTTTTTCCTGCTCCGACGCTTCATTACTCCCTTCACTTGCAGCGTCTCCACTCTCCTCCTGTATCTCCATTCCTTCTTCTTCACTTCTTTCTTCATCCTTCTCACATGTGCATCTCTTTATTGCCTTTCTGCAGCCTTGGCACCGCGGTGCTTTACAGTCCCGCGCATAATGCCCCTGCTCAAGACAATCTCTGCACGTGTATAAAGTGCAATCCTTCTTCTGGTGTTCCGTGCTTGCACAAATCCTGCACGTCTTTACTTGATGGTCATGTATTACTCTAAAAAACTGTGCTCCTTCCTCAGTCATAAATTTGGTGTTGTACGGTAAAGATGTCACCTCCTTCGGAAACTTAACTTTTAAAAAACGCGTTCCATCTGCTACCGTAGTCCCTGGATAGTACCTTCTTCTTATAGGAAGGATGGGAGTAACACCCCACATGATCAGCTTATTAACGATGTCTTCATCTTCAATATAACTTGGCATATTCAAAAAAGACACCATTCTTTCCATGGCACACAGCTTCCTCACTTCGCATTTTTGTCCATTAATCATCATCCCATCCAGCAAACCCTCACAGTCTCTCTCATCTTCCATGGTCATTTCAAATTCATTGTTTAGTTTTCTCCTTAACCCAATGAGTTTGCCAATTCCAGCTTCATTTTCCACTGCCTTGATTATCATTGCTATTGTTGTAGTTTCAATGTCTTCCAAAATCAGGGTTAATGTCGCTTCTTTCTTATATTGTCTTTGATATCTTACTTGTTTTTTAAGTCTGTTAACCATTTCTTGTCTTTGTGAAATCCTCAATCTGCTTTCCTCTGTTCCTTTTGCACTTTCTGTACCTTTAGTTGATTGCAGATCCGTTGTCCTTTCTAAATTACTAATGTTCCTTTGCTGCTTTCCTCTTGAAACCACTGTTGCCCATGATGTCTCCCCAAAGTCCTCCTTTGTGTTTCTTTCATCCATATTTGTAATCCTATCATCGTCGTCCTTGTCATCCATCTTGACTCGTTTGCCTTGTCCGTGTGTTTGTACCATTAAATCCATCCTTCCCAAAGTCTTAAACCCCAAACAGTAATCACTGTTTGGGGCTTCAGTAAAACTTCTCAGCAAAGGATAATACTACTTCACCACTTTTCCAGTTAAATCAAAATAAATAAAACAAAATAATGCTTGAAGAGCCTCTCTCTTCTACTACCTTGAATCACTTCCTGGACTGTACCAAAATCGGGCGTGCCCAAGGTGGTATGGCCGTAAGCGAAAACTGCTGCCAAAATTGGGCTATTTAAAAGGTTAGACCATTAATGAAGAAAACTAAGAAGAACTTTTGAAAAAACTCAAACTCTTTCATACTCTCTGTAGAATCTCAGAGACTTTTAAAGGCTTTCTGCAGAAGCTCAGTGAGTCTTTTTTTTTAAACTAAGAGGAACTTTTGAAAAAACTCAAACTCTTTCATGCTCTCTGAAGAATCTCAGAGACTTTTAAAGGCTTTCTGCAGAAGCTCAGGGACTCTTTTTTTTTTTTTAAATCAAAAAAGCTTACAGCACCTGGTATTCCCAGGCGGTCTCCCATCCAAGTACTAACCAGGCCCGACCCTGCTTAGCTTCCGAGATCAGACGAGATCGGGCGTGACCAAGGTGGTATGGCCGTAAGCGAAAACTGCTGCCAAAATTGGGCAATTTAAAAGGTTAGACCATTAATGAAGAAAACTAAGAAGAACTTTTGAAAAAACTCAAACTCTTTCATGCTCTCTGAAGAATCTCAGAGACTTTTAAAGGCTTTCTGAAGAAGCTCAGTGAGTCTTTTTTTTTAAACTAAGAAGAACTTTTGAAAAAACTCAAACTCTTTCATGCTCTCTGAAGAATCTCAGAGACTTTTAAAGGCTTTCTGCAGAAGCTCAGTGAGTCTTTTTTTTAAACTAAGAAGAACTTTTGAAAAAACTCAAACTCTTTCATGCTCTCTGAAGAATCTCAGAGACTTTTAAAGGCTTTCTGAAGAAGCTCAGTGAGTCTTTTTTTTAAAGTAAGAAGAACTTTTGAAAAAACTCAAACTCTTTCATGCTCTCTGAAGAATCTCAGAGACTTTTAAAGGCTTTCTGAAGAAGCTCAGGGACTCTTTTTTTTTTTTTTTTTTTTTAAATCAAAAAAGCTTACAGCACCTGGTATTCCCAGGCGGTCTCCCATCCAAGTACTAACCAGGCCCGACCCTGCTTAGCTTCCGAGATCAGACGAGATCGGGCGTGACCAAGGTGGTATGGCCGTAAGCGAAAACTGCTGCCAAAATTGGGCAATTTAAAAGGTTAGACCATTAATGAAGAAAACTAAGAAGAACTTTTGAAAAAACTCAAACTCTTTCATGCTCTCTGAAGAATCTCAGAGACTTTTAAAGGCTTTCTGAAGAAGCTCAGTGAGTCTTTTTTTTAAAGTAAGAAGAACTTTTGAAAAAACTCAAACTCTTTCATGCTCTCTGAAGAATCTCAGAGACTTTTAAAGGCTTTCTGAAGAAGCTCAGGGACTCTTTTTTTTTTTTTTTTTTTTTTAAATCAAAAAAGCTTACAGCACCTGGTATTCCCAGGCGGTCTCCCATCCAAGTACTAACCAGGCCCGACCCTGCTTAGCTTCCGAGATCAGACGAGATCGGGCGTGACCAAGGTGGTATGGCCGTAAGCGAAAACTGCTGCCAAAATTGGGCAATTTAAAAGGTTAGACCATTAATGAAGAAAACTAAGAAGAACTTTTGAAAAAACTCAAACTCTTTCATGCTCTCTGAAGAATCTCAGAGACTTTTAAAGGCTTTCTGAAGAAGCTCAGTGAGTCTTTTTTTTAAAGTAAGAAGAACTTTTGAAAAAACTCAAACTCTTTCATGCTCTCTGAAGAATCTCAGAGACTTTTAAAGGCTTTCTGAAGAAGCTCAGGGACTCTTTTTTTTTTTTAAATCAAAAAAGCTTACAGCACCTGGTATTCCCAGGCGGTCTCCCATCCAAGTACTAACCAGGCCCGACCCTGCTTAGCTTCCGAGATCAGACGAGATCGGGCGTGACCAAGGTGGTATGGCCGTAAGCGAAAACTGCTGCCAAAATTGGGCAATTTAAAAGGTTAGACCATTAATGAAGAAAACTAAGAAGAACTTTTGAAAAAACTCAAACTCTTTCATGCTCTCTGAAGAATCTCAGAGACTTTTAAAGGCTTTCTGAAGAAGCTCAGTGAGTCTTTTTTTTAAAGTAAGAAGAACTTTTGAAAAAACTCAAACTCTTTCATGCTCTCTGAAGAATCTCAGAGACTTTTAAAGGCTTTCTGAAGAAGCTCAGGGACTCTTTTTTTTTTTTTTTTTTTTTTTTAAATCAAAAAAGCTTACAGCACCTGGTATTCCCAGGCGGTCTCCCATCCAAGTACTAACCAGGCCCGACCCTGCTTAGCTTCCGAGATCAGACGAGATCGGGCGTGACTTTTTTTTTTTTTTTTTTTTTTTTTTTTATTAAAAATTCTTAAAACAATACAGAACAAAGTGCACAAATACAGACAATTCTCATTAAAAACAACTTGATCTCAGAAATATTTGTTACAGTTTTCCCCAACCAGATCTTAAATTCTTTGCCTCCTTTATATGTCTAGTTCTATTTTATATTTCTTAAATATATTTCCCACTTCATTTGTGTACATTTTAAAAAACACTTCTTCTTTTCCCTCCAATCTCCAATAGTTATAGAGTGTTAACATATAGTCTTTCACCATATTTTTATATAGAATCCACACATCTATCGCAACATCTCTAATTTTAACTATATTCCTTCTTTTCCAAATAGCCTTTCTTGCAAGCATAAATAAAAGATTTATAACCTCTTTGTTTTTACACTTCTCCTCCATTCCTAACATCAAAATTCTTTGCCAATCTCCCTCTTCTGTTTTTTCCCTTAGCTCATTTATCATATTCTTTACCATTTTTAAAAAGGCACTTAATTTTTCACACAGTAAAAACAAATGCAGCAAACCTTCATCTTGTTTTTTACACACCTTACACAATGCATTTAGCTCTTTTTTCATTAAACACAGTCTCATTTCTGAATAAATAACATTATGCCTAATAAAATAATCCAAGCTTTCCAATTCTGTGCTTATTAAAACCCCTCTCATATTTTTCCATATTTCTTTCTCACTCAAACCATTAAAATGTCTCAACCACATCTCATTTGAATTCGGCTTTTTAAAAGCCTCTTCCATAAAAACATGATAAAACATTTTCATATTCCCCAATTTTAACTCCATTCTTTTACCCTGATTTATAAAAAAACATTTCAATTCTCCCTTCTTTCTTCTCTCCCCACTCTGTATTTTATTCAGCCACTCATTAGGTATTGCATTTTTCATCTCTTCATATTGTTTCTTTACACAACTTATATCATACTCTTCCTTTGCCTCCTCTAACTCATCAATGATCACTTGCATTGGTAAAAATCCGTCCCTTATTTCATACAATATATCTCTTACTCTTGAAATTCCAACCGCCCACCATTTTTTAAAAAACATTTCCTTCCCATTATTCACAATATTTTTATTAAAAAACAATGGTTGGTTTAAAATCTCTTCTCTCTCCGCTGGCTTAAAATCCACCTTAGAGAGGAAAAAACCCCAAGCTTTTAAAACTTCCTTATAAAATTCTGGTACTCCTTTAAACATCCACTCCTTCATTTTCATCCATAAAACACTATCCCCCAATTTCACCTCCCCACATTTGTTCAAAAAATATTTCATTGTTTCTTTCCATTCCCCCTTTTCCTCTTCATCTATATATTTTTTCACCACTTTGATCCTCATACTTTTCTTCTTTAGTTCTACATCAGCTAACCCCATCCCTCCTTTATCTGTCTGTCCAATCAAAGTGTTATATGCAACTCTTGGGGGTTTTTTCTCCCAAACGAATTCTGTCACGCATCTTTTCAGTCTCATTTCCACCCATCTTGGTGTTGCACTAACAGTTAAAATATACCACATTTTAGATAACATTAATGCATTTACCACTAAAATTTTCCCTTTCAAACTTAACATCCTTCCCCTCCAAAAAATTAATCTCCTCTCCATTTCTCCCACCATCATTTCAAACATTCTTTCTCTTGCCCCCTTCTCATCTTTCCCTAAAGTCACCCCCAAAATTTTTGTTTCTTTTACTTCCTCAAAATGTACAACCCCAACCAAATTTGGTACCCTTCCAAACCTCATGTACACTGTCTTTTCTTCATTCACTCTTGCTCCTGTTCCTTTTCCATATCTCTCTACTTTTCTCATTACTTCCTTCACACTTTCTAAATCTTTTAAAAACAACGTTGTGTCATCTGCATACTGAAATATCCTTTTTTCTTCTTTGCCTTCTTCTATTCTAATACCTTTTATACATTCATCTTTTTTAATCATTAATCCTATAGGTTCTGCTACCAAAGTATACAGCTGTGCAGAAAGTGGACATCCTTGTCTAATAGACCTGGTTATTCTAAAAGGTTCAGTTAAAAACCCATTACACTTTACTCTTGTCATTACATTTTTATATAAAATCTTTATCCAATCATTAAAATTTTTCCCAAACCCAAAATGTTCTAAAATTGAAAATAAAAACCCATGTTCTACCCTATCAAAAGCCTTTTCAAAATCTAAATTAACAACATATCCATCCTCCTGTGTTTCATTTAAATAACTTATTATGTCTCTTATACCACCTGTAATATCTGCAATATCTCTCCCTCTCACCCCATACGCTTGGTTAGTCATTATAACTGTTGGTAAAACATTTTTAAGTCTGTTTGCAAGAACCTTAGCTAGTATTTTCAAATCTGTATTTAACATTGTTATTGGCCTAAAATTATTTAAAATATTTTTACTTCCTTTCCTTTTATAAATCAATTTCATCAATCCCATACTCATCCTCTGGTCAATTTCCCCTTTCTTAAAAATCTCCTGATATACTTCTTGTAAAATTTCACTTATTCTCTCTTTAAAAACTTTATAGAATTCATTTACTATCCCATCCGTGCCTGGGCTTTTCCTTCCTTTTAAACTATTTATAGCTTGTATAATTTCCTCTTTGCTAATTTCTTTTTCACATTCTTCCTTATCCTCTTTACTTACTTTAGCCGTAACACACTCTAGTAATAGGTTTTTCTCTTTTTCATCTATTCCTTTTGTTCCAAAAAGTTCTCCATAATACTCTTTTACTTCTTTTAAAATCCCTTTTATGTCCTTCACTATTTCTCCTTTTTTATTTTGTAATTCTTTTATCATTTCCGCTTTTCTTCTGTTTTTTTCTAAACCAAAGAAAAATTTTGTACATTTCTCTCCTTCAATTGTATATTTTGCCTTACTTCTTAATATTGCTCCTTTACACTTTTCTTCCTCAAATTTCCTTAGCTCTTCTTCCCACCGTATTATCTGTTCTATCTGTACTTTACTTTTATTTGTCTCGTCTCTTAGCTTTGCCCTTATTTTTACCTCTTTTGCTTTTTTGACCCTCTGTACCAGTTTACTGTAATTCATAGAATATTTCTTTATTTCATATTTTACATTTTGCCACCACAATCTTTTATCTTCAAAGTACATTCCATCCTCTTTCTCTTTTTCTAATATTCCTTCAATTCCTATTCTGTAACTTTCATTTGCCAGTATTCCTGAATTTAAAATCCACACACCAGGCCCTTTTTTTTCTCTACTAAAATCAATTTTCCATAAAAGCATCTTATGATCACTCAAGCTGGTATCCTTATAACAAATTTCCTCCAGAAAACATTCCATTTCCCTTACACTCAAAATAAAATCTATTCTTGTCTGACACATGAAATTCCCTACTAATTGTCTTCTGGAAAAGTCTCTTTTTCTTTCATTTTCATCTCTCCAGACATCAATCAAATTTCTCTCCTCCATCATCTCTTTTAACACTTTCCTTCCCACATCTGTTTTAAAAACCATCCCATCCGCCATGTCAATTTTACTAAAAACTGTATTAAAATCCCCAACTAAAATTAAATTATTCCATTTCTTTGTTAAAATCCTAATTCCCTCAAAAAATTCCCTTTTTTCTCCCTCATGCGTAGGTGCATGCAAGTTAATTATCACAAATTCATTATCACCTTGTGTAATTTTAATCCCATTACATTTGCCTTTTTTGTCATTATATACTTCACATGAATTAATTTCAACATTTTCTCTTATTAAAATTGCTACCCCTCTTCCCAACCTTCCATCACCATTATTATAAAATATTTGCCCTTTCCATCTATTTTTCACATCCTCTATCATTTCTTCTTTCCAGTTTGTTTCTTGTAAAATTATCACATCTTGTTTTTTACATAGTTCATTTAACATTTCAAATTTCCTTTTACCGATTAAACCTCTTGCATTCCAACATACCAAATTTAAAACCATACTGTACAAAAATAAATAATTAAAAACGTTCATTCTTGATTATCTTCTCCGTCTTCCCTTCTCAACCCCTCAACCGTATTATCTAATTGTTTAAGTCTTTTTCTTTTTGCCAGTTCTAAATTAGGTGTTACCTTTTGTTGTTTTCTTCGTGGCATTATTCCCAGTTCTCTGTCATTTTGTGCCTCCGTTTGGTTCTTCTTTCCTTCATCTCGTGCCAGTTTTACTTCATTCAGTTCTTCTCCCCTTGATATTGTTTCTTCTGTTGATTCATCTTCCTCCATTCTTTCCTCTTGATCTCCTACTTCCTGTTGCTCCTCATTTTCTTGTTCTTTACTAGTCCCTTGTTTCTCTCCTCCTGTTGTCTCATATTGTTCTTCCTTTTTGTTTGTTTCTTGAGTTTCTGTAGTATCGTTATGCATCTGCCCGTTCACTTGTTGCTCCTCCTCTTCCTCGTTG
>NW_027508915.1:160000-165000 GCF_051911475.1 Siphateles boraxobius
GCTCATTGTCTCTTTTCAAAAACATAAACTTAACCCTTTATTTATATCTATACTTATAAGCCCACATTCTTCATCCACAAATGCCTTTTCAAATTCCTCTTTGCTCAAATATTGCCACATTAGATACACATTCTTTCTTACAACAGTTTTAAACATCTCAATTACATCCACTTTCTTCCCTTCAAAATATGCCAAGTTCCTTCTCACCCATATTGCATATCTTGCATGACTTAACATAAAATTCCAGAAATTAACCCTCTTGTCTTTGTGATTCATACATTCACCGAATAAAAACAGTTTTTTCCATTCATTCCCTGTTACATCTTTTCCCATTCCATCCTTGACCATCTTTTTCAATTTTTCATGGAACACTTGAAGCTCTTTACATTCAAAGAATATATGCATCAGGGTCTCTGGCTCTGTCCCACATAAATCACATTCCCTTTTCACATTTTTGTTTATTTGATGGATTACCACCTTTGTGTATATCCTATTATGTCTGAGCTTAAAGTCCAGGTTCTCACAATCCAGTCCATTATATTTCACCCTTAAGTTCTTCCAAATTGTCTTCACATTCAAATCTGGAAATAGTTTTGTCCATACAGCTTCTGATGCAGGCATTTTGATTTCCTTTTTCAGCAACATCTTATATATCATTTTCACATTTATCTCAGACAAATACTTCTTATTATTATTTTCCATAATGTACATTTCTGGAATTCCCCAATTTCCCACTTTAACAGTCTCTCTCTCTATCCTTTCCACCCAGCTCTTAGGCAGGCTTATTTTAATATTTTCACACTCACGGTCCACTTTTGCTTGTTCAATCTCATCATCCCATCCCACCACACAGTCATATATTGCCCTATTTGGTAAGAACCCCTTCACATATTCATATGCCATATCTTTTACTTTTCTAATACCCGCTCTCATGAACAATCTATTGTAAAGCATTTTCCCTCCTAACCTTACTTTTGGATTCAAGAAAATTGGCTGATGATGCACTTGATTTATATTCTCACATTCATATCCCACATTCACTACAAACTCAGACCATGCACTAAAGACTTCCTGATAAAATAATGGCACCTTTTCAATCATTGGTTTTTTTAAGGCCATGAACAATCCTTCCTCACCACATCCTGCACTTTTATCTAAGTAATTTCTCATATAACCCTTCCATCCATACTCTACTTTATCATATAGATATTTTTTATCGCTTTCACTCTTATTGCCTTTCTTTTAACTTCTAAATCAATCAACTTCAAGCCTCCCTCCTTATAATCCGCTATTAGAGTTTTTGCTGATATTCTAACTCCTTTACCTCCCCACAAAAAAATATTCACTGTCTCTTTAATTCCATTCAACACCCAATTTGGTAGGTCTATTACCCCCATCACATAGTTACATTTTGTAAGCAATAATGAATTAGCTACTACTACTTTGCCTCTTAATCTTAACTCCCTTAGTCTCCAAAATTGTAAAACTTGTTTAATTTTATTTAATATTCCTGTCCACGTAGCATCTCTAGCTTCTTTTACATTTACTCCTATGTTTACACCTAGAATCTTCAAATACTCTGTAGTTATTTTAAAGGGAGTGTCTGACCCTTTTATATCCACACCTCCTATACTCATTATTTCGGATTTATCTACATTTATTTTTGCACCTGACGCTTTTCCGTATGTTCCCATATGTTCCCTTATTCTATTTATACTCTCTATGTCCTTAACTGTAAATGTGGTATCATCTGCATACTGATGAATAATGCTGACTCCCCCATATGGTATTTGAATTCCTCTTATTTCTTTATCTCCTTTAATCAGTGTTGCCAAAGGCTCTGCTGTTATTGAGTATAGCAATGGCGACAATGGACATCCTTGCCTAACTGACCTCTCTAAAGGAAAAGGGTCAGTTAACACCCCATTAATTTTCACACAACTCTTAGCATTATCATATACTAACTTTATCCACCTTAGAATCCTCTCCCCAAATCCAAATCTTCTCATTGTTTGCTCCATGAAGCTGTGCTCTACCCTATCAAACGCCTTATTTAAATCCATCGATAAAATCAAACCGCCCTCTCCATCCTTTCCCATGCTTTCTACTACATCCCTTATTGTACTAATTGTGTCTGTGATATCTCTTCCCATTATGCTGTATGCTTGATTTGGTGATATTATTGTCCCTACTACCTTTTTTATTCTATTAGCTAATACTTTTGTTAAAATTTTATAGTCTGTGTTTAAAAGACTCAATGGTCTATAATTTTCCAACTTAAGTGGACTCCCCTTATTTTTGTACAAGATGGTGATTACTCCTAAACCCATTGATTGTGGCATTTCCCCTCTCTCTTCCATACTCTTATAGAGCTTCCACAATATTGGTGCTATAATATCAACAAAAGTCTTATAAAATTCATGTATTAGACCGTCTGCACCTGGGCTTTTATTCGGTTTTGTTTGCTCTATTGCTTCTTTTATTTCTTCAATCCTTATATCTCTTTCACACATACTTTTATCCTCTTCATTTAACCTAGCACTTACAGTATTTAAAACCTCATCCACACAGTCCTGTTTTACACCTTCTTTCTTAAATAATTCTCTATAAAACGACTCTACTACTCTTATTATCTCCACATAATCAGTTACTTTTATCCCTTTTTCATTTTCCAACTCAAAAATATGATTTTTCCTCTGCTTTTTTTTCTCTAAGTTCAGAAAGAACTTTGTACTCCTTTCTCCCTCTAAAGCATACTGTGCCCTACTCCTTACTATTGCACCCTTACTTTTTTCTTTTTCATATTCCTCCATCTCTGCTTTTATCTTCAAAAAACATTCTTTTCCGTGCTTAGGATCCCTATCTATTTTCTCTGCTTCCTTCTTTAATGCATTTTCCATTGCTTCTACTTTACTCCTCCTCATGAAATCCCTTTGTTTTGAATATCTAACACTTCTTTTTTTTATTTTTGCTTTCATTATTTCCCACCATTCACACACATTTTCATTAAACAATGGGTTTGCCATTTCATACCTTATACATTTGCTGATATTTTCTTTATATGCCTTTTCCTTTAGCAGAGATGCATTCAAACACCACACTCCCCCACCTCTCTCTTCCGTATTTACACCGAACTTAACTGTCATAGCAGCATGGTCACTTATTCCTATAAACTTATATTTCACATTTTTCACGTATCCTAACATTTCCCTTTTAATTAAACATAAATCTATTCGGCTTTGCTTCAAACTCCCCATCACCATTTGCCTTCTAGAAAACTCTCTTTTATAAGGATTTTCCTCTCTCCAAGCATCAACTATATCCTCGCTCATCATCCATTCATTTAAATATTTCCTAGACACATCTGATTTAAAATTTGCACTACTTGATGCATCTAGTCTTGTGCACCAAACATTGAAGTCTCCCATTACTATAAATTTCCCTTTACATAACGGCTTAATTTCTTTGAAGACTTCTTTTCTTTCAGTTTCTACATTAGGCGCGTAAACATTTATCAACCTAAGTAGCTCATTGTGAAACATAAAATCTATTACTAACAATCTTCCTTTACCATCTTTATAAATTTGTTGTACATTATACACTCTATCCCTCTTTATCAAAATCGCCACACCACAAGCTTTTTGATTTCCATGGTTTACAAAAATGTCATCTTCCCACTCTTTTTTTATATTTCCCATTATTTCTTCCGACCAATGCGTCTCTTGTAAACATATTATGTCTACTTTAAGCACTCCCTTCACCTTCTCAAACTTGTTTACATCTCTTAGTCCATTGGCGTTCAAGCATGCAATATTCATAACGCCACACATAATATATATTATAGTTTTAAGGAATCTCAAACTCATTTCAGTAAATCCAATTCCTTACTTTTTTGCAGTATGCTCCTCCTTCCCATTTTTCTTTCTTTTCTTCTTTATGCTCTTTTCCTCACTTGTGTCCATTTCCTCCTCCACGTTTAATGCTGGGTTCTCTGACATCTCCTTTTCTCCCCTCCCTCCTTCATCCTTCTCCTTCATACTTTTTGCACCTTGACTTTCACCATCACCTTTCGATATCTCTCCATTGTCTTCTTCGCTCTCCCGTTCTTTCAATATTTTTGCTTTTCCGTCTCTTAAATGTGTCCCTTCATCTAGTTCCAGAACTTTATTTTTTCCTCCTCTTTCTCTCTGCCATAGTCCTGAGACCGCTTCCTCTCGACCACTCTCTCTCTCGGCAGCTCTCCGTTCTCCTTTTCCTTCTTTTTCGCACCAAGTGCCACTTCTCACCTCTTCTCCAGCCGCTACACCTTCCCCCTCCTCACTTTCCTCCTCCTCATCCACCTCGTAAAGATCTGATGGCTCACCTTCGATGCTCTCTTCTCCCATCTCCGCCGGCGTTTCACATACACACAGTCCATACCTCATCTGACACTCCTTGCAATTCCCCTCCTTACACTCCCGTGCGTAGTGTCCCTGCTTGTTGCACTTGAAGCACTTGAAGCTTGGGCAGTCTCTCACTATGTGCCCCGGTTGAATGCACAAGCGACAAACTTTCACCTGTCTGTCATGGATGACTCTGAAGTGCTCCGTACCTCCCATTGTGTCAAACTTTGTGGAATATGGCAAGGATTTGACCGTATCAGTGAACTTGACTTTTAAAAATCTGGTCCCATCCGCTATATCAGTCCCTGGCCACATTCTCCTCTTTATTCTTGAGACAGCCGTCACTCCCCATTCCGTTAGCTTTCTCATTATTTCCTCATCCTGGATGTACGTAGGCAGACCCAGGAATGAAACTACCATCTCAGTGCTGTTTATTTCTTTCGCCATGATTCTGCTCTGTTTTATCTTTAATCCATCCAATATTTTATCTTTTCCTTTCTCCTCCTCCATTGTTAGTTCATATTCCTTTGGAGTTTTGTACCTGCATCCGATGACCACTCCACATTCCTCTCTTACTTTCTTCAGCAGTTCCATCATGGTTATTCTGTCCTCTCCCTC
>NW_027508915.1:167500-172500 GCF_051911475.1 Siphateles boraxobius
ATCAGACGAGATCGGGCGTGACCAAGGTGGTATGGCCGTAAGCGAAAACTGCTGCCAAAATTGGGCTATTTAAAAGGTTAGACCATTAATGAAGAAAACTAAGAAGAACTTTTGAAAAAACTCAAACTCTTTCATGCTCTCTGAAGAATCTCAGAGACTTTTAAAGGCTTTCTGAAGAAGCTCAGTGAGTCTTTTTTTTTAAACTAAGAAGAACTTTTGAAAAAACTCAAACTCTTTCATGCTCTCTGAAGAATCTCAGAGACTTTTAAAGGCTTTCTGCAGAAGCTCAGTGAGTCTTTTTTTTTAAACTAAGAAGAACTTTTGAAAAAACTCAAACTCTTTCATGCTCTCTGAAGAATCTCAGAGACTTTTAAAGGCTTTCTGAAGAAGCTCAGTGAGTCTTTTTTTTAAAGTAAGAAGAACTTTTGAAAAAACTCAAACTCTTTCATGCTCTCTGAAGAATCTCAGAGACTTTTAAAGGCTTTCTGAAGAAGCTCAGGGACTCTTTTTTTTTTTTTTTTTTTTTTAAATCAAAAAAGCTTACAGCACCTGGTATTCCCAGGCGGTCTCCCATCCAAGTACTAACCAGGCCCGACCCTGCTTAGCTTCCGAGATCAGACGAGATCGGGCGTGACCTTTTTTTTTTTTTTTTTTTTATTATCAAAAAGTAACAAAAATTTTTTACATAACAATTATGAAATTATGATTCCAATCATTATAACCCCAACACTAATTCATCTCACATATCAATGAATCATACAGGGAAAAAACATAACTTAATTTTCTTCAATCTTCATCCACCAGAATATTCCAAATAAAATGTTGAACCATTATTCAAGCTCATTGTCTCTTTTCAAAAACATAAACTTAACCCTTTATTTATATCTATACTTATAAGCCCACATTCTTCATCCACAAATGCCTTTTCAAATTCCTCTTTGCTCAAATATTGCCACATTAGATACACATTCTTTCTTACAACAGTTTTAAACATCTCAATTACATCCACTTTCTTCCCTTCAAAATATGCCAAGTTCCTTCTCACCCATATTGCATATCTTGCATGACTTAACATAAAATTCCAGAAATTAACCCTCTTGTCTTTGTGATTCATACATTCACCGAATAAAAACAGTTTTTTCCATTCATTCCCTGTTACATCTTTTCCCATTCCATCCTTGACCATCTTTTTCAATTTTTCATGGAACACTTGAAGCTCTTTACATTCAAAGAATATATGCATCAGGGTCTCTGGCTCTGTCCCACATAAATCACATTCCCTTTTCACATTTTTGTTTATTTGATGGATTACCACCTTTGTGTATATCCTATTATGTCTGAGCTTAAAGTCCAGGTTCTCACAATCCAGTCCATTATATTTCACCCTTAAGTTCTTCCAAATTGTCTTCACATTCAAATCTGGAAATAGTTTTGTCCATACAGCTTCTGATGCAGGCATTTTGATTTCCTTTTTCAGCAACATCTTATATATCATTTTCACATTTATCTCAGACAAATACTTCTTATTATTATTTTCCATAATGTACATTTCTGGAATTCCCCAATTTCCCACTTTAACAGTCTCTCTCTCTATCCTTTCCACCCAGCTCTTAGGCAGGCTTATTTTAATATTTTCACACTCACGGTCCACTTTTGCTTGTTCAATCTCATCATCCCATCCCACCACACAGTCATATATTGCCCTATTTGGTAAGAACCCCTTCACATATTCATATGCCATATCTTTTACTTTTCTAATACCCGCTCTCATGAACAATCTATTGTAAAGCATTTTCCCTCCTAACCTTACTTTTGGATTCAAGAAAATTGGCTGATGATGCACTTGATTTATATTCTCACATTCATATCCCACATTCACTACAAACTCAGACCATGCACTAAAGACTTCCTGATAAAATAATGGCACCTTTTCAATCATTGGTTTTTTTAAGGCCATGAACAATCCTTCCTCACCACATCCTGCACTTTTATCTAAGTAATTTCTCATATAACCCTTCCATCCATACTCTACTTTATCATATAGATATTTTTTTATCGCTTTCACTCTTATTGCCTTTCTTTTAACTTCTAAATCAATCAACTTCAAGCCTCCCTCCTTATAATCCGCTATTAGAGTTTTTGCTGATATTCTAACTCCTTTACCTCCCCACAAAAAAATATTCACTGTCTCTTTAATTCCATTCAACACCCAATTTGGTAGGTCTATTACCCCCATCACATAGTTACATTTTGTAAGCAATAATGAATTAGCTACTACTACTTTGCCTCTTAATCTTAACTCCCTTAGTCTCCAAAATTGTAAAACTTGTTTAATTTTATTTAATATTCCTGTCCACGTAGCATCTCTAGCTTCTTTTACATTTACTCCTATGTTTACACCTAGAATCTTCAAATACTCTGTAGTTATTTTAAAGGGAGTGTCTGACCCTTTTATATCCACACCTCCTATACTCATTATTTCGGATTTATCTACATTTATTTTTGCACCTGACGCTTTTCCGTATGTTCCCATATGTTCCCTTATTCTATTTATACTCTCTATGTCCTTAACTGTAAATGTGGTATCATCTGCATACTGATGAATAATGCTGACTCCCCCATAGGGTATTTGAATTCCTCTTATTTCTTTATCTCCTTTAATCAGTGTTGCCAAAGGCTCTGCTGTTATTGAGTATAGCAATGGCGACAATGGACATCCTTGCCTAACTGACCTCTCTAAAGGAAAAGGGTCAGTTAACACCCCATTAATTTTCACACAACTCTTAGCATTATCATATACTAACTTTATCCACCTTAGAATCCTCTCCCCAAATCCAAATCTTCTCATTGTTTGCTCCATGAAGCTGTGCTCTACCCTATCAAACGCCTTATTTAAATCCATCGATAAAATCAAACCGCCCTCTCCATCCTTTCCCATGCTTTCTACTACATCCCTTATTGTACTAATTGTGTCTGTGATATCTCTTCCCATTATGCTGTATGCTTGATTTGGTGATATTATTGTCCCTACTACCTTTTTTATTCTATTAGCTAATACTTTTGTTAAAATTTTATAGTCTGTGTTTAAAAGACTCAATGGTCTATAATTTTCCAACTTAAGTGGACTCCCCTTATTTTTGTACAAGATGGTGATTACTCCTAAACCCATTGATTGTGGCATTTCCCCTCTCTCTTCCATACTCTTATAGAGCTTCCACAATATTGGTGCTATAATATCAACAAAAGTCTTATAAAATTCATGTATTAGACCGTCTGCACCTGGGCTTTTATTCGGTTTTGTTTGCTCTATTGCTTCTTTTATTTCTTCAATCCTTATATCTCTTTCACACATACTTTTATCCTCTTCATTTAACCTAGCACTTACAGTATTTAAAACCTCATCCACACAGTCCTGTTTTACACCTTCTTTCTTAAATAATTCTCTATAAAACGACTCTACTACTCTTATTATCTCCACATAATCAGTTACTTTTATCCCTTTTTCATTTTCCAACTCAAAAATATGATTTTTCCTCTGCTTTTTTTTCTCTAAGTTCAGAAAGAACTTTGTACTCCTTTCTCCCTCTAAAGCATACTGTGCCCTACTCCTTACTATTGCACCCTTACTTTTTTCTTTTTCATATTCCTCCATCTCTGCTTTTATCTTCAAAAAACATTCTTTTCCGTGCTTAGGATCCCTATCTATTTTCTCTGCTTCCTTCTTTAATGCATTTTCCATTGCTTCTACTTTACTCCTCCTCATGAAATCCCTTTGTTTTGAATATCTAACACTTCTTTTTTTTATTTTTGCTTTCATTATTTCCCACCATTCACACACATTTTCATTAAACAATGGGTTTGCCATTTCATACCTTATACATTTGCTGATATTTTCTTTATATGCCTTTTCCTTTAGCAGAGATGCATTCAAACACCACACTCCCCCACCTCTCTCTTCCGTATTTACACCGAACTTAACTGTCATAGCAGCATGGTCACTTATTCCTATAAACTTATATTTCACATTTTTCACGTATCCTAACATTTCCCTTTTAATTAAACATAAATCTATTCGGCTTTGCTTCAAACTCCCCATCACCATTTGCCTTCTAGAAAACTCTCTTTTATAAGGATTTTCCTCTCTCCAAGCATCAACTATATCCTCGCTCATCATCCATTCATTTAAATATTTCCTAGACACATCTGATTTAAAATTTGCACTACTTGATGCATCTAGTCTTGTGCACCAAACATTGAAGTCTCCCATTACTATAAATTTCCCTTTACATAACGGCTTAATTTCTTTGAAGACTTCTTTTCTTTCAGTTTCTACATTAGGCGCGTAAACATTTATCAACCTAAGTAGCTCATTGTGAAACATAAAATCTATTACTAACAATCTTCCTTTACCATCTTTATAAATTTGTTGTACATTATACACTCTATCCCTCTTTATCAAAATCGCCACACCACAAGCTTTTTGATTTCCATGGTTTACAAAAATGTCATCTTCCCACTCTTTTTTTATATTTCCCATTATTTCTTCCGACCAATGCGTCTCTTGTAAACATATTATGTCTACTTTAAGCACTCCCTTCACCTTCTCAAACTTGTTTACATCTCTTAGTCCATTGGCGTTCAAGCATGCAATATTCATAACGCCACACATAATATATATTATAGTTTTAAGGAATCTCAAACTCATTTCAGTAAATCCAATTCCTTACTTTTTTGCAGTATGCTCCTCCTTCCCATTTTTCTTTCTTTTCTTCTTTATGCTCTTTTCCTCACTTGTGTCCATTTCCTCCTCCACGTTTAATGCTGGGTTCTCTGACATCTCCTTTTCTCCCCTCCCTCCTTCATCCTTCTCCTTCATACTTTTTGCACCTTGACTTTCACCATCACCTTTCGATATCTCTCCATTGTCTTCTTCGCTCTCCCGTTCTTTCAATATTTTTGCTTTTCCGTCTCTTAAATGTGTCCCTTCATCTAGTTCCAGA
>NW_027508915.1:180000-185000 GCF_051911475.1 Siphateles boraxobius
AGAAGAACTTTTGAAAAAACTGAAACTCTTTCATGCTCTCTGAAGAATCTCAGAGACTTTTAAAGGCTTTCTAGAGAAGCTCAGTGAGTCTTTTTTTTTAAACTAAGAGGAACTTTTGAAAAAACTCAAACTCTTTCATGCTCTCTGAAGAATCTCAGAGACTTTTAAAGGCTTTCTGCAGAAGCTCAGTGAGTCTTTTTTTTTAAACTAAGAAGAACTTTTGAAAAAACTCAAACTCTTTCATGCTCTCTGAAGAATCTCAGAGACTTTTAAAGGCTTTCTGAAGAAGCTCAGTGAGTCTTTTTTTTAAAGTAAGAAGAACTTTTGAAAAAACTCAAACTCTTTCATGCTCTCTGAAGAATCTCAGAGACTTTTAAAGGCTTTCTGAAGAAGCTCAGGGACTCTTTTTTTTTTTTTTTTTTTTTAAAATCAAAAAAGCTTACAGCACCTGGTATTCCCAGGCGGTCTCCCATCCAAGTACTAACCAGGCCCGACCCTGCTTAGCTTCCGAGATCAGACGAGATCGGGCGTGACCTTTTTTTTTTTTTTTTTTTTATTATCAAAAAGTAACAAAAATTTTTTACATAACAATTATGAAATTATGATTCCAATCATTATAACCCCAACACTAATTCATCTCACATATCAATGAATCATACAGGGAAAAAACATAACTTAATTTTCTTCAATCTTCATCCACCAGAATATTCCAAATAAAATGTTGAACCATTATTCAAGCTCATTGTCTCTTTTCAAAAACATAAACTTAACCCTTTATTTATATCTATACTTATAAGCCCACATTCTTCATCCACAAATGCCTTTTCAAATTCCTCTTTGCTCAAATATTGCCACATTAGATACACATTCTTTCTTACAACAGTTTTAAACATCTCAATTACATCCACTTTCTTCCCTTCAAAATATGCCAAGTTCCTTCTCACCCATATTGCATATCTTGCATGACTTAACATAAAATTCCAGAAATTAACCCTCTTGTCTTTGTGATTCATACATTCACCGAATAAAAACAGTTTTTTCCATTCATTCCCTGTTACATCTTTTCCCATTCCATCCTTGACCATCTTTTTCAATTTTTCATGGAACACTTGAAGCTCTTTACATTCAAAGAATATATGCATCAGGGTCTCTGGCTCTGTCCCACATAAATCACATTCCCTTTTCACATTTTTGTTTATTTGATGGATTACCACCTTTGTGTATATCCTATTATGTCTGAGCTTAAAGTCCAGGTTCTCACAATCCAGTCCATTATATTTCACCCTTAAGTTCTTCCAAATTGTCTTCACATTCAAATCTGGAAATAGTTTTGTCCATACAGCTTCTGATGCAGGCATTTTGATTTCCTTTTTCAGCAACATCTTATATATCATTTTCACATTTATCTCAGACAAATACTTCTTATTATTATTTTCCATAATGTACATTTCTGGAATTCCCCAATTTCCCACTTTAACAGTCTCTCTCTCTATCCTTTCCACCCAGCTCTTAGGCAGGCTTATTTTAATATTTTCACACTCACGGTCCACTTTTGCTTGTTCAATCTCATCATCCCATCCCACCACACAGTCATATATTGCCCTATTTGGTAAGAACCCCTTCACATATTCATATGCCATATCTTTTACTTTTCTAATACCCGCTCTCATGAACAATCTATTGTAAAGCATTTTCCCTCCTAACCTTACTTTTGGATTCAAGAAAATTGGCTGATGATGCACTTGATTTATATTCTCACATTCATATCCCACATTCACTACAAACTCAGACCATGCACTAAAGACTTCCTGATAAAATAATGGCACCTTTTCAATCATTGGTTTTTTTAAGGCCATGAACAATCCTTCCTCACCACATCCTGCACTTTTATCTAAGTAATTTCTCATATAACCCTTCCATCCATACTCTACTTTATCATATAGATATTTTTTTATCGCTTTCACTCTTATTGCCTTTCTTTTAACTTCTAAATCAATCAACTTCAAGCCTCCCTCCTTATAATCCGCTATTAGAGTTTTTGCTGATATTCTAACTCCTTTACCTCCCCACAAAAAAATATTCACTGTCTCTTTAATTCCATTCAACACCCAATTTGGTAGGTCTATTACCCCCATCACATAGTTACATTTTGTAAGCAATAATGAATTAGCTACTACTACTTTGCCTCTTAATCTTAACTCCCTTAGTCTCCAAAATTGTAAAACTTGTTTAATTTTATTTAATATTCCTGTCCACGTAGCATCTCTAGCTTCTTTTACATTTACTCCTATGTTTACACCTAGAATCTTCAAATACTCTGTAGTTATTTTAAAGGGAGTGTCTGACCCTTTTATATCCACACCTCCTATACTCATTATTTCGGATTTATCTACATTTATTTTTGCACCTGACGCTTTTCCGTATGTTCCCATATGTTCCCTTATTCTATTTATACTCTCTATGTCCTTAACTGTAAATGTGGTATCATCTGCATACTGATGAATAATGCTGACTCCCCCATAGGGTATTTGAATTCCTCTTATTTCTTTATCTCCTTTAATCAGTGTTGCCAAAGGCTCTGCTGTTATTGAGTATAGCAATGGCGACAATGGACATCCTTGCCTAACTGACCTCTCTAAAGGAAAAGGGTCAGTTAACACCCCATTAATTTTCACACAACTCTTAGCATTATCATATACTAACTTTATCCACCTTAGAATCCTCTCCCCAAATCCAAATCTTCTCATTGTTTGCTCCATGAAGCTGTGCTCTACCCTATCAAACGCCTTATTTAAATCCATCGATAAAATCAAACCGCCCTCTCCATCCTTTCCCATGCTTTCTACTACATCCCTTATTGTACTAATTGTGTCTGTGATATCTCTTCCCATTATGCTGTATGCTTGATTTGGTGATATTATTGTCCCTACTACCTTTTTTATTCTATTAGCTAATACTTTTGTTAAAATTTTATAGTCTGTGTTTAAAAGACTCAATGGTCTATAATTTTCCAACTTAAGTGGACTCCCCTTATTTTTGTACAAGATGGTGATTACTCCTAAACCCATTGATTGTGGCATTTCCCCTCTCTCTTCCATACTCTTATAGAGCTTCCACAATATTGGTGCTATAATATCAACAAAAGTCTTATAAAATTCATGTATTAGACCGTCTGCACCTGGGCTTTTATTCGGTTTTGTTTGCTCTATTGCTTCTTTTATTTCTTCAATCCTTATATCTCTTTCACACATACTTTTATCCTCTTCATTTAACCTAGCACTTACAGTATTTAAAACCTCATCCACACAGTCCTGTTTTACACCTTCTTTCTTAAATAATTCTCTATAAAACGACTCTACTACTCTTATTATCTCCACATAATCAGTTACTTTTATCCCTTTTTCATTTTCCAACTCAAAAATATGATTTTTCCTCTGCTTTTTTTTCTCTAAGTTCAGAAAGAACTTTGTACTCCTTTCTCCCTCTAAAGCATACTGTGCCCTACTCCTTACTATTGCACCCTTACTTTTTTCTTTTTCATATTCCTCCATCTCTGCTTTTATCTTCAAAAAACATTCTTTTCCGTGCTTAGGATCCCTATCTATTTTCTCTGCTTCCTTCTTTAATGCATTTTCCATTGCTTCTACTTTACTCCTCCTCATGAAATCCCTTTGTTTTGAATATCTAACACTTCTTTTTTTTATTTTTGCTTTCATTATTTCCCACCATTCACACACATTTTCATTAAACAATGGGTTTGCCATTTCATACCTTATACATTTGCTGATATTTTCTTTATATGCCTTTTCCTTTAGCAGAGATGCATTCAAACACCACACTCCCCCACCTCTCTCTTCCGTATTTACACCGAACTTAACTGTCATAGCAGCATGGTCACTTATTCCTATAAACTTATATTTCACATTTTTCACGTATCCTAACATTTCCCTTTTAATTAAACATAAATCTATTCGGCTTTGCTTCAAACTCCCCATCACCATTTGCCTTCTAGAAAACTCTCTTTTATAAGGATTTTCCTCTCTCCAAGCATCAACTATATCCTCGCTCATCATCCATTCATTTAAATATTTCCTAGACACATCTGATTTAAAATTTGCACTACTTGATGCATCTAGTCTTGTGCACCAAACATTGAAGTCTCCCATTACTATAAATTTCCCTTTACATAACGGCTTAATTTCTTTGAAGACTTCTTTTCTTTCAGTTTCTACATTAGGCGCGTAAACATTTATCAACCTAAGTAGCTCATTGTGAAACATAAAATCTATTACTAACAATCTTCCTTTACCATCTTTATAAATTTGTTGTACATTATACACTCTATCCCTCTTTATCAAAATCGCCACACCACAAGCTTTTTGATTTCCATGGTTTACAAAAATGTCATCTTCCCACTCTTTTTTTATATTTCCCATTATTTCTTCCGACCAATGCGTCTCTTGTAAACATATTATGTCTACTTTAAGCACTCCCTTCACCTTCTCAAACTTGTTTACATCTCTTAGTCCATTGGCGTTCAAGCATGCAATATTCATAACGCCACACATAATATATATTATAGTTTTAAGGAATCTCAAACTCATTTCAGTAAATCCAATTCCTTACTTTTTTGCAGTATGCTCCTCCTTCCCATTTTTCTTTCTTTTCTTCTTTATGCTCTTTTCCTCACTTGTGTCCATTTCCTCCTCCACGTTTAATGCTGGGTTCTCTGACATCTCCTTTTCTCCCCTCCCTCCTTCATCCTTCTCCTTCATACTTTTTGCACCTTGACTTTCACCATCACCTTTCGATATCTCTCCATTGTCTTCTTCGCTCTCCCGTTCTTTCAATATTTTTGCTTTTCCGTCTCTTAAATGTGTCCCTTCATCTAGTTCCAGAACTTTATTTTTTCCTCCTCTTTCTCTCTGCCATAGTCCTGAGACCGCTTCCTCTCGACCACTCTCTCTCTCGGCAGCTCTCCGTTCTCCTTTTCCTTCTTT
>NW_027508915.1:220000-222500 GCF_051911475.1 Siphateles boraxobius
CTTTTAAAGGCTTTCTGAAGAAGCTCAGGGACTCTTTTTTTTTTTTTTTTTTTTTAAATCAAAAAAGCTTACAGCACCTGGTATTCCCAGGCGGTCTCCCATCCAAGTACTAACCAGGCCCGACCCTGCTTAGCTTCCGAGATCAGACGAGATCGGGCGTGACCAAGGTGGTATGGCCGTAAGCGAAAACTGCTGCCAAAATTGGGCTATTTAAAAGGTTAGACCATTAATGAAGAAAACTAAGAAGAAGTTTTGAAAAAACTCAAACTCTTTCATACTCTCTGTAGAATCTCAGAGACTTTTAAAGGCTTTCTGAAGAAGCTCAGTGAGTCTTTTTTTTAAACTAAGAAGAACTTTTGAAAAAACTGAAACTCTTTCATGCTCTCTGAAGAATCTCAGAGACTTTTAAAGGCTTTCTGCAGAAGCTCAGTGAGTCTTTTTTTTTAAACTAAGAGGAACTTTTGAAAAAACTCAAACTCTTTCATGCTCTCTGAAGAATCTCAGAGACTTTTAAAGGCTTTCTGAAGAAGCTCAGGGACTCTTTTTTTTTTTTAAATCAAAAAAGCTTACAGCACCTGGTATTCCCAGGCGGTCTCCCATCCAAGTACTAACCAGGCCCGACCCTGCTTAGCTTCCGAGATCAGACGAGATCAGGCGTGACCAAGGTGGTATGGCCGTAAGCGAAAACTGCTGCCAAAATTGGGCTATTTAAAAGGTTAGACCATTAATGAAGAAAACTAAGAAGAACTTTTGAAAAAACTCAAACTCTTTCATACTCTCTGTAGAATCTCAGAGACTTTTAAAGGCTTTCTGAAGAAGCTCAGTGAGTCTTTTTTTTAAACTAAGAAGAACTTTTGAAAAAACTGAAACTCTTTCATGCTCTCTGAAGAATCTCAGAGACTTTTAAAGGCTTTCTGCAGAAGCTCAGTGAGTCTTTTTTTTTAAACTAAGAGGAACTTTTGAAAAAACTCAAACTCTTTCATGCTCTCTGAAGAATCTCAGAGACTTTTAAAGGCTTTCTGAAGAAGCTCAGGGACTCTTTTTTTTTTTTAAATCAAAAAAGCTTACAGCACCTGGTATTCCCAGGCGGTCTCCCATCCAAGTACTAACAAGGCCCGACCCTGCTTAGCTTCCGAGATCAGACGAGATCGGGCGTGACCAAGGTGGTATGGCCGTAAGCGAAAACTGCTGCCAAAATTGGGCTATTTAAAAGGTTAGACCATTAATGAAGAAAACTAAGAAGAACTTTTGAAAAAACTCAAACTCTTTCATGCTCTCTGAAGAATCTCAGAGACTTTTAAAGGCTTTCTGAAGAAGCTCAGTGAGTCTTTTTTTTTAAACTAAGAAGAACTTTTGAAAAAACTGAAACTCTTTCATGCTCTCTGAAGAATCTCAGAGACTTTTAAAGGCTTTCTGCAGAAGCTCAGTGAGTCTTTTTTTTTAAACTAAGAGGAACTTTTGAAAAAACTCAAACTCTTTCATGCTCTCTGAAGAATCTCAGAGACTTTTAAAGGCTTTCTGAAGAAGCTCAGGGACTCTTTTTTTTTTTTAAATCAAAAAAGCTTACAGCACCTGGTATTCCCAGGCGGTCTCCCATCCAAGTACTAACCAGGCCCGACCCTGCTTAGCTTCCGAGATCAGACGAGATCGGGCGTGACCAAGGTGGTATGGCCGTAAGCGAAAACTGCTGCCAAAATTGGGCTATTTAAAAGGTTAGACCATTAATGAAGAAAACTAAGAAGAACTTTTGAAAAAACTCAAACTCTTTCATGCTCTCTGAAGAATCTCAGAGACTTTTAAAGGCTTTCTGCAGAAGCTCAGTGAGTCTTTTTTTTTAAACTAAGAAGAACTTTTGAAAAAACTCAAACTCTTTCATGCTCTCTGAAGAATCTCAGAGACTTTTAAAGGCTTTCTGAAGAAGCTCAGTGAGTCTTTTTTTTAAAGTAAGAAGAACTTTTGAAAAAACTCAAACTCTTTCATGCTCTCTGAAGAATCTCAGAAACTTTTAAAGGCTTTCTGAAGAAGCTCAGGGACTCTTTTTTTTTTTTTTTTTTTTTAAATCAAAAAAGCTTACAGCACCTGGTATTCCCAGGCGGTCTCCCATCCAAGTACTAACCAGGCCCGACCCTGCTTAGCTTCCGAGATCAGACGAGATCGGGCGTGACCAAGGTGGTATGGCCGTAAGCGAAAACTGCTGCCAAAATTGGGCTATTTAAAAGGTTAGACCATTAATGAAGAAAACTAAGAAGAAGTTTTGAAAAAACTCAAACTCTTTCATACTCTCTGTAGAATCTCAGAGACTTTTAAAGGCTTTCTGAAGAAGCTCAGTGAGTCTTTTTTTTAAACTAAGAAGAACTTTTGAAAAAACTGAAACTCTTTCATGCTCTCTGAAGAATCTCAGAGACTTTTAAAGGCTTTCTGCAGAAGCTCAGTGAGTCTTTTTTTTTAAACTAAGAGGAACTTTTGAAAAAACTCAAACTCTTTCATGCTCTCTGAAGAA
>NW_027508915.1:232500-237500 GCF_051911475.1 Siphateles boraxobius
GCGAAAACTGCTGCCAAAATTGGGCTATTTAAAAGGTTAGACCATTAATGAAGAAAACTAAGAAGAACTTTGGAAAAAACTCAAACTCTTTCATGCTCTCTGAAGAATCTCAGAGACTTTTAAAGGCTTTCTGAAGAAGCTCAGTGAGTCTTTTTTTTTAAACTAAGAAGAACTTTTGAAAAAACTCAAACTCTTTCATGCTCTCTGAAGAATCTCAGAGACTTTTAAAGGCTTTCTGCAGAAGCTCAGTGAGTCTTTTTTTTTAAACTAAGAGGAACTTTTGAAAAAACTCAAACTCTTTCATGCTCTCTGAAGAATCTCAGAGACTTTTAAAGGCTTTCTGAAGAAGCTCAGGGACTCTCTTTTTTTTTTAAATCAAAAAAGCTTACAGCACCTGGTATTCCCAGGCGGTCTCCCATCCAAGTACTAACCAGGCCCGACCCTGCTTAGCTTCCGAGATCAGACGAGATCGGGCGTGACCAAGGTGGTATGGCCGTAAGCGAAAACAGCTGCCAAAATTGGGCTATTTAAAAGGTTAGACCATTAATGAAGAAAACTAAGAAGAACTTTTGAAAAAACTCAAACTCTTTCATACTCTCTGTAGAATCTCAGAGACTTTTAAAGGCTTTCTGAAGAAGCTCAGTGAGTCTTTTTTTTAAACTAAGAAGAACTTTTGAAAAAACTGAAACTCTTTCATGCTCTCTGAAGAATCTCAGAGACTTTTAAAGGCTTTCTGCAGAAGCTCAGTGAGTCTTTTTTTTTAAACTAAGAGGAACTTTTGAAAAAACTCAAACTCTTTCATGCTCTCTGAAGAATCTCAGAGACTTTTAAAGGCTTTCTGAAGAAGCTCAGGGACTCTTTTTTTTTTTTAAATCAAAAAAGCTTACAGCAACTGGTATTCCCAGGCGGTCTCCCATCCAAGTACTAACCAGGCCCGACCCTGCTTAGCTTCCGAGATCAGACGAGATCGGGCGTGACCAAGGTGGTATGGCCGTAAGCAAAAACTGCTGCCAAAATTGGGCTATTTAAAAGGTTAGACCATTAATGAAGAAAACTAAGAAGAACTTTTGAAAAAACTCAAACTCTTTCATGCTCTCTGAAGAATCTCAGAGACTTTTAAAGGCTTTCTGAAGAAGCTCAGTGAGTCTTTTTTTTTAAACTAAGAAGAACTTTTGAAAAAACTCAAACTCTTTCATGCTCTCTGAAGAATCTCAGAGACTTTTAAATACTTTCTGCAGAAGCTCAGTGAGTCTTTTTTTTTAAACTAAGAACTTTTGAAAAAACTCAAACTCTTTCATGCTCTCTGAAGAATCTCAGAGACTTTTAAAGGCTTTCTGAAGAAGCTCAGGGACTCTCTTTTTTTTTAAATCAAAAAAGCTTACAGCACCTGGTATTCCCAGGCGGTCTCCCATCCAAGTACTAACCAGGCCCGACCCTGCTTAGCTTCCGAGATCAGACGAGATCGGGCGTGACCAAGGTGGTATGGCCGTAAGCGAAAACTGCTGCCAAAATTGGGCTATTTAAAAGGTTAGACCATTAATGAAGAAAACTAAGAAGAACTTTTGAAAAAACTCAAACTCTTTCATGCTCTCTGAAGAATCTCAGAGACTTTTAAAGGCTTTCTGAAGAAGCTCAGGGACTCTTTTTTTTTTTTAAATCAAAAAAGCTTACAGCACCTGGTATTCCCAGGCGGTCTCCCATCCAAGTACTAACCAGGCCCGACCCTGCTTAGCTTCCGAGATCAGACGAGATCGGGCGTGACCAAGGTGGTATGGCCGTAAGCGAAAACTGCTGCCAAAATTGGGCTATTTAAAAGGTTAGACCATTAATGAAGAAAACTAAGAAGAACTTTGGAAAAAACTCAAACTCTTTCATGCTCTCTGAAGAATCTCAGAGACTTTTAAAGGCTTTCTGAAGAAGCTCAGTGAGTCTTTTTTTTTAAACTAAGAAGAACTTTTGAAAAAACTCAAACTCTTTCATGCTCTCTGAAGAATCTCAGAGACTTTTAAAGGCTTTCTGCAGAAGCTCAGTGAGTCTTTTTTTTTAAACTAAGAGGAACTTTTGAAAAAACTCAAACTCTTTCATGCTCTCTGAAGAATCTCAGAGACTTTTAAAGGCTTTCTGAAGAAGCTCAGGGACTCTCTTTTTTTTTTAAATCAAAAAAGCTTACAGCACCTGGTATTCCCAGGCGGTCTCCCATCCAAGTACTAACCAGGCCCGACCCTGCTTAGCTTCCGAGATCAGACGAGATCGGGCGTGACCAAGGTGGTATGGCCGTAAGCGAAAACAGCTGCCAAAATTGGGCTATTTAAAAGGTTAGACCATTAATGAAGAAAACTAAGAAGAACTTTTGAAAAAACTCAAACTCTTTCATACTCTCTGTAGAATCTCAGAGACTTTTAAAGGCTTTCTGAAGAAGCTCAGTGAGTCTTTTTTTTAAACTAAGAAGAACTTTTGAAAAAACTGAAACTCTTTCATGCTCTCTGAAGAATCTCAGAGACTTTTAAAGGCTTTCTGCAGAAGCTCAGTGAGTCTTTTTTTTTAAACTAAGAGGAACTTTTGAAAAAACTCAAACTCTTTCATGCTCTCTGAAGAATCTCAGAGACTTTTAAAGGCTTTCTGAAGAAGCTCAGGGACTCTTTTTTTTTTTAAATCAAAAAAGCTTACAGCAACTGGTATTCCCAGGCGGTCTCCCATCCAAGTACTAACCAGGCCCGACCCTGCTTAGCTTCCGAGATCAGACGAGATCGGGCGTGACCAAGGTGGTATGGCCGTAAGCGAAAACTGCTGCCAAAATTGGGCTATTTAAAAGGTTAGACCATTAATGAAGAAAACTAAGAAGAACTTTTGAAAAAACTCAAACTCTTTCATGCTCTCTGAAGAATCTCAGAGACTTTTAAAGGCTTTCTGAAGAAGCTCAGTGAGTCTTTTTTTTTAAACTAAGAAGAACTTTTGAAAAAACTCAAACTCTTTCATGCTCTCTGAAGAATCTCAGAGACTTTTAAATACTTTCTGCAGAAGCTCAGTGAGTCTTTTTTTTTAAACTAAGAACTTTTGAAAAAACTCAAACTCTTTCATGCTCTCTGAAGAATCTCAGAGACTTTTAAAGGCTTTCTGAAGAAGCTCAGGGACTCTCTTTTTTTTTAAATCAAAAAAGCTTACAGCACCTGGTATTCCCAGGCGGTCTCCCATCCAAGTACTAACCAGGCCCGACCCTGCTTAGCTTCCGAGATCAGACGAGATCGGGCGTGACCAAGGTGGTATGGCCGTAAGCGAAAACTGCTGCCAAAATTGGGCTATTTAAAAGGTTAGACCATTAATGAAGAAAACTAAGAAGAACTTTTGAAAAAACTCAAACTCTTTCATGCTCTCTGAAGAATCTCAGAGACTTTTAAAGGCTTTCTGAAGAAGCTCAGGGACTCTTTTTTTTTTTTAAATCAAAAAAGCTTACAGCACCTGGTATTCCCAGGCGGTCTCCCATCCAAGTACTAACCAGGCCCGACCCTGCTTAGCTTCCGAGATCAGACGAGATCGGGCGTGACCAAGGTGGTATGGCCGTAAGCGAAAACTGCTGCCAAAATTGGGCTATTTAAAAGGTTAGACCATTAATGAAGAAAACTAAGAAGAAGTTTTGAAAAAACTCAAACTCTTTCATACTCTCTGTAGAATCTCAGAGACTTTTAAAGGCTTTCTGAAGAAGCTCAGTGAGTCTTTTTTTTAAACTAAGAAGAACTTTTGAAAAAACTGAAACTCTTTCATGCTCTCTGAAGAATCTCAGAGACTTTTAAAGGCTTTCTGCAGAAGCTCAGTGAGTCTTTTTTTTTAAACTAAGAGGAACTTTTGAAAAAACTCAAACTCTTTCATGCTCTCTGAAGAATCTCAGAGACTTTTAAAGGCTTTCTGAAGAAGCTCAGGGACTCTTTTTTTTTTTTAAATCAAAAAAGCTTACAGCACCTGGTATTCCCAGGCGGTCTCCCATCCAAGTACTAACCAGGCCCGACCCTGCTTAGCTTCCGAGATCAGACGAGATCGGGCGTGACCAAGGTGGTATGGCCGTAAGCGAAAACTGCTGCCAAAATTGGGCTATTTAAAAGGTTAGACCATTAATGAAGAAAACTAAGAAGAACTTTTGAAAAAACTCAAACTCTTTCATACTCTCTGTAGAATCTCAGAGACTTTTAAAGGCTTTCTGAAGAAGCTCAGTGAGTCTTTTTTTTAAACTAAGAAGAACTTTTGAAAAAACTGAAACTCTTTCATGCTCTCTGAAGAATCTCAGAGACTTTTAAAGGCTTTCTGCAGAAGCTCAGTGAGTCTTTTTTTTTAAACTAAGAGGAACTTTTGAAAAAACTCAAACTCTTTCATGCTCTCTGAAGAATCTCAGAGACTTTTAAAGGCTTTCTGAAGAAGCTCAGGGACTCTTTTTTTTTTTTAAATCAAAAAAGCTTACAGCACCTGGTATTCCCAGGCGGTCTCCCATCCAAGTACTAACCAGGCCCGACCCTGCTTAGCTTCCGAGATCAGACGAGATCGGGCGTGACCAAGGTGGTATGGCCGTAAGCGAAAACTGCTGCCAAAATTGGGCTATTTAAAAGGTTAGACCATTAATGAAGAAAACTAAGAAGAAGTTTTGAAAAAACTCAAACTCTTTCATACTCTCTTTAGAATCTCAGAGACTTTTAAAGGCTTTCTGAAGAAGCTCAGTGAGTCTTTTTTTTAAACTAAGAAGAACTTTTGAAAAAACTGAAACTCTTTCATGCTCTCTGAAGAATCTCAGAGACTTTTAAAGGCTTTCTGCAGAAGCTCAGTGAGTCTTTTTTTTTAAACTAAGAGGAACTTTTGAAAAAACTCAAACTCTTTCATGCTCTCTGAAGAATCTCAGAGACTTTTAAAGGCTTTCTGAAGAAGCTCAGGGACTCTTTTTTTTTTTTAAATCAAAAAAGCTTACAGCACCTGGTATTCCCAGGCGGTCTCCCATCCAAGTACTAACCAGGCCCGACCCT
>NW_027508915.1:362500-367500 GCF_051911475.1 Siphateles boraxobius
TTAAAAGGTTAGACCATTAATGAAGAAAACTAAGAAGAACTTTTGAAAAAACTCAAACTCTTTCATGCTCTCTGAAGAATCTCAGAGACTTTTAAAGGCTTTCTGAAGAAGCTCAGTGAGTCTTTTTTTTTAAACTAAGAAGAACTTTTGAAAAAACTCAAACTCTTTCATGCTCTCTGAAGAATCTCAGAGACTTTTAAAGGCTTTCTGCAGAAGCTCAGTGAGTCTTTTTTTTTAAACTAAGAAGAACTTTTGAAAAAACTCAAACTCTTTCATGCTCTCTGAAGAATCTCAGAGACTTTTAAAGGCTTTCTGAAGAAGCTCAGTGAGTCTTTTTTTTAAAGTAAGAAGAACTTTTGAAAAAACTCAAACTCTTTCATGCTCTCTGAAGAATCTCAGAGACTTTTAAAGGCTTTCTGAAGAAGCTCAGGGACTCTTTTTTTTTTTTTTTTTTTTTTTAAATCAAAAAAGCTTACAGCACCTGGTATTCCCAGGCGGTCTCCCATCCAAGTACTAACCAGGCCCGACCCTGCTTAGCTTCCGAGATCAGACGAGATCGGGCGTGACCTTTTTTTTTTTTTTTTTTTTATTATCAAAAAGTAACAAAAATTTTTTACATAACAATTATGAAATTATGATTCCAATCATTATAACCCCAACACTAATTCATCTCACATATCAATGAATCATACAGGGAAAAAACATAACTTAATTTTCTTCAATCTTCATCCACCAGAATATTCCAAATAAAATGTTGAACCATTATTCAAGCTCATTGTCTCTTTTCAAAAACATAAACTTAACCCTTTATTTATATCTATACTTATAAGCCCACATTCTTCATCCACAAATGCCTTTTCAAATTCCTCTTTGCTCAAATATTGCCACATTAGATACACATTCTTTCTTACAACAGTTTTAAACATCTCAATTACATCCACTTTCTTCCCTTCAAAATATGCCAAGTTCCTTCTCACCCATATTGCATATCTTGCATGACTTAACATAAAATTCCAGAAATTAACCCTCTTGTCTTTGTGATTCATACATTCACCGAATAAAAACAGTTTTTTCCATTCATTCCCTGTTACATCTTTTCCCATTCCATCCTTGACCATCTTTTTCAATTTTTCATGGAACACTTGAAGCTCTTTACATTCAAAGAATATATGCATCAGGGTCTCTGGCTCTGTCCCACATAAATCACATTCCCTTTTCACATTTTTGTTTATTTGATGGATTACCACCTTTGTGTATATCCTATTATGTCTGAGCTTAAAGTCCAGGTTCTCACAATCCAGTCCATTATATTTCACCCTTAAGTTCTTCCAAATTGTCTTCACATTCAAATCTGGAAATAGTTTTGTCCATACAGCTTCTGATGCAGGCATTTTGATTTCCTTTTTCAGCAACATCTTATATATCATTTTCACATTTATCTCAGACAAATACTTCTTATTATTATTTTCCATAATGTACATTTCTGGAATTCCCCAATTTCCCACTTTAACAGTCTCTCTCTCTATCCTTTCCACCCAGCTCTTAGGCAGGCTTATTTTAATATTTTCACACTCACGGTCCACTTTTGCTTGTTCAATCTCATCATCCCATCCCACCACACAGTCATATATTGCCCTATTTGGTAAGAACCCCTTCACATATTCATATGCCATATCTTTTACTTTTCTAATACCCGCTCTCATGAACAATCTATTGTAAAGCATTTTCCCTCCTAACCTTACTTTTGGATTCAAGAAAATTGGCTGATGATGCACTTGATTTATATTCTCACATTCATATCCCACATTCACTACAAACTCAGACCATGCACTAAAGACTTCCTGATAAAATAATGGCACCTTTTCAATCATTGGTTTTTTTAAGGCCATGAACAATCCTTCCTCACCACATCCTGCACTTTTATCTAAGTAATTTCTCATATAACCCTTCCATCCATACTCTACTTTATCATATAGATATTTTTTTATCGCTTTCACTCTTATTGCCTTTCTTTTAACTTCTAAATCAATCAACTTCAAGCCTCCCTCCTTATAATCCGCTATTAGAGTTTTTGCTGATATTCTAACTCCTTTACCTCCCCACAAAAAAATATTCACTGTCTCTTTAATTCCATTCAACACCCAATTTGGTAGGTCTATTACCCCCATCACATAGTTACATTTTGTAAGCAATAATGAATTAGCTACTACTACTTTGCCTCTTAATCTTAACTCCCTTAGTCTCCAAAATTGTAAAACTTGTTTAATTTTATTTAATATTCCTGTCCACGTAGCATCTCTAGCTTCTTTTACATTTACTCCTATGTTTACACCTAGAATCTTCAAATACTCTGTAGTTATTTTAAAGGGAGTGTCTGACCCTTTTATATCCACACCTCCTATACTCATTATTTCGGATTTATCTACATTTATTTTTGCACCTGACGCTTTTCCGTATGTTCCCATATGTTCCCTTATTCTATTTATACTCTCTATGTCCTTAACTGTAAATGTGGTATCATCTGCATACTGATGAATAATGCTGACTCCCCCATATGGTATTTGAATTCCTCTTATTTCTTTATCTCCTTTAATCAGTGTTGCCAAAGGCTCTGCTGTTATTGAGTATAGCAATGGCGACAATGGACATCCTTGCCTAACTGACCTCTCTAAAGGAAAAGGGTCAGTTAACACCCCATTAATTTTCACACAACTCTTAGCATTATCATATACTAACTTTATCCACCTTAGAATCCTCTCCCCAAATCCAAATCTTCTCATTGTTTGCTCCATGAAGCTGTGCTCTACCCTATCAAACGCCTTATTTAAATCCATCGATAAAATCAAACCGCCCTCTCCATCCTTTCCCATGCTTTCTACTACATCCCTTATTGTACTAATTGTGTCTGTGATATCTCTTCCCATTATGCTGTATGCTTGATTTGGTGATATTATTGTCCCTACTACCTTTTTTATTCTATTAGCTAATACTTTTGTTAAAATTTTATAGTCTGTGTTTAAAAGACTCAATGGTCTATAATTTTCCAACTTAAGTGGACTCCCCTTATTTTTGTACAAGATGGTGATTACTCCTAAACCCATTGATTGTGGCATTTCCCCTCTCTCTTCCATACTCTTATAGAGCTTCCACAATATTGGTGCTATAATATCAACAAAAGTCTTATAAAATTCATGTATTAGACCGTCTGCACCTGGGCTTTTATTCGGTTTTGTTTGCTCTATTGCTTCTTTTATTTCTTCAATCCTTATATCTCTTTCACACATACTTTTATCCTCTTCATTTAACCTAGCACTTACAGTATTTAAAACCTCATCCACACAGTCCTGTTTTACACCTTCTTTCTTAAATAATTCTCTATAAAACGACTCTACTACTCTTATTATCTCCACATAATCAGTTACTTTTATCCCTTTTTCATTTTCCAACTCAAAAATATGATTTTTCCTCTGCTTTTTTTTCTCTAAGTTCAGAAAGAACTTTGTACTCCTTTCTCCCTCTAAAGCATACTGTGCCCTACTCCTTACTATTGCACCCTTACTTTTTTCTTTTTCATATTCCTCCATCTCTGCTTTTATCTTCAAAAAACATTCTTTTCCGTGCTTAGGATCCCTATCTATTTTCTCTGCTTCCTTCTTTAATGCATTTTCCATTGCTTCTACTTTACTCCTCCTCATGAAATCCCTTTGTTTTGAATGTCTAACACTTCTTTTTTTTATTTTTGCTTTCATTATTTCCCACCATTCACACACATTTTCATTAAACAATGGGTTTGCCATTTCATACCTTATACATTTGCTGATATTTTCTTTATATGCCTTTTCCTTTAGCAGAGATGCATTCAAACACCACACTCCCCCACCTCTCTCTTCCGTATTTACACCGAACTTAACTGTCATAGCAGCATGGTCACTTATTCCTATAAACTTATATTTCACATTTTTCACGTATCCTAACATTTCCCTTTTAATTAAACATAAATCTATTCGGCTTTGCTTCAAACTCCCCATCACCATTTGCCTTCTAGAAAACTCTCTTTTATAAGGATTTTCCTCTCTCCAAGCATCAACTATATCCTCGCTCATCATCCATTCATTTAAATATTTCCTAGACACATCTGATTTAAAATTTGCACTACTTGATGCATCTAGTCTTGTGCACCAAACATTGAAGTCTCCCATTACTATAAATTTCCCTTTACATAACGGCTTAATTTCTTTGAAGACTTCTTTTCTTTCAGTTTCTACATTAGGCGCGTAAACATTTATCAACCTAAGTAGCTCATTGTGAAACATAAAATCTATTACTAACAATCTTCCTTTACCATCTTTATAAATTTGTTGTACATTATACACTCTATCCCTCTTTATCAAAATCGCCACACCACAAGCTTTTTGATTTCCATGGTTTACAAAAATGTCATCTTCCCACTCTTTTTTTATATTTCCCATTATTTCTTCCGACCAATGCGTCTCTTGTAAACATATTATGTCTACTTTAAGCACTCCCTTCACCTTCTCAAACTTGTTTACATCTCTTAGTCCATTGGCGTTCAAGCATGCAATATTCATAACGCCACACATAATATATATTATAGTTTTAAGGAATCTCAAACTCATTTCAGTAAATCCAATTCCTTACTTTTTTGCAGTATGCTCCTCCTTCCCATTTTTCTTTCTTTTCTTCTTTATGCTCTTTTCCTCACTTGTGTCCATTTCCTCCTCCACGTTTAATGCTGGGTTCTCTGACATCTCCTTTTCTCCCCTCCCTCCTTCATCCTTCTCCTTCATACTTTTTGCACCTTGACTTTCACCATCACCTTTCGATATCTCTCCATTGTCTTCTTCGCTCTCCCGTTCTTTCAATATTTTTGCTTTTCCGTCTCTTAAATGTGTCCCTTCATCTAGTTCCAGAACTTTATTTTTTCCTCCTCTTTCTCTCTGCCATAGTCCTGAGACCGCTTCCTCTCGACCACTCTCTCT
>NW_027508915.1:377500-385000 GCF_051911475.1 Siphateles boraxobius
ATATCCTATTATGTCTGAGCTTAAAGTCCAGGTTCTCACAATCCAGTCCATTATATTTCACCCTTAAGTTCTTCCAAATTGTCTTCACATTCAAATCTGGAAATAGTTTTGTCCATACAGCTTCTGATGCAGGCATTTTGATTTCCTTTTTCAGCAACATCTTATATATCATTTTCACATTTATCTCAGACAAATACTTCTTATTATTATTTTCCATAATGTACATTTCTGGAATTCCCCAATTTCCCACTTTAACAGTCTCTCTCTCTATCCTTTCCACCCAGCTCTTAGGCAGGCTTATTTTAATATTTTCACACTCACGGTCCACTTTTGCTTGTTCAATCTCATCATCCCATCCCACCACACAGTCATATATTGCCCTATTTGGTAAGAACCCCTTCACATATTCATATGCCATATCTTTTACTTTTCTAATACCCGCTCTCATGAACAATCTATTGTAAAGCATTTTCCCTCCTAACCTTACTTTTGGATTCAAGAAAATTGGCTGATGATGCACTTGATTTATATTCTCACATTCATATCCCACATTCACTACAAACTCAGACCATGCACTAAAGACTTCCTGATAAAATAATGGCACCTTTTCAATCATTGGTTTTTTTAAGGCCATGAACAATCCTTCCTCACCACATCCTGCACTTTTATCTAAGTAATTTCTCATATAACCCTTCCATCCATACTCTACTTTATCATATAGATATTTTTTTATCGCTTTCACTCTTATTGCCTTTCTTTTAACTTCTAAATCAATCAACTTCAAGCCTCCCTCCTTATAATCCGCTATTAGAGTTTTTGCTGATATTCTAACTCCTTTACCTCCCCACAAAAAAATATTCACTGTCTCTTTAATTCCATTCAACACCCAATTTGGTAGGTCTATTACCCCCATCACATAGTTACATTTTGTAAGCAATAATGAATTAGCTACTACTACTTTGCCTCTTAATCTTAACTCCCTTAGTCTCCAAAATTGTAAAACTTGTTTAATTTTATTTAATATTCCTGTCCACGTAGCATCTCTAGCTTCTTTTACATTTACTCCTATGTTTACACCTAGAATCTTCAAATACTCTGTAGTTATTTTAAAGGGAGTGTCTGACCCTTTTATATCCACACCTCCTATACTCATTATTTCGGATTTATCTACATTTATTTTTGCACCTGACGCTTTTCCGTATGTTCCCATATGTTCCCTTATTCTATTTATACTCTCTATGTCCTTAACTGTAAATGTGGTATCATCTGCATACTGATGAATAATGCTGACTCCCCCATATGGTATTTGAATTCCTCTTATTTCTTTATCTCCTTTAATCAGTGTTGCCAAAGGCTCTGCTGTTATTGAGTATAGCAATGGCGACAATGGACATCCTTGCCTAACTGACCTCTCTAAAGGAAAAGGGTCAGTTAACACCCCATTAATTTTCACACAACTCTTAGCATTATCATATACTAACTTTATCCACCTTAGAATCCTCTCCCCAAATCCAAATCTTCTCATTGTTTGCTCCATGAAGCTGTGCTCTACCCTATCAAACGCCTTATTTAAATCCATCGATAAAATCAAACCGCCCTCTCCATCCTTTCCCATGCTTTCTACTACATCCCTTATTGTACTAATTGTGTCTGTGATATCTCTTCCCATTATGCTGTATGCTTGATTTGGTGATATTATTGTCCCTACTACCTTTTTTATTCTATTAGCTAATACTTTTGTTAAAATTTTATAGTCTGTGTTTAAAAGACTCAATGGTCTATAATTTTCCAACTTAAGTGGACTCCCCTTATTTTTGTACAAGATGGTGATTACTCCTAAACCCATTGATTGTGGCATTTCCCCTCTCTCTTCCATACTCTTATAGAGCTTCCACAATATTGGTGCTATAATATCAACAAAAGTCTTATAAAATTCATGTATTAGACCGTCTGCACCTGGGCTTTTATTCGGTTTTGTTTGCTCTATTGCTTCTTTTATTTCTTCAATCCTTATATCTCTTTCACACATACTTTTATCCTCTTCATTTAACCTAGCACTTACAGTATTTAAAACCTCATCCACACAGTCCTGTTTTACACCTTCTTTCTTAAATAATTCTCTATAAAACGACTCTACTACTCTTATTATCTCCACATAATCAGTTACTTTTATCCCTTTTTCATTTTCCAACTCAAAAATATGATTTTTCCTCTGCTTTTTTTTCTCTAAGTTCAGAAAGAACTTTGTACTCCTTTCTCCCTCTAAAGCATACTGTGCCCTACTCCTTACTATTGCACCCTTACTTTTTTCTTTTTCATATTCCTCCATCTCTGCTTTTATCTTCAAAAAACATTCTTTTCCGTGCTTAGGATCCCTATCTATTTTCTCTGCTTCCTTCTTTAATGCATTTTCCATTGCTTCTACTTTACTCCTCCTCATGAAATCCCTTTGTTTTGAATGTCTAACACTTCTTTTTTTTATTTTTGCTTTCATTATTTCCCACCATTCACACACATTTTCATTAAACAATGGGTTTGCCATTTCATACCTTATACATTTGCTGATATTTTCTTTATATGCCTTTTCCTTTAGCAGAGATGCATTCAAACACCACACTCCCCCACCTCTCTCTTCCGTATTTACACCGAACTTAACTGTCATAGCAGCATGGTCACTTATTCCTATAAACTTATATTTCACATTTTTCACGTATCCTAACATTTCCCTTTTAATTAAACATAAATCTATTCGGCTTTGCTTCAAACTCCCCATCACCATTTGCCTTCTAGAAAACTCTCTTTTATAAGGATTTTCCTCTCTCCAAGCATCAACTATATCCTCGCTCATCATCCATTCATTTAAATATTTCCTAGACACATCTGATTTAAAATTTGCACTACTTGATGCATCTAGTCTTGTGCACCAAACATTGAAGTCTCCCATTACTATAAATTTCCCTTTACATAACGGCTTAATTTCTTTGAAGACTTCTTTTCTTTCAGTTTCTACATTAGGCGCGTAAACATTTATCAACCTAAGTAGCTCATTGTGAAACATAAAATCTATTACTAACAATCTTCCTTTACCATCTTTATAAATTTGTTGTACATTATACACTCTATCCCTCTTTATCAAAATCGCCACACCACAAGCTTTTTGATTTCCATGGTTTACAAAAATGTCATCTTCCCACTCTTTTTTTATATTTCCCATTATTTCTTCCGACCAATGCGTCTCTTGTAAACATATTATGTCTACTTTAAGCACTCCCTTCACCTTCTCAAACTTGTTTACATCTCTTAGTCCATTGGCGTTCAAGCATGCAATATTCATAACGCCACACATAATATATATTATAGTTTTAAGGAATCTCAAACTCATTTCAGTAAATCCAATTCCTTACTTTTTTGCAGTATGCTCCTCCTTCCCATTTTTCTTTCTTTTCTTCTTTATGCTCTTTTCCTCACTTGTGTCCATTTCCTCCTCCACGTTTAATGCTGGGTTCTCTGACATCTCCTTTTCTCCCCTCCCTCCTTCATCCTTCTCCTTCATACTTTTTGCACCTTGACTTTCACCATCACCTTTCGATATCTCTCCATTGTCTTCTTCGCTCTCCCGTTCTTTCAATATTTTTGCTTTTCCGTCTCTTAAATGTGTCCCTTCATCTAGTTCCAGAACTTTATTTTTTCCTCCTCTTTCTCTCTGCCATAGTCCTGAGACCGCTTCCTCTCGACCACTCTCTCTCTCGGCAGCTCTCCGTTCTCCTTTTCCTTCTTTTTCGCACCAAGTGCCACTTCTCACCTCTTCTCCAGCCGCTACACCTTCCCCCTCCTCACTTTCCTCCTCCTCATCCACCTCGTAAAGATCTGATGGCTCACCTTCGATGCTCTCTTCTCCCATCTCCGCCGGCGTTTCACATACACACAGTCCATACCTCATCTGACACTCCTTGCAATTCCCCTCCTTACACTCCCGTGCGTAGTGTCCCTGCTTGTTGCACTTGAAGCACTTGAAGCTTGGGCAGTCTCTCACTATGTGCCCCGGTTGAATGCACAAGCGACAAACTTTCACCTGTCTGTCATGGATGACTCTGAAGTGCTCCGTACCTCCCATTGTGTCAAACTTTGTGGAATATGGCAAGGATTTGACCGTATCAGTGAACTTGACTTTTAAAAATCTGGTCCCATCCGCTATATCAGTCCCTGGCCACATTCTCCTCTTTATTCTTGAGACAGCCGTCACTCCCCATTCCGTTAGCTTTCTCATTATTTCCTCATCCTGGATGTACGTAGGCAGACCCAGGAATGAAACTACCATCTCAGTGCTGTTTATTTCTTTCGCCATGATTCTGCTCTGTTTTATCTTTAATCCATCCAATATTTTATCTTTTCCTTTCTCCTCCTCCATTGTTAGTTCATATTCCTTTGGAGTTTTGTACCTGCATCCGATGACCACTCCACATTCCTCTCTTACTTTCTTCAGCAGTTCCATCATGGTTATTCTGTCCTCTCCCTCTATCTCCACCAGCACTGTTAGTCTCTTCTCATAATTCCTTCTCCTTTGTTCATCTTCACCGCCATTTTCACTCACATTCCGCTTGTCCACTCCTCTTCCCTTTTCCATGTTGTCCGCTTGCAATCCCACCTCCACTGTGCCAGAAGTACTAATCCCCAAACAGCAGAAATGCCGTTTGGGGAGTAAATAACTCCACAAATTACAATTCCTTGTTTAATAAAGGGTTGTTTTAGCACAAAACTCAAAATATCTTCCAAACAAACACTCTCCACCTGTTCTCTCCACTGACTCTACCACTTCCTGCTTCCACTAGGGCGTGCCCAAGGTGGTATGGCCGTAAGCGAAAACAGCTGCCAAAATTGGGCTATTTAAAAGGTTAGACCATTAATGAAGAAAACTAAGAAGAACTTTTGAAAAAACTCAAACTCTTTCATACTCTCTGTAGAATCTCAGAGACTTTTAAAGGCTTTCTGAAGAAGCTCAGTGAGTCTTTTTTTTAAACTAAGAAGAACTTTTGAAAAAACTGAAACTCTTTCATGCTCTCTGAAGAATCTCAGAGACTTTTAAAGGCTTTCTGCAGAAGCTCAGTGAGTCTTTTTTTTTAAACTAAGAGGAACTTTTGAAAAAACTCAAACTCTTTCATGCTCTCTGAAGAATCTCAGAGACTTTTAAAGGCTTTCTGAAGAAGCTCAGGGACTCTTTTTTTTTTTTAAATCAAAAAAGCTTACAGCACCTGGTATTCCCAGGCGGTCTCCCATCCAAGTACTAACCAGGCCCGACCCTGCTTAGCTTCCGAGATCAGACGAGATCGGGCGTGACCAAGGTGGTATGGCCGTAAGCGAAAACTGCTGCCAAAATTGGGCAATTTAAAATGTTAGACCATTAATGAAGAAAACTAAGAAGAACTTTTGAAAAAACTCAAAGTCTTTCATGCTCTCTGAAGAATCTCAGAGACTTTTAAAGGCTTTCTGAAGAAGCTCAGGGACTCTTTTTTTTTTTTAAATCAAAAAAGCTTACAGCACCTGGTATTCCCAGGCGGTCTCCCATCCAAGTACTAACCAGGCCCGACCCTGCTTAGCTTCCGAGATCAGACGAGATCGGGCGTGACCAAGGTGGTATGGCCGTAAGCGAAAACAGCTGCCAAAATTGGGCTATTTAAAAGGTTAGACCATTAATGAAGAAAACTAAGAAGAACTTTTGAAAAAACTCAAACTCTTTCATACTCTCTGTAGAATCTCAGAGACTTTTAAAGGCTTTCTGAAGAAGCTCAGTGAGTCTTTTTTTTAAACTAAGAAGAACTTTTGAAAAAACTGAAACTCTTTCATGCTCTCTGAAGAATCTCAGAGACTTTTAAAGGCTTTCTGCAGAAGCTCAGTGAGTCTTTTTTTTTAAACTAAGAGGAACTTTTGAAAAAACTCAAACTCTTTCATGCTCTCTGAAGAATCTCAGAGACTTTTAAAGGCTTTCTGAAGAAGCTCAGGGACTCTTTTTTTTTTTTAAATCAAAAAAGCTTACAGCACCTGGTATTCCCAGGCGGTCTCCCATCCAAGTACTAACCAGGCCCGACCCTGCTTAGCTTCCGAGATCAGACGAGATCGGGCGTGACCAAGGTGGTATGGCCGTAAGCGAAAACTGCTGCCAAAATTGGGCTATTTAAAAGGTTAGACCATTAATGAAGAAAACTAAGAAGAACTTTTGAAAAAACTCAAACTCTTTCATGCTCTCTGAAGAATCTCAGAGACTTTTAAAGGCTTTCTGAAGAAGCTCAGTGAGTCTTTTTTTTTAAACTAAGAAGAACTTTTGAAAAAACTCAAACTCTTTCATGCTCTCTGAAGAATCTCAGAGACTTTTAAAGGCTTTCTGCAGAAGCTCAGTGAGTCTTTTTTTTTAAACTAAGAAGAACTTTTGAAAAAACTCAAACTCTTTCATGCTCTCTGAAGAATCTCAGAGACTTTTAAAGGCTTTCTGCAGAAGCTCAGTGAGTCTTTTTTTTTAAACTAAGAAGAACTTTTGAAAAAACTCAAACTCTTTCATGCTCTCTGAAGAATCTCAGAGACTTTTAAAGGCTTTCTGAAGAAGCTCAGGGACTCTTTTTTTTTTTTAAATCAAAAAAGCTTACAGCACCTGGTATTCCCAGGCGGTCTCCCATCCAAGTACTAACCAGGCCCGACCCTGCTTAGCTTCCGAGATCAGACGATATCGGGCGTGACCAAGGTGGTATGGCCGTAAGCGAAAACTGCTGCCAAAATTGGGCTATTTAAAAGGTTAGACCATTAATGAAGAAAACTAAGAAGAACTTTTGAAAAAACTCAAACTCTTTCATGCTCTCTGAAGAATCTCAGAGACTTTTAAAGGCTTTCTGAAGAAGCTCAGTGAGTCTTTTTTTTTAAACTAAGAAGAACTTTTGAAAAAACTCAAACTCTTTCATGCTCTCTGAAGAATCTCAGAGACTTTTAAAGGCTTTCTGCAGAAGCTCAGTGAGTCTTTTTTTTTAACCTGTTAACCGTTTCCAGAGCGTCGGCGCACTGAAGCGTTTTTTTTTTATTTAGTTCAAATTTACTATCAGATTTAATGTTATACCTTGACAAACTATACATCATTAAAAAGATATAATACTCAAGATTCAGTATTTGACCACTATTGTATTCTGAGAAACTTATAGTGACAGTTATGTCTTAATTTGTGTCAGGAGTTATGAAATGAAAAAATGAGTCGATACCTTTAATATGAATTATGAGCGTCAGCTGGTCCATTCATAAAAAACACTCCAAGCTGTCGTCATGACAGCGATTCGCAAAACATCGTCCCTCAGGGCTTTAGCTCAAAAATGTGCAGACTTGGAGAAATATTGATATATTCTCATAGATTCACATCATACTTCTATAGACAGGAATAATATTTGTTGAATTTATACCCAAATGCGTCGATGTAATCATTATGATCGCTTCTTACTGAGATGTGCTGTGTTTTCAATTCATACCAAT
>NW_027508915.1:390000-395000 GCF_051911475.1 Siphateles boraxobius
ATTTCCTTTTTCAGCAACATCTTATATATCATTTTCACATTTATCTCAGACAAATACTTCTTATTATTATTTTCCATAATGTACATTTCTGGAATTCCCCAATTTCCCACTTTAACAGTCTCTCTCTCTATCCTTTCCACCCAGCTCTTAGGCAGGCTTATTTTAATATTTTCACACTCACGGTCCACTTTTGCTTGTTCAATCTCATCATCCCATCCCACCACACAGTCATATATTGCCCTATTTGGTAAGAACCCCTTCACATATTCATATGCCATATCTTTTACTTTTCTAATACCCGCTCTCATGAACAATCTATTGTAAAGCATTTTCCCTCCTAACCTTACTTTTGGATTCAAGAAAATTGGCTGATGATGCACTTGATTTATATTCTCACATTCATATCCCACATTCACTACAAACTCAGACCATGCACTAAAGACTTCCTGATAAAATAATGGCATCTTTTCAATCATTGGTTTTTTTAAGGCCATGAACAATCCTTCCTCACCACATCCTGCACTTTTATCTAAGTAATTTCTCATATAACCCTTCCATCCATACTCTACTTTATCATATAGATATTTTTTTATCGCTTTCACTCTTATTGCCTTTCTTTTAACTTCTAAATCAATCAACTTCAAGCCTCCCTCCTTATAATCCGCTATTAGAGTTTTTGCTGATATTCTAACTCCTTTACCTCCCCACAAAAAAATATTCACTGTCTCTTTAATTCCATTCAACACCCAATTTGGTAGGTCTATTACCCCCATCACATAGTTACATTTTGTAAGCAATAATGAATTAGCTACTACTACTTTGCCTCTTAATCTTAACTCCCTTAGTCTCCAAAATTGTAAAACTTGTTTAATTTTATTTAATATTCCTGTCCACGTAGCATCTCTAGCTTCTTTTACATTTACTCCTATGTTTACACCTAGAATCTTCAAATACTCTGTAGTTATTTTAAAGGGAGTGTCTGACCCTTTTATATCCACACCTCCTATACTCATTATTTCGGATTTATCTACATTTATTTTTGCACCTGACGCTTTTCCGTATGTTCCCATATGTTCCCTTATTCTATTTATACTCTCTATGTCCTTAACTGTAAATGTGGTATCATCTGCATACTGATGAATAATGCTGACTCCCCCATAGGGTATTTGAATTCCTCTTATTTCTTTATCTCCTTTAATCAGTGTTGCCAAAGGCTCTGCTGTTATTGAGTATAGCAATGGCGACAATGGACATCCTTGCCTAACTGACCTCTCTAAAGGAAAAGGGTCAGTTAACACCCCATTAATTTTCACACAACTCTTAGCATTATCATATACTAACTTTATCCACCTTAGAATCCTCTCCCCAAATCCAAATCTTCTCATTGTTTGCTCCATGAAGCTGTGCTCTACCCTATCAAACGCCTTATTTAAATCCATCGATAAAATCAAACCGCCCTCTCCATCCTTTCCCATGCTTTCTACTACATCCCTTATTGTACTAATTGTGTCTGTGATATCTCTTCCCATTATGCTGTATGCTTGATTTGGTGATATTATTGTCCCTACTACCTTTTTTATTCTATTAGCTAATACTTTTGTTAAAATTTTATAGTCTGTGTTTAAAAGACTCAATGGTCTATAATTTTCCAACTTAAGTGGACTCCCCTTATTTTTGTACAAGATGGTGATTACTCCTAAACCCATTGATTGTGGCATTTCCCCTCTCTCTTCCATACTCTTATAGAGCTTCCACAATATTGGTGCTATAATATCAACAAAAGTCTTATAAAATTCATGTATTAGACCGTCTGCACCTGGGCTTTTATTCGGTTTTGTTTGCTCTATTGCTTCTTTTATTTCTTCAATCCTTATATCTCTTTCACACATACTTTTATCCTCTTCATTTAACCTAGCACTTACAGTATTTAAAACCTCATCCACACAGTCCTGTTTTACACCTTCTTTCTTAAATAATTCTCTATAAAACGACTCTACTACTCTTATTATCTCCACATAATCAGTTACTTTTATCCCTTTTTCATTTTCCAACTCAAAAATATGATTTTTCCTCTGCTTTTTTTTCTCTAAGTTCAGAAAGAACTTTGTACTCCTTTCTCCCTCTAAAGCATACTGTGCCCTACTCCTTACTATTGCACCCTTACTTTTTTCTTTTTCATATTCCTCCATCTCTGCTTTTATCTTCAAAAAACATTCTTTTCCGTGCTTAGGATCCCTATCTATTTTCTCTGCTTCCTTCTTTAATGCATTTTCCATTGCTTCTACTTTACTCCTCCTCATGAAATCCCTTTGTTTTGAATATCTAACACTTCTTTTTTTTATTTTTGCTTTCATTATTTCCCACCATTCACACACATTTTCATTAAACAATGGGTTTGCCATTTCATACCTTATACATTTGCTGATATTTTCTTTATATGCCTTTTCCTTTAGCAGAGATGCATTCAAACACCACACTCCCCCACCTCTCTCTTCCGTATTTACACCGAACTTAACTGTCATAGCAGCATGGTCACTTATTCCTATAAACTTATATTTCACATTTTTCACGTATCCTAACATTTCCCTTTTAATTAAACATAAATCTATTCGGCTTTGCTTCAAACTCCCCATCACCATTTGCCTTCTAGAAAACTCTCTTTTATAAGGATTTTCCTCTCTCCAAGCATCAACTATATCCTCGCTCATCATCCATTCATTTAAATATTTCCTAGACACATCTGATTTAAAATTTGCACTACTTGATGCATCTAGTCTTGTGCACCAAACATTGAAGTCTCCCATTACTATAAATTTCCCTTTACATAACGGCTTAATTTCTTTGAAGACTTCTTTTCTTTCAGTTTCTACATTAGGCGCGTAAACATTTATCAACCTAAGTAGCTCATTGTGAAACATAAAATCTATTACTAACAATCTTCCTTTACCATCTTTATAAATTTGTTGTACATTATACACTCTATCCCTCTTTATCAAAATCGCCACACCACAAGCTTTTTGATTTCCATGGTTTACAAAAATGTCATCTTCCCACTCTTTTTTTATATTTCCCATTATTTCTTCCGACCAATGCGTCTCTTGTAAACATATTATGTCTACTTTAAGCACTCCCTTCACCTTCTCAAACTTGTTTACATCTCTTAGTCCATTGGCGTTCAAGCATGCAATATTCATAACGCCACACATAATATATATTATAGTTTTAAGGAATCTCAAACTCATTTCAGTAAATCCAATTCCTTACTTTTTTGCAGTATGCTCCTCCTTCCCATTTTTCTTTCTTTTCTTCTTTATGCTCTTTTCCTCACTTGTGTCCATTTCCTCCTCCACGTTTAATGCTGGGTTCTCTGACATCTCCTTTTCTCCCCTCCCTCCTTCATCCTTCTCCTTCATACTTTTTGCACCTTGACTTTCACCATCACCTTTCGATATCTCTCCATTGTCTTCTTCGCTCTCCCGTTCTTTCAATATTTTTGCTTTTCCGTCTCTTAAATGTGTCCCTTCATCTAGTTCCAGAACTTTATTTTTTCCTCCTCTTTCTCTCTGCCATAGTCCTGAGACCGCTTCCTCTCGACCACTCTCTCTCTCGGCAGCTCTCCGTTCTCCTTTTCCTTCTTTTTCGCACCAAGTGCCACTTCTCACCTCTTCTCCAGCCGCTACACCTTCCCCCTCCTCACTTTCCTCCTCCTCATCCACCTCGTAAAGATCTGATGGCTCACCTTCGATGCTCTCTTCTCCCATCTCCGCCGGCGTTTCACATACACACAGTCCATACCTCATCTGACACTCCTTGCAATTCCCCTCCTTACACTCCCGTGCGTAGTGTCCCTGCTTGTTGCACTTGAAGCACTTGAAGCTTGGGCAGTCTCTCACTATGTGCCCCGGTTGAATGCACAAGCGACAAACTTTCACCTGTCTGTCATGGATGACTCTGAAGTGCTCCGTACCTCCCATTGTGTCAAACTTTGTGGAATATGGCAAGGATTTGACCGTATCAGTGAACTTGACTTTTAAAAATCTGGTCCCATCCGCTATATCAGTCCCTGGCCACATTCTCCTCTTTATTCTTGAGACAGCCGTCACTCCCCATTCCGTTAGCTTTCTCATTATTTCCTCATCCTGGATGTACGTAGGCAGACCCAGGAATGAAACTACCATCTCAGTGCTGTTTATTTCTTTCGCCATGATTCTGCTCTGTTTTATCTTTAATCCATCCAATATTTTATCTTTTCCTTTCTCCTCCTCCATTGTTAGTTCATATTCCTTTGGAGTTTTGTACCTGCATCCGATGACCACTCCACATTCCTCTCTTACTTTCTTCAGCAGTTCCATCATGGTTATTCTGTCCTCTCCCTCTATCTCCACCAGCACTGTTAGTCTCTTCTCATAATTCCTTCTCCTTTGTTCATCTTCACCGCCATTTTCACTCACATTCCGCTTGTCCACTCCTCTTCCCTTTTCCATGTTGTCCGCTTGCAATCCCACCTCCACTGTGCCAGAAGTACTAATCCCCAAACAGCAGAAATGCCGTTTGGGGAGTAAATAACTCCACAAATTACAATTCCTTGTTTAATAAAGGGTTGTTTTAGCACAAAACTCAAAATATCTTCCAAACAAACACTCTCCACCTGTTCTCTCCACTGACTCTACCACTTCCTGCTTCCACTAGGGCGTGCCCAAGGTGGTATGGCCGTAAGCGAAAACAGCTGCCAAAATTGGGCTATTTAAAAGGTTAGACCATTAATGAAGAAAACTAAGAAGAACTTTTGAAAAAACTCAAACTCTTTCATACTCTCTGTAGAATCTCAGAGACTTTTAAAGGCTTTCTGAAGAAGCTCAGTGAGTCTTTTTTTTAAACTAAGAAGAACTTTTGAAAAAACTGAAACTCTTTCATGCTCTCTGAAGAATCTCAGAGACTTTTAAAGGCTTTCTGCAGAAGCTCAGTGAGTCTTTTTTTTTTAAACTAAGAGGAACTTTTGA
>NW_027508915.1:397500-405000 GCF_051911475.1 Siphateles boraxobius
ACCATTAATGAAGAAAACTAAGAAGAACTTTTGAAAAAACTCAAACTCTTTCATACTCTCTGTAGAATCTCAGAGACTTTTAAAGGCTTTCTGAAGAAGCTCAGTGAGTCTTTTTTTTAAACTAAGAAGAACTTTTGAAAAAACTGAAACTCTTTCATGCTCTCTGAAGAATCTCAGAGACTTTTAAAGGCTTTCTGCAGAAGCTCAGTGAGTCTTTTTTTTTAAACTAAGAGGAACTTTTGAAAAAACTCAAACTCTTTCATGCTCTCTGAAGAATCTCAGAGACTTTTAAAGGCTTTCTGAAGAAGCTCAGGGACTCTTTTTTTTTTTTAAATCAAAAAAGCTTACAGCACCTGGTATTCCCAGGCGGTCTCCCATCCAAGTACTAACCAGGCCCGACCCTGCTTAGCTTCCGAGATCAGACGAGATCGGGCGTGACCAAGGTGGTATGGCCGTAAGCGAAAACTGCTGCCAAAATTGGGCTATTTAAAAGGTTAGACCATTAATGAAGAAAACTAAGAAGAACTTTTGAAAAAACTCAAACTCTTTCATGCTCTCTGAAGAATCTCAGAGACTTTTAAAGGCTTTCTGAAGAAGCTCAGTGAGTCTTTTTTTTTAAACTAAGAAGAACTTTTGAAAAAACTCAAACTCTTTCATGCTCTCTGAAGAATCTCAGAGACTTTTAAAGGCTTTCTGCAGAAGCTCAGTGAGTCTTTTTTTTTAAACTAAGAGGAACTTTTGAAAAAACTCAAACTCTTTCATGCTCTCTGAAGAATCTCAGAGACTTTTAAAGGCTTTCTGAAGAAGCTCAGGGACTCTTTTTTTTTTTTAAATCAAAAAAGCTTACAGCACCTGGTATTCCCAGGCGGTCTCCCATCCAAGTACTAACCAGGCCCGACCCTGCTTAGCTTCCGAGATCAGACGAGATCGGGCGTGACCAAGGTGGTATGGCCGTAAGCGAAAACTGCTGCCAAAATTGGGCTATTTAAAAGGTTAGACCATTAATGAAGAAAACTAAGAAGAACTTTTGAAAAAACTCAAACTCTTTCATGCTCTCTGAAGAATCTCAGAGACTTTTAAAGGCTTTCTGAAGAAGCTCAGTGAGTCTTTTTTTTTAAACTAAGAAGAACTTTTGAAAAAACTCAAACTCTTTCATGCTCTCTGAAGAATCTCAGAGACTTTTAAAGGCTTTCTGCAGAAGCTCAGTGAGTCTTTTTTTTTAAACTAAGAGGAACTTTTGAAAAAACTCAAACTCTTTCATGCTCTCTGAAGAATCTCAGAGACTTTTAAAGGCTTTCTGAAGAAGCTCAGGGACTCTTTTTTTTAAAGTAAGAAGAACTTTTGAAAAAACTCAAACTCTTTCATGCTCTCTGAAGAATCTCAGAGACTTTTAAAGGCTTTCTGAAGAAGCTCAGTGAGTCTTTTTTTTTAAACTAAGAAGAACTTTTGAAAAAACTCAAACTCTTTCATGCTCTCTGAAGAATCTCAGAGACTTTTAAAGGCTTTCTGAAGAAGCTCAGGGACTCTCTTTTTTTTTTAAATCAAAAAAGCTTACAGCACCTGGTATTCCCAGGCGGTCTCCCATCCAAGTACTAACCAGGCCCGACCCTGCTTAGCTTCCGAGATCAGACGAGATCGGGCGTGACCAAGGTGGTATGGCCGTAAGCGAAAAAGGCTGCCAAAATTGGGCTATTTAAAAGGTTAGACCATTAATGAAGAAAACTAAGAAGAACTTTTGAAAAAACTCAAACTCTTTCATACTCTCTGTAGAATCTCAGAGACTTTTAAAGGCTTTCTGAAGAAGCTCAGTGAGTCTTTTTTTTAAACTAAGAAGAACTTTTGAAAAAACTGAAACTCTTTCATGCTCTCTGAAGAATCTCAGAGACTTTTAAAGGCTTTCTGCAGAAGCTCAGTGAGTCTTTTTTTTTAAACTAAGAGGAACTTTTGAAAAAACTCAAACTCTTTCATGCTCTCTGAAGAATCTCAGAGACTTTTAATGGCTTTCTGAAGAAGCTCAGGGACTCTTTTTTTTTTTAAATCAAAAAAGCTTACAGCACCTGGTATTCCCAGGCGGTCTCCCATCCAAGTACTAACCAGGCCCGACCCTGCTTAGCTTCCGAGATCAGACGAGATCGGGCGTGACTTTTTTTTTTATTTTTTTATTTTTTTTATTATTTCACAACAACATAATTCACATTACATTTGAACATATTCAAGATCATAATTCACAAAACCTTTTTAAAATACATCTTCTGTCAGAAAAAACAGTTTGTGTTTCTTTAAAATTTTCCTTACTTCACTATTAAAAATCTTGAAAAACAAATCCACATTATTTTCCATTTTAAAATAATTGTACAAAATATGCAAATAATCTTCAACCAATCCTTTGAAAAACAAACACAAGTCCATTACAAAATTCCTATTTTTTGCCACATTCCTTCTTTTCCAGATTGCACTTTTTGCTATGACTAACAACAAATTAATCACTTTTTTATTTCCGTTTTCCTCATTTAGTCCCAACATAAAAATCCTATTCCAACTTAAATCTTCCTCTTTACCTCTTAAATTATTCACTATCTCCTTCATGGCAATGAAAAATTGATTCAGTTTTTCACAGTATAAAAACAAGTGTAAAATACCTTCATCTTCTTTGTTGCAAACTTTACATTTCGCATCTTGTTCTCTCCCAATTTTGCATAAGCGCATTCCCGTGAAAATCACGTTATGTCTTATAAAAAAGTCCAAACATTCTAAATCAGTGTCCATAAATATCCATTTCATGTTTTTCCATATTTCCTTTTCTTCAATCTCTTTAAAATGCCTCAGCCAGAGTTGATTTGCTAATGGCTTTTTAAAAACTGAATTTCTAAAATAATGATAAAACCTTTTAACATTACATGACTTAAAATCTACAAACTTTTCTTGCAATTTTAAGAACACCTCTATTTTATTCTCGCTTTTCTCATCCCTTTGAATAACATTCAACCAATCTTCGGGTATTGCATTTTTTACTTCTTCGTATTGTTTCTTTATAGTGTTTACATTATATTCCTCTTTCGCTTCCTCCAACGCATCAACAATCACTTGCATGGGTAAAAATCCCTCCTTGAATTCATATAGAATATCTCTTATTTTTACAATTCCCACCTCCACCCATTTCTTAAAATAAATTTCCTTTTCTTGTATTACAATGTTTTTGTTTAAAAACAGTGGTTGATTTAAAATGCTATCTCTTCCATATGGTTTAAAATTCACATCTGTTAGAAAAAGTCCCCAAGCACTTAAAACTTCTTTATAAAAATCTGGTATCCCCTGTATCATCCACTTTTTTAACTTCATCCATAAAATGTTATCCCCCAAATTCAAATTCCCACATTTGTTTAAATAAAATTCCATTATAGTTTTCCAATCCCCTTTATTTTCCTCATCCAAATACTTCTTTACCACTTTAACTCTCATACTGTTCATTTTTTGTTCTAAATCTACTAAACCCATCCCTCCTTCTTCTGCCGGTCCAATCAAAGTATTATAAGCTATTCTTGGGGGTTTTTTCTCCCATAAAAATTCTAAAATACATGTTTTCAATCTTTGTCTTACCCATAAAGGCATTGAATTCACATATAAAACATACCACATCTTAGACAGCATCAACACATTTACAATTAAAATCTTTCCCTTTAAATTTAAAAATCTGTTTTTCCAGAATATTAACCTCCTCTCCATTCCTTCTACTACCTCTTCCCACATAATATCTCGTATGCTTTTTTCATTTTTCCCTAAAACCACTCCTAAAATCCTAATTTCTTGTACTTGGGTAAAGTTAAAACACCCTGTTAAAACCGGTACCTTCCCAAATCTCATGTAAACTGTTTTTTCCTCATTTATTTTTGCTCCAGAACCTTGGCAGTACCATTCAACTTTTTCCATGACATGTTTAACACTTAGTTCATTTTTAACTACTATTGTTGTATCATCTGCATATTGATATATATTTTGTATTTCTTTCCCTTCATTCATCTCTATTCCTTTTATTTTATTTTCCTTTTTGATTATCAACCCTAAAGGTTCCGCTACCAGCGAATATAATTGAGCTGATAATGGGCACCCTTGTCTTATTGACCTTGAAATAGCAAACGGTTCTGTTAAAAATCCATTGCATTTCACTTTTGTTATTGTATCCCTATATAAAATTCTTATCCATTTAATAAAATGTTCCCCAAACCCAAATTTCTCTAAAACTGAAAATAAAAAAACATGTTCTACTCTGTCAAAGGCTTTTTCGAAGTCTAAGCTAATGACATAACCATCCTTTTTTTCTCCATTCATGTAACTTATTATATCTCTTATACTGCTTGTTGTTTCTGCTATGTCTCGTCCCTTTACTCCATATGCCTGATTTGTTTCTATTATGCTAGGTAGTACATTCTTTAATCTATTTGCTAAAACCTTTGCTAAAATCTTAAAATCCGTGTTTAACATGGTTATAGGTCTAAAATTTTTTAAAAGTGCTTTATCTCCCTTTCTTTTGTATATTAGCTTCATCAGCCCTAAACTCATCTTCTGATTTAGACCTTCCTTCTTAAAAATCTCCTCATATACATCCATTAAAATCAGACTAATTTCCTCCTTAAAAACCTTATAAAACTCATTTCCTATCCCATCTATACCTGGGCTTTTCTTTGTTTTCAAAAGATCTATTGCCTGTATTATTTCTTCCTGTCCTATTCCTTTATCACATTCTGCTTTGTCCTTAATTTCTACTCTCGTTGATATTTGCTGTAACAGTATATTTTTCTTCTCTTCATCTAACCCCTTCGTTTTAAAAAGTTCTTCATAATAATTTTTTACTTCCTTCAAAATTCCTTTCGTTTCTTGTACTAGTTCTCCATCTTTGCCCTTTATTTCTTTTATCATTTCTGCTCTTCCTTTACTTTTTTCTAAGTTAAAGAAAAATCTTGTACATTTCTCCCCTTCAACCATGTATTTTGCTTTACTTCTCAAACTTGCTCCTTTACATTTACTCTCCTCTATTTTCTTTAGATTTTCTTCCATAACTATTACGTTTTGTATATTTACTTCTCTCTTGTTTAACTCTTCTTTTAATGTTTTCCTTATATCTTTTTCTTTAGCTTTTTTAACTCTCTGAACCAATTTGCTGTATTTTATTGAGTATTTCTTTATTTCGTATTTTACATTTTCCCACCATATTCTTTTATCTTCTAGGTACATCCCATCATTTCTTTCTTCTTCTATTAATATTTCGATCCCTAATTTATAACTTTCACTCTTTAAAATCTCTGTATTTAAAATCCAAACTCCAGGCCCTTTATCCTCTTTTTTAAAATCCATCTTCATTAAAATCATCTTATGATCACTTAAAGAGTTTTCTTTATACAAAATATCCTCAATAAAATATTCTAAACTTCTTGTGCTTAAAACATGATCAATTCTTGTTTGACATAAGAAATTGCTAACTAGTTGTTTTCTAGAAAATTCTCTTTTTCTTTCATGTCTCTCTCTCCACACATCAATTAAGTTTTTTTCTTCCATCAGCATTTTAAGTTCTTTTCTCCCCATATCTGTTTTAAAAACCATTCCATCTGCCATATCTCTTTTATTGAAAACTGTATTAAAATCTCCCACCATCATTACGGTCTCCCAACTTTCCATTAAGTCTCTTAAAGCACTAAAATAGTTCTTCTTTTCTTTTTCTTCATTAGGTGCATGAACATTAATCAAAATAAATTCTCTATCTTCATATCTTATTTCAACGGCAATACATTTTCCTTTTCCATCATCATATATTTCTTTAACCTCAATATCCTTTTCTTTTCTTACTAAAATAGCAACTCCTCTCCCCATTCTTCCATCCCCATTATTAAAATATATTTCACCACCCCACCTCTTTTTTAAATCTTCCATAATTTCATCTTTCCAATTAGTTTCCTGTAATACAATAACATCTTCTTTACATAACTCTTTTACTCTTTCAAATTTTTCCCTATTTAGTAGACCTCTTGCATTTAAAATCACCATATTCAAAACCATAAATAAAATTACTAAGAGTTTAAAAGACATCATTTTACATATTTTCTTCTTCTGCTTCTTCTTCTTCTTCGATACATTTTAAAACCTCAAACCTGTTCATACATTTGATTGTTTCTTTTCTTATAAATCTTTTGGCATTTTCTAGATTAGGTGTTACCTTTTGCATTCTTCTTCTTGCCACTCCACCTAATTCCTTGTCCTTTCTTTTGCCCTCTTGTCCGTTTTCTTTTTCTTTTTCTCTTTCTTTTTTCAACCTTTTACTCCTTTCATATCCCCTTCTGTTCCACTGTTCCGTTGTCTTTATTGATGTGTCCATTTGTGTCCGTCTCTCGTGTTCCATCTCCTCCTCCTCTTCTTCTTCCTCCTCCTCCTCCTCCTCACCTCCAATCTCCTGTTCACTGATCCCTTCAGTTTCTTCCTCGATCTCTTCTCCTTCCACTTCTTCATTCTGCTGTTCTTCTGACTCACTTGATTCAATCTCATTAGTTTCATTCTGCATCTGCCTCGCCTCCTCTTGTTCCTGTTGTGTCTCCTCTTCTCCTCCTTCCATCCAGCATTCACACTTATTTAAAACTTTAAAACATTCCGGGCACTTGACAGCTTTGCAATCCCTCGCGAAATGGCCCTGTTCTTCGCATTTGAAACACGTAAAGTTTGGACAGTTTTTGATGATGTGCTCCGGACTCAAACACAGCCGACAGGTTTTAACCTGCCTGCTGTGAATAATCCTGAAGTACTGCGTTCCTTCCGCTGTCTCAAACCGTGCACTATAAGGTAGCGAGGCCACTTCTTTAGGAAATTTTACTTTTACGAAGCGTGTTCCATCTTCGATTTCTGTGCCCGGGTAGACTCTCCTTCTGATTTGCGAGATGGGGATTACTCCCCATCCTTCCAGCTTTTCCACAATAATGGTGTCATCTAGGTAGGCCGGCAGATGCATTATTGAAACCACAAAACTCTGTCTTTTAGTTTCTTGACTTCACAAATCTTTCCTTTAATTTCCAATCCATTTAATAGTTCATCACATGTTTCTTCTGTAGCTAAAGTCACTTCATATTCTTTATTCTTTTTGGGGCGTACTGCCAATATTTGATCAAGTCCCACCTGCTCCGTTAAAACTTTAATAATATCCTCTGCTTTTCCATCCGGCACCTCTGCTAAATCCACCGTTATAGTTGCTTCCTTTGTATAAATCCTCATCCTTTCTGTTCTGTCTTTGTCTTTTCTTTCTCGTAATCCTTTGTCCATGCTAGGGTCTCCAATCCGTCTTGATCCTCCTGCCATATCCATGTCTTTATCGTGTAATCCATCCATTTTGTAAATAAATAAATAAATAACCAAACAAACTCCCCAGACAGCCTAGGCTGCTGGGAAGTGTAGAAATGAAAAAAAAAGGACTCGAATAACAAACAAAAACTGTATTTAACAAAACAAAATAACAAGAGCAAAATG
>NW_027508915.1:617500-620000 GCF_051911475.1 Siphateles boraxobius
TATTGACCTTGAAATAGCAAACGGTTCTGTTAAAAATCCATTGCATTTCACTTTTGTTATTGTATCCCTATATAAAATTCTTATCCATTTAATAAAATGTTCCCCAAACCCAAATTTCTCTAAAACTGAAAATAAAAAAACATGTTCTACTCTGTCAAAGGCTTTTTCGAAGTCTAAGCTAATGACATAACCATCCTTTTTTTCTCCATTCATGTAACTTATTATATCTCTTATACTGCTTGTTGTTTCTGCTATGTCTCGTCCCTTTACTCCATATGCCTGATTTGTTTCTATTATGCTAGGTAGTACATTCTTTAATCTATTTGCTAAAACCTTTGCTAAAATCTTAAAATCCGTGTTTAACATGGTTATAGGTCTAAAATTTTTTAAAAGTGCTTTATCTCCCTTTCTTTTGTATATTAGCTTCATCAGCCCTAAACTCATCTTCTGATTTAGACCTTCCTTCTTAAAAATCTCCTCATATACATCCATTAAAATCAGACTAATTTCCTCCTTAAAAACCTTATAAAACTCATTTCCTATCCCATCTATACCTGGGCTTTTCTTTGTTTTCAAAAGATCTATTGCCTGTATTATTTCTTCCTGTCCTATTCCTTTATCACATTCTGCTTTGTCCTTAATTTCTACTCTCGTTGATATTTGCTGTAACAGTATATTTTTCTTCTCTTCATCTAACCCCTTCGTTTTAAAAAGTTCTTCATAATAATTTTTTACTTCCTTCAAAATTCCTTTCGTTTCTTGTACTAGTTCTCCATCTTTGCCCTTTATTTCTTTTATCATTTCTGCTCTTCCTTTACTTTTTTCTAAGTTAAAGAAAAATCTTGTACATTTCTCCCCTTCAACCATGTATTTTGCTTTACTTCTCAAACTTGCTCCTTTACATTTACTCTCCTCTATTTTCTTTAGATTTTCTTCCATAACTATTACGTTTTGTATATTTACTTCTCTCTTGTTTAACTCTTCTTTTAATGTTTTCCTTATATCTTTTTCTTTAGCTTTTTTAACTCTCTGAACCAATTTGCTGTATTTTATTGAGTATTTCTTTATTTCGTATTTTACATTTTCCCACCATATTCTTTTATCTTCTAGGTACATCCCATCATTTCTTTCTTCTTCTATTAATTTTTCGATCCCTAATTTATAACTTTCACTCTTTAAAATCTCTGTATTTAAAATCCAAACTCCAGGCCCTTTATCCTCTTTTTTAAAATCCATCTTCATTAAAATCATCTTATGATCACTTAAAGAGTTTTCTTTATACAAAATATCCTCAATAAAATATTCTAAACTTCTTGTGCTTAAAACATGATCAATTCTTGTTTGACATAAGAAATTGCTAACTAGTTGTTTTCTAGAAAATTCTCTTTTTCTTTCATGTCTCTCTCTCCACACATCAATTAAGTTTTTTTCTTCCATCAGCATTTTAAGTTCTTTTCTCCCCATATCTGTTTTAAAAACCATTCCATCTGCCATATCTCTTTTATTGAAAACTGTATTAAAATCTCCCACCATCATTACGGTCTCCCAACTTTCCATTAAGTCTCTTAAAGCACTAAAATAGTTCTTCTTTTCTTTTTCTTCATTAGGTGCATGAACATTAATCAAAATAAATTCTCTATCTTCATATCTTATTTCAACGGCAATACATTTTCCTTTTCCATCATCATATATTTCTTTAACCTCAATATCCTTTTCTTTTCTTACTAAAATAGCAACTCCTCTCCCCATTCTTCCATCCCCATTATTAAAATATATTTCACCACCCCACCTCTTTTTTAAATCTTCCATAATTTCATCTTTCCAATTAGTTTCCTGTAATACAATAACATCTTCTTTACATAACTCTTTTACTCTTTCAAATTTTTCCCTATTTAGTAGACCTCTTGCATTTAAAATCACCATATTCAAAACCATAAATAAAATTACTAAGAGTTTAAAAGACATCATTTTACATATTTTCTTCTTCTGCTTCTTCTTCTTCTTCGATACATTTTAAAACCTCAAACCTGTTCATACATTTGATTGTTTCTTTTCTTATAAATCTTTTGGCATTTTCTAGATTAGGTGTTACCTTTTGCATTCTTCTTCTTGCCACTCCACCTAATTCCTTGTCCTTTCTTTTGCCCTCTTGTCCGTTTTCTTTTTCTTTTTCTCTTTCTTTTTTCAACCTTTTACTCCTTTCATATCCCCTTCTGTTCCACTGTTCCGTTGTCTTTATTGATGTGTCCATTTGTGTCCGTCTCTCGTGTTCCATCTCCTCCTCCTCTTCTTCTTCCTCCTCCTCCTCCTCCTCACCTCCAATCTCCTGTTCACTGATCCCTTCAGTTTCTTCCTCGATCTCTTCTCCTTCCACTTCTTCATTCTGCTGTTCTTCTGACTCACTTGATTCAATCTCATTAGTTTCATTCTGCATCTGCCTCGCCTCCTCTTGTTCCTGTTGTGTCTCCTCTTCTCCTCCTTCCATCCAGCATTCACACTT
>NW_027508915.1:627500-637500 GCF_051911475.1 Siphateles boraxobius
GACCAGACGAGATCGGGCGTGACCAAGGTGGTATGGCCGTAAGCGAAAACTGCTGCCAAAATTGGGCTATTTAAAAGGTTAGACCATTAATGAAGAAAACTAAGAAGAACTTTTGAAAAAACTCAAACTCTTTCATACTCTCTGTAGAATCTCAGAGACTTTTAAAGGCTTTCTGCAGAAGCTCAGTGAGTCTTTTTTTTTTAAACTAAGAGGAACTTTTGAAAAAACTCAAACTCTTTCATGCTCTCTGAAGAATCTCAGAGACTTTTAAAGGCTTTCTGAAGAAGCTCAGGGACTCTTTTTTTTTTTTTTTTTTTTTAATCAAAAAAGCTTACAGCACCTGGTATTCCCAGGCGGTCTCCCATCCAAGTACTAACCAGGCCCGACCCTGCTTAGCTTCCGAGATCAGACGAGATCGGGCGTGACCAAGGTGGTATGGCCGTAAGCGAAAACTGCTGCCAAAATTGGGCAATTTAAAAGGTTAGACCATTAATGAAGAAAACTAAGAAGAACTTTTGAAAAAACTCAAACTCTTTCATGCTCTCTGAAGAATCTCAGAGACTTTTAAAGGCTTTCTGAAGAAGCTCAGTGAGTCTTTTTTTTAAAGTAAGAAGAACTTTTGAAAAAACTCAAACTCTTTCATGCTCTCCGAAGAATCTCAGAGACTTTTAAAGGCTTTCTGAAGAAGCTCAGGGACTCTTTTTTTTTTTTAAATCAAAAAAGCTTACAGCACCTGGTATTCCCAGGCGGTCTCCCATCCAAGTACTAACCAGGCCCGACCCTGCTTAGCTTCCGAGATCAGACGAGATCGGGCGTGACCAAGGTGGTATGGCCGTAAGCGAAAACTGCTGCCAAAATTGGGCTATTTAAAAGGTTAGACCATTAATGAAGAAAACTAAGAAGAACTTTTGAAAAAACTCAAACTCTTTCATACTCTCTGTAGAATCTCAGAGACTTTTAAAGGCTTTCTGCAGAAGCTCAGTGAGTCTTTTTTTTTAAACTAAGAGGAACTTTTGAAAAAACTCAAACTCTTTCATGCTCTCTGAAGAATCTCAGAGACTTTTAAAGGCTTTCTGCAGAAGCTCAGGGACTCTTTTTTTTTTTTTAAATCAAAAAAGCTTACAGCACCTGGTATTCCCAGGCGGTCTCCCATCCAAGTACTAACCAGGCCCGACCCTGCTTAGCTTCCGAGATCAGACGAGATCGGGCGTGACCAAGGTGGTATGGCCGTAAGCGAAAACTGCTGCCAAAATTGGGCAATTTAAAAGGTTAGACCATTAATGAAGAAAACTAAGAAGAACTTTTGAAAAAACTCAAACTCTTTCATGCTCTCTGAAGAATCTCAGAGACTTTTAAAGGCTTTCTGAAGAAGCTCAGTGAGTCTTTTTTTTTAAACTAAGAAGAACTTTTGAAAAAACTCAAACTCTTTCATGCTCTCTGAAGAATCTCAGAGACTTTTAAAGGCTTTCTGCAGAAGCTCAGTGAGTCTTTTTTTTAAACTAAGAAGAACTTTTGAAAAAACTCAAACTCTTTCATGCTCTCTGAAGAATCTCAGAGACTTTTAAAGGCTTTCTGAAGAAGCTCAGTGAGTCTTTTTTTTAAAGTAAGAAGAACTTTTGAAAAAACTCAAACTCTTTCATGCTCTCTGAAGAATCTCAGAGACTTTTAAAGGCTTTCTGAAGAAGCTCAGGGACTCTTTTTTTTTTTTTTTTTTTAAATCAAAAAAGCTTACAGCACCTGGTATTCCCAGGCGGTCTCCCATCCAAGTACTAACCAGGCCCGACCCTGCTTAGCTTCCGAGATCAGACGAGATCGGGCGTGACCAAGGTGGTATGGCCGTAAGCGAAAACTGCTGCCAAAATTGGGCAATTTAAAAGGTTAGACCATTAATGAAGAAAACTAAGAAGAACTTTTGAAAAAACTCAAACTCTTTCATGCTCTCTGAAGAATCTCAGAGACTTTTAAAGGCTTTCTGAAGAAGCTCAGTGAGTCTTTTTTTTAAAGTAAGAAGAACTTTTGAAAAAACTCAAACTCTTTCATGCTCTCTGAAGAATCTCAGAGACTTTTAAAGGCTTTCTGAAGAAGCTCAGGGACTCTTTTTTTTTTTTAAATCAAAAAAGCTTACAGCACCTGGTATTCCCAGGCGGTCTCCCATCCAAGTACTAACCAGGCCCGACCCTGCTTAGCTTCCGAGATCAGACGAGATCGGGCGTGACCAAGGTGGTATGGCCGTAAGCGAAAACTGCTGCCAAAATTGGGCAATTTAAAAGGTTAGACCATTAATGAAGAAAACTAAGAAGAACTTTTGAAAAAACTCAAACTCTTTCATGCTCTCTGAAGAATCTCAGAGACTTTTAAAGGCTTTCTGAAGAAGCTCAGTGAGTCTTTTTTTTAAAGTAAGAAGAACTTTTGAAAAAACTCAAACTCTTTCATGCTCTCTGAAGAATCTCAGAGACTTTTAAAGGCTTTCTGAAGAAGCTCAGGGACTCTTTTTTTTTTTTTTTTTTTTAAATCAAAAAAGCTTACAGCACCTGGTATTCCCAGGCGGTCTCCCATCCAAGTACTAACCAGGCCCGACCCTGCTTAGCTTCCGAGATCAGACGAGATCGGGCGTGACCAAGGTGGTATGGCCGTAAGCGAAAACTGCTGCCAAAATTGGGCAATTTAAAAGGTTAGACCATTAATGAAGAAAACTAAGAAGAACTTTTGAAAAAACTCAAACTCTTTCATGCTCTCTGAAGAATCTCAGAGACTTTTAAAGGCTTTCTGAAGAAGCTCAGTGAGTCTTTTTTTTAAAGTAAGAAGAACTTTTGAAAAAACTCAAACTCTTTCATGCTCTCTGAAGAATCTCAGAGACTTTTAAAGGCTTTCTGAAGAAGCTCAGGGACTCTTTTTTTTTTTTAAATCAAAAAAGCTTACAGCACCTGGTATTCCCAGGCGGTCTCCCATCCAAGTACTAACCAGGCCCGACCCTGCTTAGCTTCCGAGATCAGACGAGATCGGGCGTGACCAAGGTGGTATGGCCGTAAGCGAAAACTGCTGCCAAAATTGGGCAATTTAAAAGGTTAGACCATTAATGAAGAAAACTAAGAAGAACTTTTGAAAAAACTCAAACTCTTTCATACTCTCTGTAGAATCTCAGAGACTTTTAAAGGCTTTCTGCAGAAGCTCAGTGAGTCTTTTTTTTTAAACTAAGAGGAACTTTTGAAAAAACTCAAACTCTTTCATGCTCTCTGAAGAATCTCAGAGACTTTTAAAGGCTTTCTGCAGAAGCTCAGGGACTCTTTTTTTTTTTTTAAATCAAAAAAGCTTACAGCACCTGGTATTCCCAGGCGGTCTCCCATCCAAGTACTAACCAGGCCCGACCCTGCTTAGCTTCCGAGATCAGACGAGATCGGGCGTGACCAAGGTGGTATGGCCGTAAGCGAAAACTGCTGCCAAAATTGGGCAATTTAAAAGGTTAGACCATTAATGAAGAAAACTAAGAAGAACTTTTGAAAAAACTCAAACTCTTTCATGCTCTCTGAAGAATCTCAGAGACTTTTAAAGGCTTTCTGAAGAAGCTCAGTGAGTCTTTTTTTTAAAGTAAGAAGAACTTTTGAAAAAACTCAAACTCTTTCATGCTCTCTGAAGAATCTCAGAGACTTTTAAAGGCTTTCTGAAGAAGCTCAGGGACTCTTTTTTTTTTTTTTTTTTATCAAAAATGCTTACAGCACCTGGTATTCCCAGGCGGTCTCCCATCCAAGTACTAACCAGGCCCGACCCTGCTTAGCTTCCGAGATCAGACGAGATCGGGCGTGACCAAGGTGGTATGGCCGTAAGCGAAAACTGCTGCCAAAATTGGGCTATTTAAAAGGTTAGACCATTAATGAAGAAAACTAAGAAGAACTTTTGAAAAAACTCAAACTCTTTCATACTCTCTGTAGAATCTCAGAGACTTTTAAAGGCTTTCTGCAGAAGCTCAGTGAGTCTTTTTTTTTAAACTAAGAGGAACTTTTGAAAAAACTCAAACTCTTTCATGCTCTCTGAAGAATCTCAGAGACTTTTAAAGGCTTTCTGAAGAAGCTCAGGGACTCTTTTTTTTTTTTAAATCAAAAAAGCTTACAGCACCTGGTATTCCCAGGCGGTCTCCCATCCAAGTACTAACCAGGCCCGACCCTGCTTAGCTTCCGAGATCAGACGAGATCGGGCGTGACCAAGGTGGTATGGCCGTAAGCGAAAACTGCTGCCAAAATTGGGCAATTTAAAAGGTTAGACCATTAATGAAGAAAACTAAGAAGAACTTTTGAAAAAACTCAAACTCTTTCATGCTCTCTGAAGAATCTCAGAGACTTTTAAAGGCTTTCTGAAGAAGCTCAGTGAGTCTTTTTTTTAAAGTAAGAAGAACTTTTGAAAAAACTCAAACTCTTTCATGCTCTCTGAAGAATCTCAGAGACTTTTAAAGGCTTTCTGAAGAAGCTCAGGGACTCTTTTTTTTTTTTTTTTTAAATCAAAAAAGCTTACAGCACCTGGTATTCCCAGGCGGTCTCCCATCCAAGTACTAACCAGGCCCGACCCTGCTTAGCTTCCGAGATCAGACGAGATCGGGCGTGACCAAGGTGGTATGGCCGTAAGCGAAAACTGCTGCCAAAATTGGGCAATTTAAAAGGTTAGACCATTAATGAAGAAAACTAAGAAGAACTTTTGAAAAAACTCAAACTCTTTCATGCTCTCTGAAGAATCTCAGAGACTTTTAAAGGCTTTCTGAAGAAGCTCAGTGAGTCTTTTTTTTAAAGTAAGAAGAACTTTTGAAAAAACTCAAACTCTTTCATGCTCTCTGAAGAATCTCAGAGACTTTTAAAGGCTTTCTGAAGAAGCTCAGGGACTCTTTTTTTTTTTTAAATCAAAAAAGCTTACAGCACCTGGTATTCCCAGGCGGTCTCCCATCCAAGTACTAACCAGGCCCGACCCTGCTTAGCTTCCGAGATCAGACGAGATCGGGCGTGACCAAGGTGGTATGGCCGTAAGCGAAAACTGCTGCCAAAATTGGGCAATTTAAAAGGTTAGACCATTAATGAAGAAAACTAAGAAGAACTTTTGAAAAAACTCAAACTCTTTCATGCTCTCTGAAGAATCTCAGAGACTTTTAAAGGCTTTCTGAAGAAGCTCAGTGAGTCTTTTTTTTAAAGTAAGAAGAACTTTTGAAAAAACTCAAACTCTTTCATGCTCTCTGAAGAATCTCAGAGACTTTTAAAGGCTTTCTGAAGAAGCTCAGGGACTCTTTTTTTTTTTTAAATCAAAAAAGCTTACAGCACCTGGTATTCCCAGGCGGTCTCCCATCCAAGTACTAACCAGGCCCGACCCTGCTTAGCTTCCGAGATCAGACGAGATCGGGCGTGACCAAGGTGGTATGGCCGTAAGCGAAAACTGCTGCCAAAATTGGGCTATTTAAAAGGTTAGACCATTAATGAAGAAAACTAAGAAGAACTTTTGAAAAAACTCAAACTCTTTCATACTCTCTGTAGAATCTCAGAGACTTTTAAAGGCTTTCTGCAGAAGCTCAGTGAGTCTTTTTTTTTAAACTAAGAGGAACTTTTGAAAAAACTCAAACTCTTTCATGCTCTCTGAAGAATCTCAGAGACTTTTAAAGGCTTTCTGCAGAAGCTCAGGGACTCTTTTTTTTTTTTTAAATCAAAAAAGCTTACAGCACCTGGTATTCCCAGGCGGTCTCCCATCCAAGTACTAACCAGGCCCGACCCTGCTTAGCTTCCGAGATCAGACGAGATCGGGCGTGACCAAGGTGGTATGGCCGTAAGCGAAAACTGCTGCCAAAATTGGGCAATTTAAAAGGTTAGACCATTAATGAAGAAAACTAAGAAGAACTTTTGAAAAAACTCAAACTCTTTCATGCTCTCTGAAGAATCTCAGAGACTTTTAAAGGCTTTCTGAAGAAGCTCAGTGAGTCTTTTTTTTAAAGTAAGAAGAACTTTTGAAAAAACTCAAACTCTTTCATGCTCTCTGAAGAATCTCAGAGACTTTTAAAGGCTTTCTGAAGAAGCTCAGGGACTCTTTTTTTTTTTTTTTTTTTTTAAATCAAAAAAGCTTACAGCACCTGGTATTCCCAGGCGGTCTCCCATCCAAGTACTAACCAGGCCCGACCCTGCTTAGCTTCCGAGATCAGACGAGATCGGGCGTGACCAAGGTGGTATGGCCGTAAGCGAAAACTGCTGCCAAAATTGGGCAATTTAAAAGGTTAGACCATTAATGAAGAAAACTAAGAAGAACTTTTGAAAAAACTCAAACTCTTTCATGCTCTCTGAAGAATCTCAGAGACTTTTAAAGGCTTTCTGAAGAAGCTCAGTGAGTCTTTTTTTTAAAGTAAGAAGAACTTTTGAAAAAACTCAAACTCTTTCATGCTCTCCGAAGAATCTCAGAGACTTTTAAAGGCTTTCTGAAGAAGCTCAGGGACTCTTTTTTTTTTTTAAATCAAAAAAGCTTACAGCACCTGGTATTCCCAGGCGGTCTCCCATCCAAGTACTAACCAGGCCCGACCCTGCTTAGCTTCCGAGATCAGACGAGATCGGGCGTGACCAAGGTGGTATGGCCGTAAGCGAAAACTGCTGCCAAAATTGGGCTATTTAAAAGGTTAGACCATTAATGAAGAAAACTAAGAAGAACTTTTGAAAAAACTCAAACTCTTTCATACTCTCTGTAGAATCTCAGAGACTTTTAAAGGCTTTCTGCAGAAGCTCAGTGAGTCTTTTTTTTTTAAACTAAGAGGAACTTTTGAAAAAACTCAAACTCTTTCATGCTCTCTGAAGAATCTCAGAGACTTTTAAAGGCTTTCTGAAGAAGCTCAGGGACTCTTTTTTTTTTTTTTTTTTTTTAATCAAAAAAGCTTACAGCACCTGGTATTCCCAGGCGGTCTCCCATCCAAGTACTAACCAGGCCCGACCCTGCTTAGCTTCCGAGATCAGACGAGATCGGGCGTGACCAAGGTGGTATGGCCGTAAGCGAAAACTGCTGCCAAAATTGGGCAATTTAAAAGGTTAGACCATTAATGAAGAAAACTAAGAAGAACTTTTGAAAAAACTCAAACTCTTTCATGCTCTCTGAAGAATCTCAGAGACTTTTAAAGGCTTTCTGAAGAAGCTCAGTGAGTCTTTTTTTTAAAGTAAGAAGAACTTTTGAAAAAACTCAAACTCTTTCATGCTCTCCGAAGAATCTCAGAGACTTTTAAAGGCTTTCTGAAGAAGCTCAGGGACTCTTTTTTTTTTTTAAATCAAAAAAGCTTACAGCACCTGGTATTCCCAGGCGGTCTCCCATCCAAGTACTAACCAGGCCCGACCCTGCTTAGCTTCCGAGATCAGACGAGATCGGGCGTGACCAAGGTGGTATGGCCGTAAGCGAAAACTGCTGCCAAAATTGGGCTATTTAAAAGGTTAGACCATTAATGAAGAAAACTAAGAAGAACTTTTGAAAAAACTCAAACTCTTTCATACTCTCTGTAGAATCTCAGAGACTTTTAAAGGCTTTCTGCAGAAGCTCAGTGAGTCTTTTTTTTTAAACTAAGAGGAACTTTTGAAAAAACTCAAACTCTTTCATGCTCTCTGAAGAATCTCAGAGACTTTTAAAGGCTTTCTGCAGAAGCTCAGGGACTCTTTTTTTTTTTTTAAATCAAAAAAGCTTACAGCACCTGGTATTCCCAGGCGGTCTCCCATCCAAGTACTAACCAGGCCCGACCCTGCTTAGCTTCCGAGATCAGACGAGATCGGGCGTGACCAAGGTGGTATGGCCGTAAGCGAAAACTGCTGCCAAAATTGGGCAATTTAAAAGGTTAGACCATTAATGAAGAAAACTAAGAAGAACTTTTGAAAAAACTCAAACTCTTTCATGCTCTCTGAAGAATCTCAGAGACTTTTAAAGGCTTTCTGAAGAAGCTCAGTGAGTCTTTTTTTTTAAACTAAGAAGAACTTTTGAAAAAACTCAAACTCTTTCATGCTCTCTGAAGAATCTCAGAGACTTTTAAAGGCTTTCTGCAGAAGCTCAGTGAGTCTTTTTTTTAAACTAAGAAGAACTTTTGAAAAAACTCAAACTCTTTCATGCTCTCTGAAGAATCTCAGAGACTTTTAAAGGCTTTCTGAAGAAGCTCAGTGAGTCTTTTTTTTAAAGTAAGAAGAACTTTTGAAAAAACTCAAACTCTTTCATGCTCTCTGAAGAATCTCAGAGACTTTTAAAGGCTTTCTGAAGAAGCTCAGGGACTCTTTTTTTTTTTTTTTTTTTTAAATCAAAAAAGCTTACAGCACCTGGTATTCCCAGGCGGTCTCCCATCCAAGTACTAACCAGGCCCGACCCTGCTTAGCTTCCGAGATCAGACGAGATCGGGCGTGACCAAGGTGGTATGGCCGTAAGCGAAAACTCCTGCCAAAATTGGGCAATTTAAAAGGTTAGACCATTAATGAAGAAAACTAAGAAGAACTTTTGAAAAAACTCAAACTCTTTCATGCTCTCTGAAGAATCTCAGAGACTTTTAAAGGCTTTCTGAAGAAGCTCAGTGAGTCTTTTTTTTAAAGTAAGAAGAACTTTTGAAAAAACTCAAACTCTTTCATGCTCTCTGAAGAATCTCAGAGACTTTTAAAGGCTTTCTGAAGAAGCTCAGGGACTCTTTTTTTTTTTTAAATCAAAAAAGCTTACAGCACCTGGTATTCCCAGGCGGTCTCCCATCCAAGTACTAACCAGGCCCGACCCTGCTTAGCTTCCGAGATCAGACGAGATCGGGCGTGACCAAGGTGGTATGGCCGTAAGCGAAAACTGCTGCCAAAATTGGGCAATTTAAAAGGTTAGACCATTAATGAAGAAAACTAAGAAGAACTTTTGAAAAAACTCAAACTCTTTCATGCTCTCTGAAGAATCTCAGAGACTTTTAAAGGCTTTCTGAAGAAGCTCAGTGAGTCTTTTTTTTAAAGTAAGAAGAACTTTTGAAAAAACTCAAACTCTTTCATGCTCTCTGAAGAATCTCAGAGACTTTTAAAGGCTTTCTGAAGAAGCTCAGGGAATCTTTTTTTTTTTTTTTTTTTTTTTAAATCAAAAAAGCTTACAGCACCTGGTATTCCCAGGCGGTCTCCCATCCAAGTACTAACCAGGCCCGACCCTGCTTAGCTTCCGAGATCAGACGAGATCGGGCGTGACCAAGGTGGTATGGCCGTAAGCGAAAACTGCTGCCAAAATTGGGCAATTTAAAAGGTTAGACCATTAATGAAGAAAACTAAGAAGAACTTTTGAAAAAACTCAAACTCTTTCATACTCTCTGTAGAATCTCAGAGACTTTTAAAGGCTTTCTGCAGAAGCTCAGTGAGTCTTTTTTTTTAAACTAAGAGGAACTTTTGAAAAAACTCAAACTCTTTCATGCTCTCTGAAGAATCTCAGAGACTTTTAAAGGCTTTCTGAAGAAGCTCAGGGACTCTTTTTTTTTTTTTAAATCAAAAAAGCTTACAGCACCTGGTATTCCCAGGCGGTCTCCCATCCAAGTACTAACCAGGCCCGACCCTGCTTAGCTTCCGAGATCAGACGAGATCGGGCGTGACCAAGGTGGTATGGCCGTAAGCGAAAACTGCTGCCAAAATTGGGCAATTTAAAAGGTTAGACCATTAATGAAGAAAACTAAGAAGAACTTTTGAAAAAACTCAAACTCTTTCATGCTCTCTGAAGAATCTCAGAGACTTTTAAAGGCTTTCTGAAGAAGCTCAGTGAGTCTTTTTTTTTAAACTAAGAAGAACTTTTGAAAAAACTCAAACTCTTTCATGCTCTCTGAAGAATCTCAGAGACTTTTAAAGGCTTTCTGCAGAAGCTCAGTGAGTCTTTTTTTTAAACTAAGAAGAACTTTTGAAAAAACTCAAACTCTTTCATGCTCTCTGAAGAATCTCAGAGACTTTTAAAGGCTTTCTGAAGAAGCTCAGTGAGTCTTTTTTTTAAAGTAAGAAGAACTTTTGAAAAAACTCAAACTCTTTCATGCTCTCTGAAG
>NW_027508915.1:675000-682500 GCF_051911475.1 Siphateles boraxobius
TTTTTTAAATCAAAAAAGCTTACAGCACCTGGTATTCCCAGGCGGTCTCCCATCCAAGTACTAACCAGGCCCGACCCTGCTTAGCTTCCGAGATCAGACGAGATCGGGCGTGACCAAGGTGGTATGGCCGTAAGCGAAAACTGCTGCCAAAATTGGGCAATTTAAAAGGTTAGACCATTAATGAAGAAAACTAAGAAGAACTTTTGAAAAAACTCAAACTCTTTCATGCTCTCTGAAGAATCTCAGAGACTTTTAAAGGCTTTCTGAAGAAGCTCAGTGAGTCTTTTTTTTAAAGTAAGAAGAACTTTTGAAAAAACTCAAACTCTTTCATGCTCTCTGAAGAATCTCAGAGACTTTTAAAGGCTTTCTGAAGAAGCTCAGGGACTCTTTTTTTTTTTTTAAATCAAAAAAGCTTACAGCACCTGGTATTCCCAGGCGGTCTCCCATCCAAGTACTAACCAGGCCCGACCCTGCTTAGCTTCCGAGATCAGACGAGATCGGGCGTGACCAAGGTGGTATGGCCGTAAGCGAAAACTGCTGCCAAAATTGGGCAATTTAAAAGGTTAGACCATTAATGAAGAAAACTAAGAAGAACTTTTGAAAAAACTCAAACTCTTTCATGCTCTCTGAAGAATCTCAGAGACTTTTAAAGGCTTTCTGAAGAAGCTCAGTGAGTCTTTTTTTTAAAGTAAGAAGAACTTTTGAAAAAACTCAAACTCTTTCATGCTCTCTGAAGAATCTCAGAGACTTTTAAAGGCTTTCTGAAGAAGCTCAGGGAATCTTTTTTTTTTTTTTTTTTTTTTAAATCAAAAAAGCTTACAGCACCTGGTATTCCCAGGCGGTCTCCCATCCAAGTACTAACCAGGCCCGACCCTGCTTAGCTTCCGAGATCAGACGAGATCAGGCGTGACCAAGGTGGTATGGCCGTAAGCGAAAACTGCTGCCAAAATTGGGCAATTTAAAAGGTTAGACCATTAATGAAGAAAACTAAGAAGAACTTTTGAAAAAACTCAAACTCTTTCATGCTCTCTGAAGAATCTCAGAGACTTTTAAAGGCTTTCTGAAGAAGCTCAGTGAGTCTTTTTTTTAAAGTAAGAAGAACTTTTGAAAAAACTCAAACTCTTTCATGCTCTCTGAAGAATCTCAGAGACTTTTAAAGGCTTTCTGAAGAAGCTCAGGGACTCTTTTTTTTTTTAAATCAAAAAAGCTTACAGCACCTGGTATTCCCAGGCGGTCTCCCATCCAAGTACTAACCAGGCCCGACCCTGCTTAGCTTCCGAGATCAGACGAGATCGGGCGTGACCAAGGTGGTATGGCCGTAAGCGAAAACTGCTGCCAAAATTGGGCAATTTAAAAGGTTAGACCATTAATGAAGAAAACTAAGAAGAACTTTTGAAAAAACTCAAACTCTTTCATGCTCTCTGAAGAATCTCAGAGACTTTTAAAGGCTTTCTGAAGAAGCTCAGTGAGTCTTTTTTTTTAAACTAAGAAGAACTTTTGAAAAAACTCAAACTCTTTCATGCTCTCTGAAGAATCTCAGAGACTTTTAAAGGCTTTCTGCAGAAGCTCAGTGAGTCTTTTTTTTAAACTAAGAAGAACTTTTGAAAAAACTCAAACTCTTTCATGCTCTCTGAAGAATCTCAGAGACTTTTAAAGGCTTTCTGAAGAAGCTCAGTGAGTCTTTTTTTTAAAGTAAGAAGAACTTTTGAAAAAACTCAAACTCTTTCATGCTCTCTGAAGAATCTCAGAGACTTTTAAAGGCTTTCTGAAGAAGCTCAGGGACTCTTTTTTTTTTTTTTTTTTTTAAATCAAAAAAGCTTACAGCACCTGGTATTCCCAGGCGGTCTCCCATCCAAGTACTAACCAGGCCCGACCCTGCTTAGCTTCCGAGATCAGACGAGATCGGGCGTGACCAAGGTGGTATGGCCGTAAGCGAAAACTGCTGCCAAAATTGGGCAATTTAAAAGGTTAGACCATTAATGAAGAAAACTAAGAAGAACTTTTGAAAAAACTCAAACTCTTTCATGCTCTCTGAAGAATCTCAGAGACTTTTAAAGGCTTTCTGAAGAAGCTCAGTGAGTCTTTTTTTTAAAGTAAGAAGAACTTTTGAAAAAACTCAAACTCTTTCATGCTCTCTGAAGAATCTCAGAGACTTTTAAAGGCTTTCTGAAGAAGCTCAGGGACTCTTTTTTTTTTTTTTTTTTTTAAATCAAAAAAGCTTACAGCACCTGGTATTCCCAGGCGGTCTCCCATCCAAGTACTAACCAGGCCCGACCCTGCTTAGCTTCCGAGATCAGACGAGATCGGGCGTGACCAAGGTGGTATGGCCGTAAGCGAAAACTGCTGCCAAAATTGGGCAATTTAAAAGGTTAGACCATTAATGAAGAAAACTAAGAAGAACTTTTGAAAAAACTCAAACTCTTTCATGCTCTCTGAAGAATCTCAGAGACTTTTAAAGGCTTTCTGAAGAAGCTCAGTGAGTCTTTTTTTTAAAGTAAGAAGAACTTTTGAAAAAACTCAAACTCTTTCATGCTCTCTGAAGAATCTCAGAGACTTTTAAAGGCTTTCTGAAGAAGCTCAGGGACTCTTTTTTTTTTTTTAAATCAAAAAAGCTTACAGCACCTGGTATTCCCAGGCGGTCTCCCATCCAAGTACTAACCAGGCCCGACCCTGCTTAGCTTCCGAGATCAGACGAGATCGGGCGTGACCAAGGTGGTATGGCCGTAAGCGAAAACTGCTGCCAAAATTGGGCAATTTAAAAGGTTAGACCATTAATGAAGAAAACTAAGAAGAACTTTTGAAAAAACTCAAACTCTTTCATGCTCTCTGAAGAATCTCAGAGACTTTTAAAGGCTTTCTGAAGAAGCTCAGTGAGTCTTTTTTTTAAAGTAAGAAGAACTTTTGAAAAAACTCAAACTCTTTCATGCTCTCTGAAGAATCTCAGAGACTTTTAAAGGCTTTCTGAAGAAGCTCAGGGAATCTTTTTTTTTTTTTTTTTTTTTTAAATCAAAAAAGCTTACAGCACCTGGTATTCCCAGGCGGTCTCCCATCCAAGTACTAACCAGGCCCGACCCTGCTTAGCTTCCGAGATCAGACGAGATCAGGCGTGACCAAGGTGGTATGGCCGTAAGCGAAAACTGCTGCCAAAATTGGGCAATTTAAAAGGTTAGACCATTAATGAAGAAAACTAAGAAGAACTTTTGAAAAAACTCAAACTCTTTCATGCTCTCTGAAGAATCTCAGAGACTTTTAAAGGCTTTCTGAAGAAGCTCAGTGAGTCTTTTTTTTAAAGTAAGAAGAACTTTTGAAAAAACTCAAACTCTTTCATGCTCTCTGAAGAATCTCAGAGACTTTTAAAGGCTTTCTGAAGAAGCTCAGGGACTCTTTTTTTTTTTAAATCAAAAAAGCTTACAGCACCTGGTATTCCCAGGCGGTCTCCCATCCAAGTACTAACCAGGCCCGACCCTGCTTAGCTTCCGAGATCAGACGAGATCGGGCGTGACCAAGGTGGTATGGCCGTAAGCGAAAACTGCTGCCAAAATTGGGCTATTTAAAAGGTTAGACCATTAATGAAGAAAACTAAGAAGAACTTTTGAAAAAACTCAAACTCTTTCATACTCTCTGTAGAATCTCAGAGACTTTTAAAGGCTTTCTGCAGAAGCTCAGTGAGTCTTTTTTTTTAAACTAAGAGGAACTTTTGAAAAAACTCAAACTCTTTCATGCTCTCTGAAGAATCTCAGAGACTTTTAAAGGCTTTCTGCAGAAGCTCAGGGACTCTTTTTTTTTTTTTAAATCAAAAAAGCTTACAGCACCTGGTATTCCCAGGCGGTCTCCCATCCAAGTACTAACCAGGCCCGACCCTGCTTAGCTTCCGAGATCAGACGAGATCAGGCGTGACCAAGGTGGTATGGCCGTAAGCGAAAACTGCTGCCAAAATTGGGCAATTTAAAAGGTTAGACCATTAATGAAGAAAACTAAGAAGAACTTTTGAAAAAACTCAAACTCTTTCATGCTCTCTGAAGAATCTCAGAGACTTTTAAAGGCTTTCTGAAGAAGCTCAGTGAGTCTTTTTTTTAAAGTAAGAAGAACTTTTGAAAAAACTCAAACTCTTTCATGCTCTCTGAAGAATCTCAGAGACTTTTAAAGGCTTTCTGAAGAAGCTCAGGGACTCTTTTTTTTTTTAAATCAAAAAAGCTTACAGCACCTGGTATTCCCAGGCGGTCTCCCATCCAAGTACTAACCAGGCCCGACCCTGCTTAGCTTCCGAGATCAGACGAGATCGGGCGTGACCAAGGTGGTATGGCCGTAAGCGAAAACTGCTGCCAAAATTGGGCTATTTAAAAGGTTAGACCATTAATGAAGAAAACTAAGAAGAACTTTTGAAAAAACTCAAACTCTTTCATACTCTCTGTAGAATCTCAGAGACTTTTAAAGGCTTTCTGCAGAAGCTCAGTGAGTCTTTTTTTTTAAACTAAGAGGAACTTTTGAAAAAACTCAAACTCTTTCATGCTCTCTGAAGAATCTCAGAGACTTTTAAAGGCTTTCTGCAGAAGCTCAGGGACTCTTTTTTTTTTTTTAAATCAAAAAAGCTTACAGCACCTGGTATTCCCAGGCGGTCTCCCATCCAAGTACTAACCAGGCCCGACCCTGCTTAGCTTCCGAGATCAGACGAGATCGGGCGTGACCAAGGTGGTATGGCCGTAAGCGAAAACTGCTGCCAAAATTGGGCAATTTAAAAGGTTAGACCATTAATGAAGAAAACTAAGAAGAACTTTTGAAAAAACTCAAACTCTTTCATGCTCTCTGAAGAATCTCAGAGACTTTTAAAGGCTTTCTGAAGAAGCTCAGTGAGTCTTTTTTTTAAAGTAAGAAGAACTTTTGAAAAAACTCAAACTCTTTCATGCTCTCTGAAGAATCTCAGAGACTTTTAAAGGCTTTCTGAAGAAGCTCAGGGACTCTTTTTTTTTTTTAAATCAAAAAAGCTTACAGCACCTGGTATTCCCAGGCGGTCTCCCATCCAAGTACTAACCAGGCCCGACCCTGCTTAGCTTCCGAGATCAGACGAGATCGGGCGTGACCAAGGTGGTATGGCCGTAAGCGAAAACTGCTGCCAAAATTGGGCTATTTAAAAGGTTAGACCATTCATGAAGAAAACTAAGAAGAACTTTTGAAAAAACTCAAACTCTTTCATACTCTCTGTAGAATCTCAGAGACTTTTAAAGGCTTTCTGCAGAAGCTCAGTGAGTCTTTTTTTTTAAACTAAGAGGAACTTTTGAAAAAACTCAAACTCTTTCATGCTCTCTGAAGAATCTCAGAGACTTTTAAAGGCTTTCTGCAGAAGCTCAGGGACTCTTTTTTTTTTTTTAAATCAAAAAAGCTTACAGCACCTGGTATTCCCAGGCGGTCTCCCATCCAAGTACTAACCAGGCCCGACCCTGCTTAGCTTCCGAGATCAGACGAGATCGGGCGTGACCAAGGTGGTATGGCCGTAAGCGAAAACTGCTGCCAAAATTGGGCAATTTAAAAGGTTAGACCATTAATGAAGAAAACTAAGAAGAACTTTTGAAAAAACTCAAACTCTTTCATGCTCTCTGAAGAATCTCAGAGACTTTTAAAGGCTTTCTGAAGAAGCTCAGTGAGTCTTTTTTTTTAAACTAAGAAGAACTTTTGAAAAAACTCAAACTCTTTCATGCTCTCTGAAGAATCTCAGAGACTTTTAAAGGCTTTCTGCAGAAGCTCAGTGAGTCTTTTTTTTAAACTAAGAAGAACTTTTGAAAAAACTCAAACTCTTTCATGCTCTCTGAAGAATCTCAGAGACTTTTAAAGGCTTTCTGAAGAAGCTCAGTGAGTCTTTTTTTTAAAGTAAGAAGAACTTTTGAAAAAACTCAAACTCTTTCATGCTCTCTGAAGAATCTCAGAGACTTTTAAAGGCTTTCTGAAGAAGCTCAGGGACTCTTTTTTTTTTTTTTTTTTTTAAATCAAAAAAGCTTACAGCACCTGGTATTCCCAGGCGGTCTCCCATCCAAGTACTAACCAGGCCCGACCCTGCTTAGCTTCCGAGATCAGACGAGATCGGGCGTGACCAAGGTGGTATGGCCGTAAGCGAAAACTGCTGCCAAAATTGGGCAATTTAAAAGGTTAGACCATTAATGAAGAAAACTAAGAAGAACTTTTGAAAAAACTCAAACTCTTTCATGCTCTCTGAAGAATCTCAGAGACTTTTAAAGGCTTTCTGAAGAAGCTCAGTGAGTCTTTTTTTTAAAGTAAGAAGAACTTTTGAAAAAACTCAAACTCTTTCATGCTCTCTGAAGAATCTCAGAGACTTTTAAAGGCTTTCTGAAGAAGCTCAGGGACTCTTTTTTTTTTTTTAAATCAAAAAAGCTTACAGCACCTGGTATTCCCAGGCGGTCTCCCATCCAAGTACTAACCAGGCCCGACCCTGCTTAGCTTCCGAGATCAGACGAGATCAGGCGTGACCAAGGTGGTATGGCCGTAAGCGAAAACTGCTGCCAAAATTGGGCAATTTAAAAGGTTAGACCATTAATGAAGAAAACTAAGAAGAACTTTTGAAAAAACTCAAACTCTTTCATGCTCTCTGAAGAATCTCAGAGACTTTTAAAGGCTTTCTGAAGAAGCTCAGTGAGTCTTTTTTTTAAAGTAAGAAGAACTTTTGAAAAAACTCAAACTCTTTCATGCTCTCTGAAGAATCTCAGAGACTTTTAAAGGCTTTCTGAAGAAGCTCAGGGACTCTTTTTTTTTTTAAATCAAAAAAGCTTACAGCACCTGGTATTCCCAGGCGGTCTCCCATCCAAGTACTAACCAGGCCCGACCCTGCTTAGCTTCCGAGATCAGACGAGATCGGGCGTGACCAAGGTGGTATGGCCGTAAGCGAAAACTGCTGCCAAAATTGGGCTATTTAAAAGGTTAGACCATTAATGAAGAAAACTAAGAAGAACTTTTGAAAAAACTCAAACTCTTTCATACTCTCTGTAGAATCTCAGAGACTTTTAAAGGCTTTCTGCAGAAGCTCAGTGAGTCTTTTTTTTTAAACTAAGAGGAACTTTTGAAAAAACTCAAACTCTTTCATGCTCTCTGAAGAATCTCAGAGACTTTTAAAGGCTTTCTGCAGAAGCTCAGGGACTCTTTTTTTTTTTTTAAATCAAAAAAGCTTACAGCACCTGGTATTCCCAGGCGGTCTCCCATCCAAGTACTAACCAGGCCCGACCCTGCTTAGCTTCCGAGATCAGACGAGATCGGGCGTGACCAAGGTGGTATGGCCGTAAGCGAAAACTGCTGCCAAAATTGGGCAATTTAAAAGGTTAGACCATTAATGAAGAAAACTAAGAAGAACTTTTGAAAAAACTCAAACTCTTTCATACTCTCTGTAGAATCTCAGAGACTTTTAAAGGCTTTCTGCAGAAGCTCAGTGAGTCTTTTTTTTTAAACTAAGAGGAACTTTTGAAAAAACTCAAACTCTTTCATGCTCTCTGAAGAATCTCA
>NW_027508915.1:697500-702500 GCF_051911475.1 Siphateles boraxobius
TTTTTTAAAGTAAGAAGAACTTTTGAAAAAACTCAAACTCTTTCATGCTCTCTGAAGAATCTCAGAGACTTTTAAAGGCTTTCTGAAGAAGCTCAGGGACTCTTTTTTTTTTAAATCAAAAAAGCTTACAGCACCTGGTATTCCCAGGCGGTCTCCCATCCAAGTACTAACCAGGCCCGACCCTGCTTAGCTTCCGAGATCAGACGAGATCGGGCGTGACCAAGGTGGTATGGCCGTAAGCGAAAACTGCTGCCAAAATTGGGCAATTTAAAAGGTTAGACCATTAATGAAGAAAACTAAGAAGAACTTTTGAAAAAACTCAAACTCTTTCATGCTCTCTGAAGAATCTCAGAGACTTTTAAAGGCTTTCTGAAGAAGCTCAGTGAGTCTTTTTTTTAAAGTAAGAAGAACTTTTGAAAAAACTCAAACTCTTTCATGCTCTCTGAAGAATCTCAGAGACTTTTAAAGGCTTTCTGAAGAAGCTCAGGGACTCTTTTTTTTTTTTAAATCAAAAAAGCTTACAGCACCTGGTATTCCCAGGCGGTCTCCCATCCAAGTACTAACCAGGCCCGACCCTGCTTAGCTTCCGAGATCAGACGAGATCGGGCGTGACCAAGGTGGTATGGCCGTAAGCGAAAACTGCTGCCAAAATTGGGCAATTTAAAAGGTTAGACCATTAATGAAGAAAACTAAGAAGAACTTTTGAAAAAACTCAAACTCTTTCATGCTCTCTGAAGAATCTCAGAGACTTTTAAAGGCTTTCTGAAGAAGCTCAGTGAGTCTTTTTTTTAAAGTAAGAAGAACTTTTGAAAAAACTCAAACTCTTTCATGCTCTCTGAAGAATCTCAGAGACTTTTAAAGGCTTTCTGAAGAAGCTCAGGGACTCTTTTTTTTTTTTTTTTTTTTTAAATCAAAAAAGCTTACAGCACCTGGTATTCCCAGGCGGTCTCCCATCCAAGTACTAACCAGGCCCGACCCTGCTTAGCTTCCGAGATCAGACGAGATCGGGCGTGACCAAGGTGGTATGGCCGTAAGCGAAAACTGCTGCCAAAATTGGGCAATTTAAAAGGTTAGACCATTAATGAAGAAAACTAAGAAGAACTTTTGAAAAAACTCAAACTCTTTCATACTCTCTGTAGAATCTCAGAGACTTTTAAAGGCTTTCTGCAGAAGCTCAGTGAGTCTTTTTTTTTAAACTAAGAGGAACTTTTGAAAAAACTCAAACTCTTTCATGCTCTCTGAAGAATCTCAGAGACTTTTAAAGGCTTTCTGAAGAAGCTCAGGGACTCTTTTTTTTTTTTTAAATCAAAAAAGCTTACAGCACCTGGTATTCCCAGGCGGTCTCCCATCCAAGTACTAACCAGGCCCGACCCTGCTTAGCTTCCGAGATCAGACGAGATCGGGCGTGACCAAGGTGGTATGGCCGTAAGCGAAAACTGCTGCCAAAATTGGGCAATTTAAAAGGTTAGACCATTAATGAAGAAAACTAAGAAGAACTTTTGAAAAAACTCAAACTCTTTCATGCTCTCTGAAGAATCTCAGAGACTTTTAAAGGCTTTCTGAAGAAGCTCAGTGAGTCTTTTTTTTTAAACTAAGAAGAACTTTTGAAAAAACTCAAACTCTTTCATGCTCTCTGAAGAATCTCAGAGACTTTTAAAGGCTTTCTGCAGAAGCTCAGTGAGTCTTTTTTTTAAACTAAGAAGAACTTTTGAAAAAACTCAAACTCTTTCATGCTCTCTGAAGAATCTCAGAGACTTTTAACGGCTTTCTGAAGAAGCTCAGTGAGTCTTTTTTTTAAAGTAAGAAGAACTTTTGAAAAAACTCAAACTCTTTCATGCTCTCTGAAGAATCTCAGAGACTTTTAAAGGCTTTCTGCAGAAGCTCAGTGAGTCTTTTTTTTAAACTAAGAAGAACTTTTGAAAAAACTCAAACTCTTTCATGCTCTCTGAAGAATCTCAGAGACTTTTAAAGGCTTTCTGAAGAAGCTCAGTGAGTCTTTTTTTTAAAGTAAGAAGAACTTTTGAAAAAACTCAAACTCTTTCATGCTCTCTGAAGAATCTCAGAGACTTTTAAAGGCTTTCTGAAGAAGCTCAGGGACTCTTTTTTTTTTTTTTTTTTTAAATCAAAAAAGCTTACAGCACCTGGTATTCCCAGGCGGTCTCCCATCCAAGTACTAACCAGGCCCGACCCTGCTTAGCTTCCGAGATCAGACGAGATCGGGCGTGACCAAGGTGGTATGGCCGTAAGCGAAAACTGCTGCCAAAATTGGGCAATTTAAAAGGTTAGACCATTAATGAAGAAAACTAAGAAGAACTTTTGAAAAAACTCAAACTCTTTCATGCTCTCTGAAGAATCTCAGAGACTTTTAAAGGCTTTCTGAAGAAGCTCAGTGAGTCTTTTTTTTAAAGTAAGAAGAACTTTTGAAAAAACTCAAACTCTTTCATGCTCTCTGAAGAATCTCAGAGACTTTTAAAGGCTTTCTGAAGAAGCTCAGGGACTCTTTTTTTTTTTTTTTTTTTTAAATCAAAAAAGCTTACAGCACCTGGTATTCCCAGGCGGTCTCCCATCCAAGTACTAACCAGGCCCGACCCTGCTTAGCTTCCGAGATCAGACGAGATCGGGCGTGACCAAGGTGGTATGGCCGTAAGCGAAAACTGCTGCCAAAATTGGGCAATTTAAAAGGTTAGACCATTAATGAAGAAAACTAAGAAGAACTTTTGAAAAAACTCAAACTCTTTCATGCTCTCTGAAGAATCTCAGAGACTTTTAAAGGCTTTCTGAAGAAGCTCAGTGAGTCTTTTTTTTAAAGTAAGAAGAACTTTTGAAAAAACTCAAACTCTTTCATGCTCTCTGAAGAATCTCAGAGACTTTTAAAGGCTTTCTGAAGAAGCTCAGGGACTCTTTTTTTTTTTAAATCAAAAAAGCTTACAGCACCTGGTATTCCCAGGCGGTCTCCCATCCAAGTACTAACCAGGCCCGACCCTGCTTAGCTTCCGAGATCAGACGAGATCGGGCGTGACCAAGGTGGTATGGCCGTAAGCGAAAACTGCTGCCAAAATTGGGCAATTTAAAAGGTTAGACCATTAATGAAGAAAACTAAGAAGAACTTTTGAAAAAACTCAAACTCTTTCATGCTCTCTGAAGAATCTCAGAGACTTTTAAAGGCTTTCTGAAGAAGCTCAGTGAGTCTTTTTTTTAAAGTAAGAAGAACTTTTGAAAAAACTCAAACTCTTTCATGCTCTCTGAAGAATCTCAGAGACTTTTAAAGGCTTTCTGAAGAAGCTCAGGGACTCTTTTTTTTTTTTTTTTTTTTTAAATCAAAAAAGCTTACAGCACCTGGTATTCCCAGGCGGTCTCCCATCCAAGTACTAACCAGGCCCGACCCTGCTTAGCTTCCGAGATCAGACGAGATCGGGCGTGACCAAGGTGGTATGGCCGTAAGCGAAAACTGCTGCCAAAATTGGGCAATTTAAAAGGTTAGACCATTAATGAAGAAAACTAAGAAGAACTTTTGAAAAAACTCAAACTCTTTCATACTCTCTGTAGAATCTCAGAGACTTTTAAAGGCTTTCTGCAGAAGCTCAGTGAGTCTTTTTTTTTAAACTAAGAGGAACTTTTGAAAAAACTCAAACTCTTTCATGCTCTCTGAAGAATCTCAGAGACTTTTAAAGGCTTTCTGAAGAAGCTCAGGGACTCTTTTTTTTTTTTTAAATCAAAAAAGCTTACAGCACCTGGTATTCCCAGGCGGTCTCCCATCCAAGTACTAACCAGGCCCGACCCTGCTTAGCTTCCGAGATCAGACGAGATCGGGCGTGACCAAGGTGGTATGGCCGTAAGCGAAAACTGCTGCCAAAATTGGGCAATTTAAAAGGTTAGACCATTAATGAAGAAAACTAAGAAGAACTTTTGAAAAAACTCAAACTCTTTCATGCTCTCTGAAGAATCTCAGAGACTTTTAAAGGCTTTCTGAAGAAGCTCAGTGAGTCTTTTTTTTAAAGTAAGAAGAACTTTTGAAAAAACTCAAACTCTTTCATGCTCTCTGAAGAATCTCAGAGACTTTTAAAGGCTTTCTGAAGAAGCTCAGGGACTCTTTTTTTTTTTTTTTTTTTTAAATCAAAAAAGCTTACAGCACCTGGTATTCCCAGGCGGTCTCCCATCCAAGTACTAACCAGGCCCGACCCTGCTTAGCTTCCGAGATCAGACGAGATCGGGCGTGACCAAGGTGGTATGGCCGTAAGCGAAAACTGCTGCCAAAATTGGGCAATTTAAAAGGTTAGACCATTAATGAAGAAAACTAAGAAGAACTTTTGAAAAAACTCAAACTCTTTCATACTCTCTGTAGAATCTCAGAGACTTTTAAAGGCTTTCTGCAGAAGCTCAGTGAGTCTTTTTTTTTAAACTAAGAGGAACTTTTGAAAAAACTCAAACTCTTTCATGCTCTCTGAAGAATCTCAGAGACTTTTAAAGGCTTTCTGAAGAAGCTCAGGGACTCTTTTTTTTTTTTTAAATCAAAAAAGCTTACAGCACCTGGTATTCCCAGGCGGTCTCCCATCCAAGTACTAACCAGGCCCGACCCTGCTTAGCTTCCGAGATCAGACGAGATCGGGCGTGACCAAGGTGGTATGGCCGTAAGCGAAAACTGCTGCCAAAATTGGGCAATTTAAAAGGTTAGACCATTAATGAAGAAAACTAAGAAGAACTTTTGAAAAAACTCAAACTCTTTCATGCTCTCTGAAGAATCTCAGAGACTTTTAAAGGCTTTCTGAAGAAGCTCAGTGAGTCTTTTTTTTAAAGTAAGAAGAACTTTTGAAAAAACTCAAACTCTTTCATGCTCTCTGAAGAATCTCAGAGACTTTTAAAGGCTTTCTGAAGAAGCTCAGGGACTCTTTTTTTTTTTTAAATCAAAAAAGCTTACAGCACCTGGTATTCCCAGGCGGTCTCCCATCCAAGTACTAACCAGGCCCGACCCTGCTTAGCTTCCGAGATCAGACGAGATCGGG